>NC_057388.1:53008199-53353242 GCF_019320065.1 Cervus canadensis
ATTTGGCATACTCAGAATAACAAAATCACTTACAGTTTTTTTTATTCAGTTCTAAGTCTGAGGCATTCTACCCCTCCCGCTATACTTTAATGTCTGGAAATTGTATGCATCTTAAAATCCATGGGTGTACTTAATATTGCACTCCCCTCTCCCCCGCCTCCACCCCATAAAGCTGTTACTTAGTTAATGTTGCAGTCAAAAAAGTGATCTTGTCTTTGAATAGGAAACAGTGATACAAGAGTCCACACAGATGTGTTTATGTATCTTCAGTTGGAAAGTTCAAAATTAATATCTAGGAACAAGGGAAATGGTGCACCTACCTGTTGAAGGAAGGACCAGCATTCTCAGTGGCCAGAGTCATCCACCTTAGTTCCAAGGAATCGCACTTTAGGGCCGCAGGGTCTCCGCTGTATTCACACAACGCTGGAGCTAATGTTCCATCTTCTTGTATAGTGGTTGTGTACCAAATTGTGGCTGAATTGGATGTGGCATTGGAGTTGCATCGACATGAACTTGGAGGTCGTTTTTTAAGTTAGGATCTGGGAAGAATTAACTGTGGCAGGGACTCTTAACCAGGGAGCCCATGGATAGAATTCTGACTCTCTGAACCTGGATGGGCAAAAAAAAAAAAAAAAAAAATTCTTCGTTTTCTCTAATCCCTAAGTGAAATCTAGCATTTCCTTTTAAATATGAATGTAGGCAACAAATCATAGTAGCATTTAGCCTTTGAATTATAGTACTTATGAAATATGCCACTACATCCTGTTATTCAGTGTTGTAATACAGAAGCAAGAAGGCAGCTGTATCAGAATTTGTCTTTGTAAAATAATTTTATCACTGTCTTTCAGTGCAATTGTGTTCCTTTTTAAGTCCTGTGTTTTAATGCTTTTAAAAACATTATTCTGAGAAGTGATCCCTAGACTTCACCAGATTGCCAGAGTTCTGGGGCAAACAAAGGTAAGAAGCCTGCTCTCTGTTGGTCCCGATTCTTTGCCATGCTTCTGTTTTCTTCTGCACCACACCCCTCTGCCTGCGCTCTGGAGAGCTGAGAGACAGACTTTTGAAAAGTTCAGCATCAGTTGCATCGCTAGAATCTGTTCTGTATTCTTGACTCTGGTGATGAAGCTTCTTTGGTTTCGTCTGCGGTTTACGTGTCTTAAAAGAGCATACTTTCTTTAGCTCTTCTGCTGCTCTAGGGCAGTATTGTCTACAGAAGTTTCTAGTGAAAGACATTGATTCATGACAGTTCATTGGAAAGCTGGATGCTGAAAGCAAGACCCAGCAAGCAGAGCACATTTAGCCATGGGAGTGCGGAGGAGGGAGAGTGAGAGTGTGCTTGTACAAACGGATAGGAGGAGGCCTGAAAGGAGAGCTGGTGGAGGCTGTGAGATGAGGTGGGAAAGGAAGGAAGCTGGGTGGAATAAGAAGACGGAGAGGTAATTAAATTGAGGCCTTCCAGCCGATTCCTGATGGAGGCGTCTCCTTGTCCAAATCTACATTTGCTCCTGGGAACTGTTCCTGTGTAGTTAAGGGTGGATTCTTCACCTGTAACTACAAGCAGTTCAGTTCAGTTTAGAGCTTCTGTGACTCAAGGCTTTTCTGTGAAGGCTCCCTTGCCTCCCAGATAACTCCCTTATTTTAGTTCACATTGTTTAACTGATGTGTTTTTGTCAGATTTTATACTAAATGGGGGAACACAGGCCAACTGATGACTTTTACCTTTGAGGATTTTGGAAGTGTTGGGCATGGAAATGGGTAGAAAATCATTCCAAAAGAACATATTTTTAGGCAGTATCTCCAGTAACAATAAGAATGTTGAGTCTTTGTGAAGCCAAAAGATAAAAGTTACAGGTCAAGTGGATGAGGCCAGAATGTAAAGTGACATGCATGTACTGATTGATATATCTATAAATGGCTATGCTTAAAAATTAATTCTGGGGAATTAAAAATGTTTATTCTGGTAATAGCAGAGTCCAGGTTCAGATCTTGAAATTCCTGCCTTTTGTTTGGCGCTTCTGAAGTTGGGATAGCCAAAAAGGAAAGGGATCAGCTTTTGCCTGTTTGTTAAGGGAAGGCTTAGTAAACCCTTTGCAGGATGACCAAGCTCTGGGGACTTCTGTAGCTCTGTTTTGGAGACTTCAAAACTCCTCCTCATGCCAGCCTTAGAAAAGGCTGATTTTGCAAAATCTTTCTGGCAAAGCCTTTAATATCCAACTGCTTCCCAAAGCTGAGTCCCTCTGTAATGTCACCTTGGATTCCTGCTGCAAAAACTGATGGATGTTGTTAGTAGTGTTTGATAAATACTGCCACATTGTGACTTTAGATGTCAGATCTTCGGATTTGTTGCATGGGCCACTTACTGTGGGAAGCGTGTTTTATCCTGTTAGAATATTGTATCTTCCAGTTATTTCATTTTCTATATTGGAAATGAACATTTGAGCACATTCTAATGAAGTATGAAGTTTAAGAGAACTTAGATGATGCCAAATAATAGGTTGTCATAGTTTTGCATACTTGCTCTCATGCCCCTCCCTCATTTTGTTTTAATTTTTTGACTTGGCTGCTGTGACCTAGACTTCTGACTTTAGAGTCTAAGTCAGATGAAAATAAGCATTTCCATGCAAATCATGTTTCTAAAATCATCCTTGGAGTGCATGTATGTCTAGTAAAATGCAGAGCTTACTAGAGAGAAGGATGAATTTAGGTGAGCCCGAAGAAGTATAAAAATCTTGTTTAATGACTATGTTAGTTTTTTTATATAGATTAGCTGTTATTAAGTAAGGAATGCTCAGTCTCTCTGGAATTTCTCATCCTCTGAATAGCTAGTTTTGCTACTATAAACCGAGAAGACTTCTGTTGTATCTCTTAATATATAATACTGCAGTATCACAAACCCTGAGGCCCTTTTCCAGAAGAGCATATGCTTGCATGTAGTCGGTTTTATGTGAGCTGAACCAATCTCAGGTCTAGGATAGGAGCTTACTAGTGCGTGTATATGTGCCTGTGTGTGTTGTTTAAGAGAGATTTTAAGGCCTGGAATAATGAGACATGGCCAGTTACAGCAAAGCATTGCCTAGGGACATGGTTCCTTGATCACAGCCTGGTCCTTAACACTATGTTTACAAAACACCCTCAGTACAGCCCTTGAGTAAAGCCGTGGTCTTCCATTTACACCTGCCTTTTTCTGTCCTGTTTTCCTGCTGCTGGTTCCCCCATCTCTGACACCTGCCTTTATCCCCTGCAAGGTACCCCATCCCTGCCTTGGCTCCTACATGGTTCCTTCTCACAACATAAATATTGTTCATCGCAGAGCAAGCTGCTCTTACAGAGGCACAAGAAGAGGTCTGAATTTATAACTTACGAAGTATAGCACTCTTTGCAATTTTAACAAGCAAAAGGTATTTTATAATCTAGTAGGAAACGAATCTCTGATGATGAAGCTCAGGCTTTTGGAAAAGGAGGTTGTTACAGGATGGGAACCCTCTTTTCACCTCTTGGTTCTTTGTCTGTCCCGATAGTCCCAGTAGGTTCCTTGACATTGGCAAGCATCACTCAGAGAATGAGCGTACCGTGGTGTGCTTCAGAGAGATGGCTTTCTGGCGTAGGGTGCGATTCCGAGATTTCTCTGATGAAAAGACACGTGGTTCCAAAACCACTAGGGTATTTTCACAGCTGTGCCAGAAATCTGGGCAAATGGGCATTAGATTATTAGTTTTGGCATTGTGGTGCTGAACCACACAGCTCTGTGGCTGCTGCTCTGGCTATTGCTGACCTGGTGTCCACTAGGGCCCCCGGGCCCCCCAGACCTGACTCAGGCTGCAGCTGGGAGCTGGGTGCCGGCTGCCGCCCGCGTGGGCAAGTGTGGGAAATGCCAGGCGGCCTGGCAGGTTTTAGTGTGGCCTTTGCATCCACGCTGAGCCATATGGTGCTAAAATGTCAAACTGTTCCCAAGTGTGGGCCACGATTGAAGAGGCTAGATAGAGAAAACACCCTTCAGATAAAGGATCTGCTGAGCTTGTTTATTCCCCAGCCACTGGCTTCATCACTTGGATGCTTGAACGAACATTTATTAAGTAATCTTTGGTTGATAGTGAGCTACTTATATTTGGGGAGGTAGCAAAATAAAATCATTTGTTTCTTATTGGCAAAGATTAAATCTCCCAGGGTTCCTGTATCTTGCATGTAATAAACTGTCAGTAGAAGAAAGTGAAATGAATGGATGATCTATAAATAGAATCTAATGGGAAGCAATAGTCTCAGAAACTGAAGAAAGAGTTTGAAGGATCTAAATCTTCCCAAAGATGATAACATCCTTAGTCTGTGGCTGCAGAGATCTTACTGGAAACTAAACATTCTTCTAGTTTCCAGTTCGGCTTCTTTCTGCTATATTTTGGCAATTGCCCTTGTTGATGGACTGACATAATGCCTCAAGAAGTTTACGATCTGTGTAGGAAGACAAAACAACATAACAGGGACTTACAGATTATCCCAATCAAAACATCCACAAGTGCTAAGTGACTGAGGCCAAAGAAAATGTGCAAGGCCAAAGGGAGAGAGGGGGAGCTGAGTGATGTGGTTCAGATGAGGTTAGTCCTGGCAGGCTTCCTAGGGGAGGCGGTTGGGCTTGGATTTGGTGCATTAGCTCTTGTAAGTCCCACACTCTGAACCTTTACATAAACACGATTTACTCATAGCACAAGGAATCTGCCCTCTTGGAAAGAATAAGAAAAGAAGGAAGAAATGTTTGAATTCAGAGAGTTTTTTTTCCCCTTTCATACTTTAAGGGGCCTCAAACTTTTAGATATGCCCTGAATGCATAGAATTAAATCTTAGATTCCGTTTTACCCTATGAAAATGACAAGTCATAACATATAGAGAGGTGCTATAGCTTGAGAGGCTTTTTGACTCTAGTGAGTCTTTTCAATTTAAATAGCTTCTTCCTGTCTTGGTTCATAAATATGCAAGGAATTGCATTGATTTTACTTAACATACTTGACCATATGTAAGCTCAGATATTTGAGGCATTCTAAACAGCCACATTCACATGGTGGAGTTGTGACATTTCTGGGCTTGGGTGCTGAGGAGGCAGCCTCTTTGTGCCCACTGACTATGGAGGCCTCATCTGTGTTTGGTATTTAGCATAAAGCTTTGCAGTCGTATGGAAGGATTCCTTTGAGTGGCCTCAAGAAAATGTTCTTTTAAAAAAACAAAGCAAAACTTTATTTTGAATTAATTTTAGAATTACAGGAGAATTGCAAAATTATACAGAATCCCCTTATATATCTGACTCATTGCCATAGTATAATTGTCACCTCTTGTCCACAAGAAGACACATGTAAGAACGTGTTTTGTTGCCTTGTGCATAATGTGAATTAGATATCTAATAACAAACAAATGGATATGTAACCTGTTTTTGTCATACAATGGAATGTTATACAGTATAGGAAGAAAGAAATGTCAAATGCATCACAGTGAGAAAATAAAAACAAGTTGCCGAAGAGTATATATACCTTACGGTGCCATTTTCTTCAGGTTTGAAAGCATGCAAAGTGGTATTACATGCTGTACTTGCATGTGAAGTAATAGTGTAAACACTGCCACATACAAGTAGATGATACACACAAAGTTCAGGATTCTGGTTTCTTCTGTAAGTGGTTAAAAAAACACTGGTGAGCTTTCTATTGTACTTGTGGCATTTAGTTTTTTAAACTAAGTGGTGGACACTCTGGGGTTACTATATTTACTCCTGACTGTTTTTCAGTGACTAAAATGTTTAATTTAAAACTTGGTAAATTATAATAATGCAAAAGCCCAGCCAGGCCATTCATTAGAATTGCAGTAGTGATTAGCTTCCCTGAGAATCGTGTACCCTCTGAGTTGAAAGGCAGAGGAGAGCGGCGTCTGTTGAATTATTGGCTTGACTACTTGGGTGAACCCTTCACTATGTCTTTAGTTTTCTGAGTCACATTTTCTCCACCTGTAAAGTTTCTGTGGCTGTCTTTATGAGCCTATTGTAACATCCGGAAATGAAAAGTCAGAGTTTCAGGCTCTTCACGGTGAGAACTGCAGACAAAAGGTAAGCAAAATTGTCTGTGGCTATGTATTCTGCCAGAATTGACGTCCTGGCTGCCCCACTTACTAGTCATGTGACCATGCTTCAGTTTCCTCATCTGCAAAAATAGCATAATAGTAGTATCTGCTTACGACAATGTTTTCAAAACTAAATGAGTTAATGTATGTAGAATCCGTAGAGCCAGTTTTCCTTCTCTCTCCCTTCTGGCTCACAGACTTGTTTTATTTGATCTCTGAAGGATTGGATTATCGGATGCTTTAAATTTGGTTGGGGTGGGGGGTTAACTTTTAAAAGTATGGACTTCTGGCTTCTGTTTAACAAATGGAACATCTACTGGCACTGATTCCCCATTGCAGCCTGGCAGCACTGCCATCTCCTGTAGGTAGACGTATCCACCGTTCAGTGTAATTCCCAGCAACCTCCACATGTCTTCCGGGCACTAAGGCAGCCTGTGTATTGCCCTGTGATGTCTACCACCCACTTCTTCCCAGTGACGTTGCCTCCTTGGCCTCCCATCAACATTTGAGTTTACAATTGATTTTAATGGGTTTGCAGTGATACAAATATGGAACTGGATTATATATCAGCAATGGGGCTTTCCAGAGAACTTGAACTGGTAGGAGATTTTTGTATCTATCTTTGTATTTATGTTAATATCTCTCTCTATATGAGGAAACCCTTGGACGAGAATTGATGCTGCAAGTCTCGAAGCAGAATTTCTTCAGGACCTCAGTGTTTTTGTCAAGGCCTTCCTAATGGTTGGATGAGGCCCCCCTACATAATCTAGAATAATTGTCTTAAAGTCATCATGTTATAGGTGTCACCATATCCATAAAATATCTTCAGAGCAGTTAGTTTTGATTAGGTTAGTATTTGACTGGATAACTGGATACCATAGCTTAGCCAAGTATGAAACAAACCATCCCAGTTTATGGTTTTTTTTTGAGCAATCTTATGTTATCGATAGGGCTTCCCTGGTGGCTCAGACGGTAAAGCTTCTGCCTACAATGCGGGAGACCCGGGTTCGACCCCTGGGTCGGGAAGATCCTCTGGAGAAGGAAATGGCAACCCACTCCAGTACTCTTGCCTGGAAAATCCCATGGATGGAGGAGCATGGTAGGCTACAGTCCATGGGGTCGCAAAGAGTCGGAAGCAGCTGAACAACTTCACTTCACTTCATGATATCTATGTGGCACCTATAGACTTTTTTCTGTTCTTTATAGTAAAGGATAGTGGTGGCATTTAGGATTTTTTTGGAGGAGCTGAACTTAAAAATCTCTGAGAACCTTGAGCTTTGCAAATAAAGCTGCTGTGTCTGGGTTGGGATCTAAGAGGCTGAATGCTGTGATCCATGAGGCAGGATGCTTCCTCCAGGCAGGGTGTAACAGGGATCCTGGGTTTGGCAGTACTGGCTCTGCCATTCAGGGTGGAGACTAGTCATTTGCAGATGCTCAGAGGAGTTTTGGAAGAAGACAGGATGTTGAAGAAGAACTAGATTTCTACAGCAGTTGTAGAGCCTCCTATAAACCAGGTGTATAGGTGTGTGCTGTTCCTGCTTCAGGTCAGGTATTAATGCAGGTTCTCAATACCCATCTCTATTGTTAGCCTCTATGTGGCTTTGTGCATTGGAAGGCTGCCAGCAGAACTCAAAAGGAATCCTCTCAAAACCTTCTTTGTTTCCTAGAGATTTTCCGAAGCTGCTAAGGAGAAGCTGAAACACAAGGCAAAAACAATCTTCCATGTATGTTTGTCTCTGCATTACTATTTTTTGTAAAGCATCAGTTAAGATGATTCTAAGCTTAGTTTTTCATTTGTGGAGAATAGGTGAATAGGGAGTTTGAATAAAGCCTTAAGACTCTATTTCTGTGTGTGTTGTGCTAATTTACAACAACTTAAAATCCTGAATATTTATGTTTTATTTCTGAGAAAAAATAGACTGGCTAGAAGATCCAAAAATAATCTTCAGGAATGATGCAAAAATCCCAGGAGCTCAGCCTCAGAGCTTTAATCTCAAAGAGTATGTTCTGTGTGGGACATACTAAGATGCTGAGGAGCAAACATATAAGAGCTGAGATCATGGGCTCTGGGTGCAGTCTGGACAGTGGCTGCTTCGTGTGAAGGACAGTATCTTACAGGTGACCAGTAGTGTAGTTCAGTTCAGTCACTCAGTCGTGTCTGACTCTTTGTGACCCCATGAATCGCAGCACGCCAGGCCACCCTGTCCATCACCAACTCCCGGAGTCCACCCAAACCCGTGTCCGTCGAGTTGGTGATGCCATCCAACCATCTCATCCTCTGTGGTCCCCTTCTCCTCCTGCCCTTAGTCTTTCCCAGCATCAGGGTCTTTTCAAATGAGTCAGCTCTCTGCATCAGGTGGCCAAAGTACTGGCGTTTCAGCTTTAACATCAGTCCTTCCAGTGAACACCCAGGACTGATCTCCTTTAGGATGGACTGGATGGATCTCCTTGCAGTCCAAGGGACTCTCAAGAGTCTTCTCCAACACCACAGTTCAAAAGCATCAGTTCTTCAGTTCTCAGCTTTCTTTATAGTCCAACTCTCACATCCATACATGACTACTGAAAAAACCATAGCCTTGACTAGACGGACCTTTGTTGGCAAAGTGATGTCTCTGCTTTTTAATATGCTGTCTAGGTTGGTCATAGCTTTTCTTCCAAGGAGTAAGTGTCTTTTAATTTCATTGCTGCAATCACCATCTGCAGTGATTTTGAAGCCCAGAAAAATAAAGTCAGCCAGTGTTTCCACTGTTTCCCCATCTATTTGCCATGAAGCGGTGGGGACCAGATGCCATGATCTTAGTTTTCTGAATGTTGGGCTTTAAGCCAACTTTTTCACTATCTTCTTTCACTTTCATCAAGAGGCTCTTCACTTCCTGCCATAAGGGTGGTGTCATCTACATATCTGAAGTTATTGATATTTCTCCCGGCAATCTTGATTCCAGCTTGTGCTTCCTCCAGCCCAGCGTTTCCTCATGATGTACTCTGCATAGAAGTTAAATAAGCAGGGTGACAATATACAGCCTTGACGTATTCCTTTTCCTATTTGGAACCAGTCTGTTGTTCCATGTCCAATTCTAACCTGTTGCTTCCTGACCTGCATACAGGTTTCTCAAGAGGCAGGTCAGGTGGTCTGGTATTCCCATCTCTTTTAGAATTTTCCACAGTTTATTGTGATCCACACAGTCAAAGGCTTTGGCATAGTCAATAAAGCAGATATAGATGTTTTTCTGGAACTCTCTTGCTTTTTCGATGATCCAGCAGATGTTGGCAATTTGATCTCTGGTTCCTGTGCCTTTTCTAAAACCAGCTTGAACATCTGGAAGTTCACAGTTCATGTATTACTGAAGCCTGGCTTGGAGAATTGTAAGCATTGCTTTACTAGCGTGTGAGATAGAGGTGCCAATATTTCTACTTTTCAGAGCTTCCTGTTCAAGGGTGGATCATAGAGCCTTGAAGTGAATGGGTTGCTATTCCAACTAATCTTCTACTTGTATCCTTCATTAGAACCATGAAGATTAGCTTTGATTGTTTCTTGAGAGAATTCTAGCTATATTAATTTTTATTCTTGGACAAGGTCATTAGGAAGGAAGAGCAGTGAATTTGGACTTGGGAGCTGGGTGTCCAGTCTCTGCTCAGGCAGTACCTTAACTTGGTAGACTTAGGCAGGTCACTTGGGCTGTGTCTTCCTCTACTTAACCACAAGGAGGTTGAATGGGATAGTAACTAAAATGTAGAGATACTCTGAAAATTTTCCTTGCTTTGTAAACGGTTCCTTGGGAGAAACTTTTAAGTTTGGTTGGAGCCTTGTTGGAAACTCTTACAGTCCCTTGATTCCTTTAGTTTTCCTGCAACTAACATCCTCTCTTTATTCAGTGGTGAGCTGCATGGTCTAGCCATCAATTGCTCTCTCAGCGGTGTCTCTTCTCTCTTCAAGCCACCTGACTCTGCTATTTTTTTGTTCCTCCTCATCAATGACTTTACTATCCTTTCAGCATTATCTTTATTGGTTCTCTTAATTGTATGGCTTTGATTCTACAAACCCTTCCCCCAAAAACTTTTAATTATCACTGTTAACCTGTAAAGCACTGTACTATTTTGTCACACCAGGCTACAGAATTATCAGCCTGCTGCTGAATTTAATTTAATACTTTTTTCTTTCCCTCTCACTTTAGGTTAGATAAAATGAAATTGCATTCTCCCATATTCTAAGGTTAGACTTAGCTCTGTCCTTTTCCTAGGCTGTGTCTTTTCCACAGGTTGTCCTTAATACTTAAAAAATGATACTTTTGATGACAGTGCTGCATAAAGAATGATGGGAGTACCTGCCATTGGGATTAATGGTTACTGCTATTGGGATTATTGGGATCACTGGAAGTAGAACCTCTTTTTTCTTGTGAAAGATTGCCTTGCTTTGGGGGCTCATAATGGTTTTATTCAAAGGAATCACACCTTTTGGGGGTTATTTTCATGTTTCCTACTTTACATGCAAGAGCTAGCTTCTTTGTTAGTTAGAGGTGCCATTGCCATTTGCGGTTGTTTTCTGAATCCCTGAGGCCCTGGTTTTGAATGTGTATCAGTTGGTTACTGGAGCTGCTGCTGCTGCCAGCTTCTTGTAGGGTAGGTAGTTGTGGTGGAGCTGGATACGGCCAGGAATGCTTTGAGTGGCTTCTCTTAGAATTTGGACATGTAGTGAGTTTCTCTAAGCTATTTGGAGTCAGTGACCTCTCATGGCCCCTTCCTGTATGGTATTCTGCCCTTGTAGTATTCATTCTTGATCTCTACGTGTGTTACCTGAATGTTTAAATTGTAACATTTCATCTGCAGATTCTCTCCTGGTCATTTTACGTTAGCCTATCAAAGGGACCATAGCCTGTTCTCTCTATTCATTGCCGAGAGAGTACGGGCAATAATTGTCCTTCTGTATCATATTCCAGCCAAACCACTGAGAGTATGTTGGTTCCTTTCTGGATAAACCATATCTTAGGAGGATGTTGACAGGTTGGAGTAGACCACAAAGTGGCAAGTGTCTTAAAAACCATGTCATATGGAGGATGATGGTGGGGAGGGAATTATTTAGTTTAGAGGTGGATGATGCTGGTGGCTAACACTGAACTGAGTGTTGATTGTATGCCAAACAGTGTGCAAAAGTGTTTATGTATGTTATTCCATGCATTGATCATATGAAAAGCCTGTAAGGCAGGTATAGCTGTTAGGCCCATTATACAGATGAGGGAACTGAAGTACTGCATTCCATTTTTCTTTCTGGTGAAGTTCAGACTTTTTGACTTATTAACACTGGAGATATTCTTTACTTGTATTCATCTCACCTTGCCTTCCTTTTTGCTTCTTCTCAGATCCTGTAGCTGAATCCTATTGTCCTTCCCCATTGAAAAAGGATTATGAGATACCATACATGAAAGCTCATAGCCTGGTGTTAGCATATGTACTAGACCTCTGAGGAGTGTCAGCATTCTCTTCTTATTTTTCAAATTATCCATCCATCTCTGCTTTTCAAAATCCTGTTCATCCTTCAAAACCCAATCTAAATGTGATGTGCTGCAAAAAAACCCTGCCTGATCACATAAACCGAGGATAATTGGCCCCTTCTTGCTTAGAGAATCTTGTTTATTTCATTGTAGTGCTATTTACAGCATTTGACCTTGACCTCTGGTTGTTTGTATCTGGTCTTTTGTGTACCACCTGATTATAAACTCTCCGAGGGGTGGAGGCACATTTCCTCCCCGATCATCCTCCAGCAGAGGGCTTGACACATAGCTGGTGTTATATGCATATGTGAATAAGTGAATGAATTACAGCATTCCATAGCAGGCTTATCTTTTCATAAGTGTCTGGATTAAACTAATAAAAATTATTTTGTGTTCCCTGAGTGCATTGTACTTGTCTATGGGAGTGGGAACTGTGCCATGATTTTAGGCTGAGTGATTTACAAGCCAGCCTGGGATTGGAGACATAACATAAACCACAGAGAAAAATCTACAAGCAGATAATGGCTTTTTCTGTGTTGCTATTCTTCATAGTTTCTATGATTTTTTTTTTTAAAGTATGAAAACACTTAGACATAAAACAGGTTTCATTTATTCTGTTCTCAGTTTCTTCAGAACTTTGAAATTTTGCAAACTATTGATTTGAAACCACAATGAGATAAAAACTTATGCGAGTATATTTAATTTACAGTGACATCTTTGGAAACTGCTCAGAATAATCCTGCTTTTTACCTGTGGCAATGGTGTATGACACAAGAGAAAAATATGATTACCTTTGACTGCTAACACTTGGTTTTCTCCTTTTGGCTGTAGGTTTAGGTGGTTATTTGGGGGAAGATAGCCTGTAATTAAGATGAATGTGGAAGGGAATTGATAGGGATAGTTGATGTTTTACATCATTTTCTGTACCCATCGGTCTTTTCAACTGGTCTTTGAGATATTCCTGGGAAAACAACAAAATTCAGTTTTTCATTATTATATATTTGGGGTACTCTGGAGTGATTCAATTTTTTGATGAGAGGAATGATTGGAATTTTATATAACATTTGGAAAAGAGAGTTAGAAGGTTTTTTTGTTTGTAATATTTCTGATGGTTGAATTTCTTTTCTCTATGCTCTTGAATTCCTTGCATAATGGTCTTCATGCAGCTTAATCAAGGCAGCAAGCTGTCAATTGAGAGGATATAACACTCAATGCTTGGATTGATGGCTTCCTATTGATTAAAGAAGACAGGTTGTAGAGGTAGAAAGAACTTGCTTTAGGGGATAAAATTAATAAATAAGTTAGGCTGTAATTAGTGTTAGAATAAATTTAATGTCATTTGCAATCTTTCAACTCAGAAATTTTTTTTCTCAAAGTACCTACTATACATATGGTACTATGTCAGGGAAGTATAAAGAAAGAAAGATGATTAATTGCTAGATGAAGAGATGTATGGATATATAGATAGGGATATCTTAATACCCTAGTTCTGACAAAAGCATAAAGAAGGAGAGGAAGGTAAAGCTTAAATAGATAATAATAAGCCTTTTACTTGCATGGTTTTAGTGATTTTTAAATGACTTTAAATAAGTTCAGTCCACCTGAATCAATGACCTTTATCAATAAGCTTGAATCATACTTACTTGAAAAATACACTGACTTTTAATTTAGCAATGTAAAATGATCAATTTAAAGAGCCCCAATTAGAATAATTGTGCCTTTGTTAAAGCAAAGTTGATTAAAGATGTAGAAACAGTGAATTATACAGAAAGGAATTTATTAAATATTGAATTTTATTTAAGTTTATTTGTGTATGTGTGTTCTAAGGATGAAATAAGTTTTGCAGCAATCAAGGATAAATACTGATTAAGAAAATTATGGAAATAAGTTTTTTTTATCATGACATATTCTGAGATGCCTGATTGAATCATAGGTCAGGCATTTTTCTTACTAAAAACATAATACGCATGGAGATTTTTGAAACATACTTGATATACTTATTTTAGAGTATACTTACTTTATTTTTCTAGTCTTGGATATTTTATCTATTATAATTTTTTAAGTCATTTAAAAATATTAGTGAAAACCCTCTGTGGTTCATTGGGTCTGTCCCACAGTTCATGGGGTCGGGATGCCATGTCTTTGGAACAGATCGCTTTAAAAGATACAGGATCTTGATGGTTTGGATGGTGGATTTACACCTTTTTCCATTTGCTGGTCCATGCCTCAGGGACGAGGAATGTTGTTGTAAAGGCCCAACTCATTTTATTAGTTTTCTTTATCTTGAGACTAAACTGTGAAGGATTTGAGACTTTGTCTAATTACAGCTGAAATGATTCTGAAGCATTGTAATGGAGTGAGAAATTCAAAGTAATGTGAATGTTATGAATAGTACATTATATTTTTCAAAATGTCAGTTTGACATCATCCAAAGTAGTGGTTTTTTATTTTAAAAACCAAATCTTGGGTCAGCACTATAGTAAAAGTTTCACCAAATAATAGCCTGACATTATGTGATACATTCTAATATTTTCCTTTCCATTCTATTTCATTCCCTTGCATTTTATTCCATTCAAAAAGTCAATTTCACGAGCCATTTTAGGAACCATAAATGAGACACAACTCACAGTTCTAAAGCCACTGATTCAGAGTAATAAACACCTGCTTGTATATAGTGCTTTTCCAAAAAAAGCAGTCTTTGTCCTTTATAAGTGTACATTCAGGCAGCCTTTTTAGAGTGTATCCTTTCTTCATTCAGGCAAAGAGATGTAAGATCAAGGCCCAGTTAAAAGATTAAACAAGAAAGCATGGCTTATTTATTTGAGGAAGTTTGAGAAGACTCATGACAGAAACATTCATGGAATGATAAGATGATGTTCTGCCTCCATCAGTCCTGGCTTCTATTCTGGTTTCTTTCTAGACATGCTCCTGTGTGTTGGAGGCTCACTGGCTCCCACAGGTACACACAGGGCTGTATCATCCTCACCCTCCTGCAACACTTCATAGAAAGAGATATGACCTGTGTCTGTATTACGGGAATTAGGTTGGGATTGTTAGGTAGTTAGAATAGGACAAAGGAGTCCAGAATGGTGGTGGCTAAAAGACAAGGAAGGGAGAAGCCCGTGAACAAAGGAAGGTCTGAGGACCAGAGTGAGGATCTCAGGTAGAACAAACTGCAGTCCTGGCTAGCCCAATTTACATAGGGCAGGCCCAGGGGGAGGAAAAAGCATATAAAAAGAGGAGCCAGGAGTGCTGTTTGTTCTACCTGAGGTCCTCACTCCGGTCCGCAGACCTTCCTTTGTTCTATTTTCACGGGATTTTCCCTTCCTTGTCTTTTAGCCACTGCCATTCTGGACTCCTTTTTTCCTGTTCGAACTACCTACATTTAACAGAATGAAGATTAAGTCTCAGGGGTATATTAGTATCACAGATGTCGATGATTCTTTTGAGATTTAAGGATATGTGGTGATTCTGGAATTTGGGATTCTGAATTCTAGGGAACCTGAATACTAAATGTCTGAATTCATCCATTTCACTTCCATCCACTGTCAGTTGAAACTTGGGAGTGAAATTCGGAACTTCTGATAGAGAAAAAGGACTGGTTTGTATGGGCCTCTGTGCTTAATGAACCCTGCAAGGAGAATGGGTCTGCAAACCATGGGGCCAAGTGCCCAAAGAGCAGTATAACCAGGAGTAAATGTCCCTGAGACCAGAGAATAGTCTATTTATCCTTTAATAACCTTTCTTTGTCCCATGCTCCCTCCTACTCTGTAACCAGGGATATTGAATGTAGGTGAAATAGCAAAATCAAGGGCTTTTTTTTTTTTTTTTCCTCTGAAGCATTTCTCCAAATGTCTTGCTGTGTGCATGCATGCCTGTGGTCTGTAGCTTCCTCCTTCAAGGTCCTTTCAGGGGAGGGATGCCATCAGTCTTTGTCCTGTTTCTAGATACCATCTCCACGTGAATGTTTGTTGATTCTATTTTTAACGTTGCATCCTTTGTGCGAGCTGCCACCAGGCTGGGATGACCAAATGTCCTGTTTTCTCCCCCAGGTTTTTCCTGGTTAAGTTCCATTCTTTTGTTCAGGATAGCTCAAAATCCTTTTGGGATGGTAATCTGTTCTTTGACTGTGTTGAATCGAATTTTGAAGCAAAACCGTGCCTTTGAAATTGTGTGGCTTAAGCTTCTTTAAGAATCCCTGTGGTTAAGACAAACTGACCACAGAGAAAATGACCCCTGGCTCTGAAGTAGGGGGCCAATTTACATGGGGTTAAGGGATCCTATCTAAGTGAGACTCCTAAGCCAGACACCACGAAAGTCCACTGATTTCCTAATGGTCTGAGAAACTGCCAGCCCCCCTCCCCACATCCCTTTCATCTGAGCTCTTGTGCGGGATTAATAAATACTTCTGAAATGAGATTTTTAAAGCTTTCAGCCTCACGGTGATGATGAAGGCCTGTTGTTTGTGAGCTAGTCTTCGGGCTTTAGACATTGCCTATTCTCCCCACAGGACATCAGCCTCTTTCCAGGGACAGAATTTTAAAAGTATCTCCTTCTGTCCTGGAACCAGTATCAGTTTGAAATCATGACATTTGTTAGGACCATCCTTAATCCTTTTTCCTTTTTTCTCTCTTTGGTCCTATTTTTTCCCTGCTGTCATCAATCTGCTATCTCCTATTGCCTGTTTCTTATTAGCTAGCATGCTATTTGGCTCATAACAAGCACCTGATAAATGTTTATAACAAAAAAATAAGTGAATTAATAATGCATTGTACCATCTTTTAACTGTTTTTTGCATTGCACCAATGCATCCATTCAGTCAGTCACTCATTTAGTCCAAAAAAGTATTGAGCAGCATTGTAGGGACTGAGAACATGAAAAGACATAAGACGCCAGCTGTTAGTTGTTCAAATGAGTCCGACTATGCGACCCCATGGACTGTGGCTTGCCAGGATCCTCTGTCCCTGGGATTCTCCAGGCAGGAATACTGGAGTGGGTAGCCATTCCCTTCTCCAGGGAATCTTCCTGACCCAGGGATCGAACCCGAGTCTCCTGCATTGGAGGCAGATTCTTTACTGTTTGAAGCACTGCTGCTGCTGCTGCTGAGTCACGTCAGTCGTGTCCGACTCCGTGCGACCCCATAGACGGCAGCCCACCAGGCTCCCCCGTCCCTGGGATTCTCCAGGCAAGAACACTGGAGTGGGTTGCCATTTCCTTCTCCAGTGCATGAAAGTGAAAAGTGAAAGTGAAGTTGCTCAGTCCTGCCCAACTCAGCAACCCCACGAACTGCAGCCTACCAGGCTCCTCCGTCCATGGGATTTCCCAGGCAAGAGTACTGGAGTGGGTTGCCATTGCCTTCTCCAGTTTGAGCCACTAGGGAAGCGCAGAAGGAATAAGACTTATTCCTGATTAAGTCCATGGTTTATTAGATGTGAAGGTAGTTGGTTCCTTCCTTTCTTATAAGCTGGGGGGGGGGGGGGGGGTGGTAGTGGCGTGCGTTAGGTACTTGCTGTAGGTGAATGACCCACCCTGATGTTTGACCTTTAAGTGGCATCCCTGTATCCCCCTAGAATTGCTTGCCTCCCTCTGCCCTCCCCAGGCAGACGGGGGATCCCACGACTTTGTGTACCCTATGCTATGGTCATTGCAGAGTGATCCATCATTCTGGGCCAAAGCACATTTGAAAACAATCTAAAGTGCTGAACATAAAGCTGACCTCATTCAGCACAAAGCATGTTTTTCATACTTGAGGTTTTAGGTTAATTCAAAGAACAAAAGACACCTCACAAACTATAAGAAACAGAATCATATTTGTTAGTTATGAGATATATTTATGAGATAGGGTGTACCATTTCTTTGATGTCATGGAGATTTTCACTGTTAATAAGCCTGCATATTTCAAAGCTAACTTGACATTGGAAGAAAGGACTCTATTTATTGTCTAAAATACTGAAAGTCAAATGGGTTTATTTTTGGTAACTTTTACTGATGTAATGACTTGACATAAAATAAAGACTGTGTTCCAGAGATTGTGAATTACTGCCCATGTGAATTCAACTTTGCAATGCCATTAATACTTTACTGCCACAGTGAACAAAGCTGTTAAATTTAAATCAAGAATTATTGGTTCCTTGTGGCAGGATTCCTCTGCATTTTTACTCCCCCCCTGAACATTTTGTTTTTTTCCAGTTTACTAACTTAAAACATAGCTTATATTCATTTTGAGAGAATAAACAAGCTTTGAGAAAAGGTAAGATTGGATAAAAATAAATATGCATGGGACATGTTAATAAGATTAGCTTTTGTGTATAATTTGGTGTGGTGATTTTGATCTCTTTCCTCCTTGGCTTAATTTTACTTCCCCAAAAGAATCTACTTGCTTTGCTTAGTCAGAAGACAAACTGACAAAGCATCCCATTATCATAATTATTGGGAGAATTGTTAGAACCATGATATCTTGTTTCTATTAACTAGCAGAAGTTACACATGTGAGGAAAAGAAGTATCATGTAGGTGTCTTAAGCAAAATAAAAGAGAAGTGTTAAGAGACCTCCTGTCCTCAGTGGTTTATGGTGGATATGTAACCTTGAGCTTGAAAACTTTCTGCTTATAACACAGCACTGTGGGCTTTTATGACCTTGTGCCCCTTCTTTCCCACAGCTATGTTGCACCTTTATCACACCCTCTTCCCCCTTCCTTGCAGCCCTCTAAATTTGAGGTGCTGTCCCAGGCCTGTCGCTTCCTGGAATGCTCTTTCTTTCCAGTTCTGCCAGGTGACGTTCTTCTTAACCTTCAAACTCAGCTCCAATTTCCCTTCTTGGAAGAAGCCTCTCCTGACCTTTTCAGGCAGAGTTGATTGCTTCCAAGTCTAGATGTACTCATGGCCTTGTTCATTTGGGTAGACTCCCAAGGATTGGACACTGCGGGAATGACATTACTGAAAGCCAGAGCCTATGGCTATGTTGGGCTTACCTGGTGGCTCATACCCGGCAATTCAGGAGACCCGGGTTTGATCTTTGGGTCTGGAAGATCCCCTGGAGAAGGGAATGGCTACCCACTCCAGTATTCTTGCCTGGAGAATTCCATGGACAGAGGAGCCTGGAGGGCTACAGTCCATGGGGTTGCAAAGCGTCAGACGCAGCTGAGCAACTAACAGTATTACTATTATGGCTATGTTAATATGTTTGTGTTTTCATTGTCTTCCCATATAAAAGCTGTGGTGGAGAATTGGATGGTGAGTTAGTTGACATGGGTTCTAGTCTCCAGGCTGCTGCTAGAATTAAGAGTTTTGGGACAATCGCAGCCTCGTAAAGGGAAGAATGTTGCTCAGGCTGTTTCGAAGGTTCCATATAAGGATAAGCTAAAAAACCTGCTTGGTATTTTGTTGTTTTTACTTTTACTCTGGAACTAATTATAATTATAGACTCATTGAAAGTTACTGGTACATGAAGAGGCCTGTGTTCCCCTCACCCATCTCCCTCAGTGACGACATCTTTAATAGCTGTAACACGGTATCGACTCCAGAACATTGACATTGGCACATGGCTTGTTCCGTCTGTACATGCTCTGGTGTGTGTGTATGTATGTATTTCTGTGCCATTTATTCCTATGCATAGATTCATGTCACCACCTCCATAATCATGATATGCACTGTTTGTCACCATAAAGGACCTTCCCTAAGCTATTCCATTATACATTCACTGATCACTCCACTTTTCGTGGCCTCTGGTAACTACTTTTCTGTTCTCCACCTTTATAATTTAGTCATTTTGAAGATGGTATCCAATTAGAATTGTACTGTATATGACTTTTTGAGATTGACTTTTTTTTAAACTAAGAATAATGCCTCAAGGTCCACACAAATTGTTGCATGTATCAATCAGTTCATCCCTATTTATTGAACAGTACTGATCTGTAGTATGGTTGTATCCGAGTTTGTTTAAGCATTCATCCCTTGAAGAACATTTGGGCTGTTTCTAGTTAGGGGCTATAGTGAATAACGGTGCAATGAGTGTTCATATACAAGTTTTTGTGTGCAGACAAATTTTATTTCTCTGGGATAAATGCTCAAGAGTACAGTTGCTAGGTCATATTGTAAATGCATATTTAGTTTTATAAGAAACTGTCAAACTGCTTTCCGCAGTGACTCAACCATTTTACATTTTCACTAGCAATGTATAAGAGGGCTCAGTTTTCAAGGTGGTAGTAATTTAACACTGAAAAAACATCTGGGTACAGGATTCTAAATCTTGTAAGATTGGAGAAAGATGGTACTGGATCTTCCCTTACTGAGACATATTAAGAGACTATCTAAATTATGTGTTTATGGTCCTGTTTGTCTAATTGAATGTTGCTTTAAATAAATGAGCCATAGTTTAGGCTTTCTTAACAAAGACACATGTGTACATACTTATTGATTATTCTATATTGGTTTATATTGTTGCCGTTCTTCAGTGTTTTCATTGGCAAGCGTTTAGTGAGATATGCTAGTATCGGAAACCAAGGGGAACAACCTGATCTCATGTGTGGATCTAGATTTGGGAGTGAAGGAGATGGTGTTTAACTCACAGCTCTTCCTCCATTTTAGCTGTGATTATTTATCTGAGTTTTAGCTTTATGTTTAATTTGGAGATGATAATACCTAATTCACTGGCCTGTTGGGAGGATTTAGCAGGATAATAGGCTGTTTTTCTGGATTATGGTAGGTGCTCAGAGATTCTGTGTCTTTGAGGATTTCGGTGCCTTTTAGATTAGTTTTTATGGTGATTAGAAATAGCTAATATTTTCAGTAGCTGCTAGTTTTCCATAAGAGATAGAAATTCATTGATAATTCTTTATAATCAGAATAGTGTGATGAGCCTTCTGTTTTTTGATAACACATTGAGTGTGTTGCCATGCTTGATGAGTGGGGATTACCTGTCTCATTTAAACTTTACAGCAAATCCATGGCTGGGTATTCTTGTAATATTTAGTTTCAGATGAGGGAAAGTGAGGCATAGAGAAATTAGTTAACTTGACAAAGGTCACAGGCCTGTGTCTTGGGAAGCTGGAATTTGAACCTAGACAGTCTGTCTCTAGTGCACTCATCATTAACCTATACCTCTTTCTTGGCGTCAGTTGCTTTTTCAAATACAATTTTCTGCACCATGTTTTGTAACTGAAGTGGCAGGTACACTCACTGCATTCATTAGGAGTCAGCTCCACTAGGAAGTGCTCTTAAGTTTTGTCTAGGGGTCAGTGGAAGCAACCACACACACAAGATCACCTCACATTTCAGAAAGAAGGAATCCAACTAACCTTAGTATTTTTTAAATAACTGGTTTGGATTTTTGAGAGGCAGGATAATTGCTCTAAATGACATGATAGAGAAGGCTTTGGGTCATCCTGTTGTGGGGGGAGGCAGGGAGGCATTGTTTCTAAAGCATATGATTTTTCCCACACACTGTAATTTAGATCATAAAGATATTGTAGAAAGTACTAGATATTACAATTACCTGAGAGTGAACTCACCCATCTCTTCATCAGGCACATAACCTTTCAAATGTATAATTCAGGCTTGTTTTTAATTTCAAACTTGGTGGAGCTGTGGGCTTTCAGGTTAATTGTTTTTACAGGGAGGCCTGGTTTAACTCAGTGCTTTAGGGCTATGCTCACATAGGAAATTTCCTTAAGTGAGAGTTTTTTATACTTGGGGAGTGGAACTCATTTTTGATATGAATGTTTCATCTATGTCTGTTCATTTCTTATCACTTATTAGTACACTAATAGGTTGAAGTGGAGCCTATCTTTTAAAAGATTCAGCAGGTTGTATTTCAGTTCGATTCAGTTGCTCAGTCGTGTCCAACGCTTTGCAACCCCATGGACTGCAGCACGCTAGGCTTCCCTGTCCATCACCAACTTCCAGAGCTTATTCAAACTCATGTCCATCGAGTCAGTTCTTATCCATTGAGTCCTCATCCATCAGAGGGCAGACAGAATGAAAACCACAGTCACAGAAAACTAACCAAACTGATCACATGGACCCCAGCCTTGTCTAACTCAATGAAACTATGAGCCATGCCTTGCAGGGCCACCCAAGACAGACAGGTCATGGTGGTGAGTTCTGACAAAACGTGGTCCACTGGAGAATGGAATGGAAAACCACTTCAATATTCTTGCCTTGAGAACCCAATGAACAGTATGAAAAGGCAAAAAGATAGGACACTGAAAGATGAACTCCCCAGGTTGGTAGTTGCCCAATATGCTACTGGAGATCAGTGGAGAAATAACTCCAGAAAGAATAAAGAGACTGACCCAAAGCAAAGACAATACCCAGTTGTGGATGTGACTGGTGACGGAAATAAAGCCAAATGCTGTAAAGAGCAAAATTACATAGGAACCTGGAAAGTTAGGTCCATGAACCAAGGCAAATTGGAAGTGGTCAAACAGGAGATGGCAAGAGTGAACATCAACATTTTAGGAATCATTGAACTAAAATGGACTGGAATGGGTGAATTTAACTCAGATGACCATTATGTCTACTACTGTGGGCAAGAATCCCTTAGAAGAAATGGAGTAGCCATCATGCTAAACAAGAGTCTGAAATGCAGTACTTGGATGCAATCTCAAAAATGACAGAAAGATCTCTGTTCACTTCCAAGGCAAACTATTCAGTATCAGTAATCCAAGTCTATGCCCTGACCAGTAATGGTGAAGAAGCTGAAGTTGAAAGGTTCTATGAAGACCTATAAGACCTTCTAGAACTAACACCCCAAAAAAGATGTCCTTTTCATTATAGGGGACGGGAATGCAAAAGTAGGAAGTCAAGAGATACCTGGAGTAACAGGTACATTTGGGCTTGGAGTACAAATTGAAGCAGGTCAAAGGCTAACAGAGTTTTGCTAAGAGAATGCACTGGTCATAGTAAACACCCTCTTCCAGCAACACAAGAGAAACTCTACACATGGACATCACCAGATGGTCAATACTGAAATCAGATTGATTATATTCTTTGCAGCCAAAGATGGAGAAGCTCTATACAGTCAGCAAAAACAAGACCGGGAGCTGACTGTGGCTCAGATCATGAACTCCTTATTGCCAAATTCAGACTTAAATTGAAGAATGTAGGGAAAACCACTAGACCATTCAGGCATGACCTATCAAATCCCTTACGATTACACAGTGGAAGTGACAAATACATCCAAGGGATTATATCTGATAGAGTGCCTGAAGAACTATGGACGGAGGTTTGTGACATTGTACAGGAGGCAGGGATCAAGACCATCCCCAAGAAAAAGAAATGCAACAAGGCAAAATGGTTGTTTGAGGAGGACTTACAAATAGCTGAGAAAAGAAGAGAAGCAAAAGGCAAAGGAGAAAAGGAAAGATATACCCATTTGAATGCAGAGTTCCAAAGAATAGCAAGGAGAGATAAAAAAAGCCTTCCTCAGTGATCAATGCAAAAAAATAGAGGAAAACAATAGAATGGGAAAGACTAGAGATCTCTTCAAGAAAAGTACAGGTACCAAGGGAACATTTCATGCAAAGATGGGCACAATAAAGGACAGAAATGTTATGGACCTAACAGAAGCAAAATATACTAAGAAGAGGTGGCAAGAATACAGAGAAGAACTATACAAAAAAGATCTTCATGACCCAAATAACCATGATGGTGTGATCACTTACCTAGAGCTAGATATCCTGGAATGCAAAGTCAAGTGGGCCTTAGGAAGTATCACTATGAACAAAGCTAGTGTAGGTGATAGAATTCCAGTTGAGCTATTTAAATTCCTAAAAGATGATGCTGTGAAAGTGCTGCACTCAGTATGCCAGCTAATTTGGAAAATTAGCTGACCAGTGGCCACAGGACTGGGAAAGATCAGTTTTCATTCCAGTCCCCAAGAAAGACAATGCCAAAGAATGCTCAAACTACCACACAATTGCACTCATCTCACATGCTAACAAAGTAACGCTCAAAATTCTCCAAGCTCATCTTCAACAGTACGTGAACTGTGAACTTCCACATGTTCAAGCTGGATTTAGAAAAGGCAGAGGAGCCAGAGATCAAATTGCCAACATCCGTTGGATCATCAAAAAAGCACAGGAGTTCCAGAAAACCATCTATTTCTGCTTTATTGACTACGCCAAAACCTTTGACTGTGTGGATCACAACAAACTGTAGAAAATTCTTCAAGAGATGGGAATACTAGACCACCTGACCTGTTTCCTGAGAAATCTGTATGCAGGTCAAGAAGCAACAGTTATAACTGGACGTGCAAAAAAAACAGACTGGTTCCAAATTGGGAAAGGAGTACATCAAGGTTATATTTACGGAAGTGACTAAAAAAAAAGAATGTAACTTATACATGGAATATGCATATCTATGAATGTATTATGTTAATGAATGTGGATTTGTTCTTTATATTATAAACAAGGAAATTGACTAAGCGTTTATTTTTTTGAGAAACAATATTTAATGAATACCTGTTAGGGGCCAGGTACCAGGCTAGGTGGTTGATAATGCATTATTTTATTTTAGCCTTAAAATGATTTTATGAAGTAGTTGGTGATATTATTCTCATTTTTAAAATGAGAAATGAGGTTTCCCAAGTCATGTGGCCAGCGAGTGGCTAGATGTTCCTCCTTTTATTGTTATTCTGTTTTCAAACTATGATCTTCCCTCTGTTAAACTGGAGAAAAGAGAAATAGAGCTGGGATTTGGACCTTGGCCAAAAGAAGGGACCCGCTGGTGGAGTGTCCTTTAATATGACTGTAAGGTCACAGGTGGACTAAAATAGCTAATTAATTTCTTATTTAAATGAAAATGACAAAATGTGTCCAGGTTAATCACTTCTCACTTATCTGATTGTTACACATAAAAGTAAATTACAGGGAATGTTGCTTTATGATATCATCTAGAATGTTTTCTCCATGATCAATAAAATGAATACCCTATTTTTATGATAATGTCCTGATTATAATTAGTACAGGACAGAGTGGTAGGGATGCCACTTAAATGTGGATGCCCCTTCTGTTACTTCTAGACAAATTCCTTCTATATAGATACGAGTCCTTCCATCAGCATTTAGAATATATTCTTTAGTTTTTGAAGCAGATTTCTCTTCCCTATTGGACTTCCCTTGTGGCTCAGATGGCGAAGAATCTGCATGCAATACGAGAGACCTGGGTTCGATCCCTGGGTTGGGAAGATTTCCTAGAAATGGGAACGGCTACCCACTCCAGTACTCTGGCCTGGAGAATTCCATGGACTATATAATCCACGGAGTCGCAAAGAGTCGGACACGACTGAGCGACTGTCACTTCACTTCCTTCCTGTTACAGCTGATTTAGGCAAGCATGAAAATTTGTTTGAGTGACTTGAGTTCTAACAGAAGGACATAGTAAGAAGATGGTTCAACGCCATGCTTGATTAAGAATGTATAGTTTACCATGAATATTTCACGGGTAAATGGTGGACAGTTTATTAAATAGTTGATACGGTTGGTGGAGTAATTTAGAAAATTATTTCCTTTTCTGTATAGGGATAAGAGGTTTCCTATCTTGATAGCTAAAACTCCAGATGCTTGAATTATAGAAACGATTAATGGAAACTAAATTTAGTAACTAGACCTTTATGTTGCCTTTTGGCCAAAAGTTTGTTTGTGGTACTTTTTACAAAACCCCATCCCCTCAGGCCTCTCTGTTGATGATGTTGGTAAATTTCTTATCCCTGCCTGTGAGAGAGTGGCAAGAGATCTTGCTCTTGATTTCATCATCAGAGGAATAAAGGGTTTAGATGTATTTGAGAACTTAAAGATAGCCACCAGTAAAATAAAAATAGAGTTCAACTTCGAAAATACTAAAATAGATAAAAGCAGGCAAAACCCTAGTCTTTATAATGAAGTGGAAGATAAAGTACATAGCACAGAAACACAAAAAAGAGTTCAATAAAATATCAAAAATAAATGCAAACATATCTGTCATTTCAGTAAATACATTTGGGCTAAACACTAGAAGGTGAAGTCTCAGATTGGGTTTTAAAAAATTCAAGTAAATACTATTTGTAAGGCACAGTCTTAAAACATAATGACTCAACTTTTAAGTAATCGAATTCATAGAACTGGAAAGTAGAATGGTGGTGGTTTCCAGGGGGCGGAGGGTAGGGAGAAGGAATGAGGATTTGCTTTCTAATGGGTATAGAGTTTCAGATTTGTAGGATAAAAAGTCCTGGAGAACTGCTTCACAGCAATATGAATATACTTCACACATTGAACTGACACTTAAAAATGGTTAAAGATGGTAAATTTTCCATTGTGTTTTTTGCCACAATTAGCCAAATATAACCTATCAAAATTAAAAAGACAGGATCTATTAGCAGTAGCAAGTAAGAGTCAAATGTGACAATATTAATATCTGACAAAGCAGAATTTAATTAATATTATTTGCTGCATTTTTTGCACTCAAGAATAAATGTAAATCAAATACTAATAGAAGTGGATGGAGAAACTGTTTGAAGTAGAGTAGTGTTGGAAACTTTTATACTCTATATTCAGATACAAGATAGCTTTCTCTATGTTAAATAAGTTCAGTTATTCATTTTGCACCAGAATATCATCAGCAACTTTGATGAGAGCAGTCTCGGTGGATGGATGGGGTCAAAAACCACATGCCTCATGTAGAGGAATGAAAGGCAGCCATTAAGAGGGGACTCACAGACTAAAGTATCTACATATTGGTCTGTGAGTCTTCCTGCCTAGAGTTATTCTCTACTGATATGTGCAAATGCAACCTAATTTGTGAACAGTGAAGGTCTTCAAACTGTGATGTTGTTCTCTCATGTTGGGGAGTGGGTGAGGGTTCCTCGACAAGGCTGATGAGATAATAGAAGTGAGAAGGCTCTGAAAGTTCAAGGGAATTGAACCTAATGCCAAGAGGTTTGTAACTGTGAGAGCATGAAGTGGTCAAAAAGGAGAACTGCTGTCCATATGGATTTGTAGGAAACTACGCTAAATATTTTACCAGTGGAGAGTATGTGTGGACCTCTTTAAGCAGTGCTAGGACTCTGTGCTCAGCCATACCCACGGGGAACTCATCGAGTCTAATCACAGGAGGAAGTTCTGCTCCTGCCCCCAGAAGGACAAAGACTGCTTGAAAGTTAGAGACTTTTTACTGACAGACGAGTATCATATGTCATATATCATGATATCTATCATACATACTTATCATATATAATGTAGAAATGCTATTTGAGAAAGGAAGGAGGCATGAGATTTGGAATCAGGCTGCCCTAGGTTCAAATCTCAGCTTTGCCATTTTCTACACATGTGATGTTGGACAAGTTACTGAATCTTGCAGTGTTATTATGAGGATAGAACATACATAAAATACCTAGCATGATGTCTGGTGTACAGTAGGGGCTCAATCTGTGAGTGCTGCTAGTTCACTAATGCAGCTTTTGTAGGTTGACAGCCTGAAACCAAGGCCACAGAAAGTGGGGCTCGACCCTGCACCCATGCTGTCTGACTTGAGAGCCCACACTTTGTCACCATCCTGACTGCTTCTTCATGAAAGGGCTGTGTTTCCAAAATTCATTTAGGATGCAGTTAAATGGAGTTGGCACACATATTGCTATTGATAATAATAGTATTCTGTGTTCTGGTCAGTATTAGGTTTGTGGGCCAACCTTGATATGTCTGAGGCATCCGAGTGTCAACAGCACCGTAGATCTTAAAACTCTAGTGAGATCCTGAAACAGTGTTGGTTTTTTCACGGCTAGGGACCGTTCATTCCACAGGGCAGGCATTTCTAACCTCTCCTGCAGCTCTCCACCTACTGCCTGGGCTTGGCGGTGCTGGGGTGGGGGCTTCTAGCAAAGCCTTTGGGATTCTGCCATTTATTCAGTGCCCTGTCTTCCTCTGATTTTTTTTTCTCCTCTGCTTTTCTGCAGTGGTTTCCACTTCTTGTCTTGAAGTGGAATTCCTGTCTCCTGTACTAGGGCCTTGATGGACTGACATTAACACCTTGTCTGTTGCTATGGATGCTTCTATATTGGAATTGGAATGGTTGGAAGCAGGCAACTAATAAGAGTGACTAGCTCTGGCCCCAGCCTGTCTCTGTCTCTCTCTCTTTTGGGCTGTACCAAGTGGCATGTGTGATCTTAGTTCCCTGACCAGGGATCAAACCCATGCCCCCTGCACTGGGAGCTTGGAGTCTTAACCAGTGGACCACTGGGGAGTTCTGAAACAACCCAACCAAATCTCCCAAAGCAAAAGATATGAGAACTCTTTTTTTTAAATTCTTACAGCTTGTTTTTATTTCCTTAGTCGCACTTCTCTGCATGTGGAATCATAGTTCCCTGACCAGGAGTCAAGCCTGCACCTCTTGCATTGGAAGCACAGGGTTATTACCCCTGGAACACCAGGGAAGTCCATTAATCTCATTTTAAGATGCACAAGGTCATTAGGAAAAGATGAAGACATATAAGAGCTATCTGTGGACACTGAACATTTAGATTTCGGAGGAAAGACACCTCTACATTGAGGGGGAAGTGAAGATTCCATGCATCTACTGGGGAGACATTGAAGCAGTTGGGCTGCGGCTCCTTGTACACAGCAGATGTGAAGTTTGGGAAGTAGCAGGAGGGGTGGGTAGAGGAGTGACAATTGCCAGAGCTTCCTCCCCTCCTTGCCACTCTCTGTGTTTTCCAAATAGGCCTGTTTGATTCATAGGTTGAAGACAGTCCCTGGACTGGGTTTCGAGGAGTGAGAGAAGATGGTTTTAGCCCCACAGGCTGTATTACAGAGAAGGGGGAGGTAAGAGTGGGAATCACAGTAAGCAGTGAAGTTCTAGTGGCCACCTGACTATAAAGTCTAGGAGGACAGCTTTTGGGGCCAGTATTGCTATATATAATGTAGAGCTATTGAGTATTTTTTACTCTACCTTTCTTTGGTGGCCACGCAGCATGTGGGATCTTAGCTCCCCAACCAGGGATCGAACTCTCAGCCCCTGCAGTGGGAGCAGGAGTCTTAATCTCTGGGCTACCAGGGAAGTTCCACTTTACTTTTATGTGAAGTATTAATTAATTTCAACTAAGAGGAATATTTGGGTACAGTAAGAGGCCTAAATGGGCTTCCCAAATTAATCTGAAATCTCTGATTGTCATCTTGCATCTCTCTGAATGATTTTCACTTGAAGTAGTTCAGTTCAGTCTTGTTCATTGTGACACTAACTTACTCAGTAATTCCCATAAACTCTTTAAACTTTAAGATGGAGAAAATTGAGTATAGTATAAGTAAGCTCCAGGGATTTTCAGAGAAATGATGTTTTAAATTTTGTGTCCGTGGTTCTGGTATCATTCATTTGTAAACAAGAATTGGCAAGCAGACCACAGATTTTTGTGGAAAATGGGGATGATTTGGTAAGTGTGAAGAGAGTTTTCTTACATAACAGTGCTGCGTCTTGTGCAGGAAATCTTGCATGGATTTTTCTGACTGTGGAGTAGGAGGCTATTCCTATTATACTTATGATGGTGTGAGAATAAGTTTTAAAGAGAGTTGAATGGAGAGAGACTTTTAATGAGTGCAGTGACATCTTTGTTTGTATATCCAGGATTGACAAAGGAAGATGCAGGTCATGAAAGCTTGGTCTTTGACCCAAGCTTCTACTTGGAATTAAACGTCATCCAGTCAGTTCTGCTATAATGCAACTCTTGAATTTTCCCAAATCACCATGCTGCCCAAAATTGCATAACAAAACCCACAGCACTTATGGGAAAAGTCAGGACCCAACATGCAAAAATGTAATCAATGACACATTTTTTTTAAATAAAGATAGTAACCAAATAAAAATGGGAGTATGTTTTGCACATGTTGAATGGTTAAGACATACATAATTACTGCAAAAATATGGCACTGCAAAGACCTGAAGTTTGATTGTGAAGGTGGGCTTCAGAGAGCTACAGTGTGGGAGTCAACTGTGAAGTGATGGAAGGAAGGCTGTGTGAACTCTGATATATAACATCAATGCTTGTGTATATTTATCATATATCATAGGGAGATATGGGCTTCCCTGGTGGCTCAGCTGGTAAAGAACCTGACTGCCAGTGCAGAAGACCGAAGAGACACGGTTTGATCCCTGTGTTGGAAAGATCCCCAGAGAAGGAAATGGCAACCCACTCTGGTATTCTTGCCTGGAAAATTCCATGGACAGAGGAGCCTGGTGGGCTACAGTCCATGGGGTCACACAGAGTCAGACTCGACTGAGCGCTCATGCACGCACACACCTCACACACATATGGAGATACATAAAATACACAATTTACCTTTGAATCATGTGGGAGTTGGGGCTCCAACCTTCCACACAGTCAAAAATCCACGTAGAATTTATAGTTGGTCCTTTGTATCTGTGGTGCCTCTGTATCCAAGGCTCCTCATCTGTGGATTCAACTGCCAGTGGTCGTGTAGTACTGTATTTACTATTGAAGAAACAATCTACATGTAAGTGGACGTATGTAATTCAAACTCATGTTGTTCAAAGGTCAACTGTATATAGATAAACACACATTGGCTTCCATACTATATCTATATATAATCCATAGAGACAGCAAATGAGTGGTTGCCAGGGGCTGGGAGAGACAGGGTTATGGGGAATGATTGCTAATCGAGGTGGGGTTTCCATTTCGGGTGAGGAGAACATTCTGGAACTAGAGAGTGGTGATGGTGCAACAGCATTGTGATTATACTTTGTGCTAATGAATTGCATGCTTTAAAATGGTGAAAATGGTAAACTTTATGTCTTGAATCTGTGTCCTGGGCAGAGCTCTGTGTTCGTCACTGCACGGGACACAGCAAGGAGCGCGGTGAGGTGCTGTCTCAAAGGATTGTGCAGCTTAGCAGGGAGGTGAGATAAACAGAGCAAGAGCTAGATTACAAGATGGAAATGAGATGCTCTGCAGAGAAGATGACAACAGATGGCTGCAGGTATCCCCCCAAAAGTGCACCTGTTCTTCTGGAGGAATCTGAAACGCTTTCCTTTCGGGCAGTAGCATGAAAGGTGGACTCATTGGATCTCAACTGAATGTCACCTAGGAAGCTCTAAAAAGCACCTATCCCCAGGCCTGGCCCTATTCAAATTAAATCAAAATCTCTGGATCTCCCATGGGATTCTCACATGCAGTGGGGGTGAGGACCACAGGTTTAAGGAACAGTGGGATATTGACAGCTGCATTCTGGGCAGAGGAAATTAAAGAAGCAAATAAATGCCCAGCTGGGAAGAATGTAAGTTTTGTTTGACTAGACAAGAGGATATAAATGCAAGAGATGGAGGAGTCAGGCAGGAAAAGCAGCTTAAGCAACCTCACTGGATATCTTTCATGTACATGTGGGAATCTGCAGTTAGTTTTGCTCTCAGTGGGAAGGACTCAGATGATTTTGATGTAGGAGTGAGGAACAGATACCCGTGCTTTAGATAGGTGACTCTGGCAGCATTTTGAGATAAAAATGATCTGCTGTATAACTCACTAGAGACAGGAAGACCTGTAAGGAATGCATTTGAAAGGTGAAATCTGCAGGGGGTCTTTTCTGGGGGAGGGTCTGCCAAGACAAAGCTATTTTCATCATACTAAGATGTTATTTGCCTTTTTCACTGGATTTGACATTTATACTGATGATTCAAAAGCCATGCCAGGAAAACTTTTGGTGCCTTAGCACAAATCAAGGCCATGGCATCAAGCTGTAGTCTTCATTTTTCTTTTTCATTTCTGTGCACCTACAGAAAAGGTTTCAGTTTCACTTAAGAATATCCTTGATGGAGCAGTAAAAATCTCAAACCTTCGGTTCACATTGTTTTAATATTCCGTGCAGCAATATAGGAAGCACTCCTAAAGCACTTCTGCTGAATGCAGACAGCATTGGTTGTCTTGAGGAGGAAAAGTATTCACACAAATGTTTGAGCTGCAGACTGTACTAGCTGCTTTTTTCCCCAAGAAACAGTCTTTTTACGTGGAAGACAAATCGACATATTGTAGTCATGCAATCTTGAGTATTTGGCAGACATCTTTTTGGAAGTGAACGACATGAGTCTGTCACTTCAAGATGTTTGACAGCAGTTATTGCCAATGAGACAATTTGCCCTCTTGAACAAAAATGAGAATTTCAAAGATTTTTATCTGCCAGTGCACACCTGTGTACCAATACTTGAAAACTTTTCTGATGAGAGTTGTGATATCTTGCTATTGTATGATGAGATGTATCAGCATTTGGAATCCCTGTTTCTCTTAAGTGAACCAAGATTTTCCAATATTAGTCATTGGGAGTGACTGTGTCATGAGGGCTTAACTGAGATGGCTCATGTATTCATGCTTTCATTCGGAGAGCATAATGAGGTAGGTCAGATTTGCAGGATTTGGCCCTTGCATGAGGCAAGGTCAGTCAAAAAGCCAAAAACCGCACAGATGTTTTGACCTGATGGACTTAGCATTGGTCCTTTTAATGAGAAATGAGAGTCAACCAACGGAGCTGATAGGGAGGTGGGGAGGCTAAAGGAAAATGATGTTCTGCTTTTGGCTGGATCCTGATATGAAATTGTCTTAATCCTTCATCAGATCTTTTGACAAGAAGCTAAACTTAATGAAGCTTTCTGTTTGGGGATGGCATTATGATACAGAGAAATTCGTTTTCCTGAGTTTTTTTTTTCCTTTTCTTAATAATCATAATTTTCTTTTTTGTTGCTTTTTTAAAAAGTCTTGTATGGTGCCAAAAGTTAGCCCACTTGGGGCTACTGACCTCACTGTGAGAAACACTGGATTTTGCCCAGCTGCCTTCTCAGTACAGCTGTTTTCACCAGGGCCCGGTTCTTCTGGTGCTTCTGCTCACTTGGGACCTGTCTTCCTGGTCTCAGGTACTAGTCAGTGTATTTGGGAACTCAGGACAGAGCTCTCTGGTTTATAAATTGCTCGAAGTGGCCTGTACCCCACTTTGCCTCAGGAATTCCTAATCCTGGCTTCTTTCACCATAGCCTCTGACGTAATTTTTTGCTTTTTGTTTTTTAATTTGCAAGCTTGTTTTTTTATTGGATATGCAGTAGTGTAATTTTTAATTTTCCCTTTGGTAATAACATCTCCACCTTTCAAGGATCCTAGTTGTGGGACGTCTGTGGTTTGCTGAGCGTAGAATCAGCTCTCTCACAGTGATAGCCCGATATGTCCTCGAAGACAGTGTTAAGTGCTGGGTGAAGGGTATAAGATAAGAGGTAGAAACTGGAATAGAACCAAGTTTTTCTGTAGAGGAAAATGGGAGAGATGGAGAGGTCCCTGAAAATGTCCCCAGGGGGGCACAAAAGCCAACGAGAATCAAAGACCACTCATGGAAAGGTGATGAGAGGGCAGACTGGTGGCCGGAGGTTGAAAAGAAGATCTTGAGAAGAGCTCTGCCTACAAGGCTTGATGTGGTTGTGTGGGTATAAACACCCTGACACCTCTCTCTGTGAAATCTTTAGCAAAATCCAGTCACTTACAGTTTACATGGAGGAATCTTCTTGATGAATGTGGAAAAATCATCTTCCACATTGGGGCTGAGGAACAACGTAGAGGCCCTTGGAGACTGTTCTGAGGGTTATGTAAACCATGTAGACTACTCATCTTTTCTTTATGAATGAAGACGTCTATACTTAATTAAAATAGCTAGTGATCCGAGGTTGGACAGGCAGGTCATACCCCATCCAGTACAGAAATTTCAGCCCTAACCCTTACACATAGAAGCAGGGCCTCTGCAGTTCAGGGTCCTAGTTACAGGCATTCTGAGAACAAAAGGCAACGATGGTAACTGAAGTGTTATGGAGTGATAAGTTTTATGAATAAAAACTTTATAAACATTGAAAACTATTCAATGGAAAGTTGCAAAAGATGTCTCACTATGTAAAATAGAAATCACTAGTTGGAATTAAAACAGATAACAAATGACTAGCAAAAATGCCCCACACAGGCAGAAGTTCTATGTATAGTAACTGATGTCAATGAAAATGAATGATTTTCACCAGTTTGTATAATTACAATGTTTTTCTCAATCTGATGTAAACAGCATTGAGACCAAGAGTCCCACTTATGGCCTGAGGACAGGCAGGCAGAAATAATTGGAACTAAAACAATCCCTTATCCCCTCTCCACATAAGGGAGTGCCCTTTTTTTTTTTTAACTTTTTATTTTGTGTTGGAATATAGCTGATTAACAATATTGTGATAGTTAGAGGTGAACAGTGAATGGACTCAGCCGTACATATATGTATAGCCATTCTCCCTCGAACCTCACTCCCATTGAGAAGGGTTAGAAGGGAATGTCTGCATGTTCACTGCTCACACTTTAAGACCTTCCTAGACAGTCTGGAACCCTTGAAGTGGGTCCATTCTTCCCTAGGGAGTTTGCATCCCTTCCTCAGCATCATCTGGTCTACTCGAATGCTGTCAAGAGCTAGCTGTTGAGGCAGGACCAAGAGTCCAGATGTGAAGAGCTGAAAGGGCCAACTCTTCTTGTGCCCAGGTGACGCTACCTGTTGTGAGTGCTTTTCAGAAAAGGCTGCACCCTTTTCTCATGGGGGTCACCTGCACATCCAGTGCTCTGCTATGTGAAGACCTGAGGGTGGGTGTTGGAGGGTGAGGGGAGCTTGGAGGAGAGCAGTAGATGGGACATAGTTTGGACTTCTCCTTGCTGAGGTTCAGGTGCGTTCTGAATGGGGAAGATGCAGACAGCTGCATTTCACTGTGGAAGGTGAGTTGCATGGACTCTAGAGGACAGGCTCCTCCTGCAGCATGTGAACTGCATGCACCCTCCAGCTGAATACCTGTCTGATTTCCCTGAGCATGGATTTTGGGTCTGTTGTGAGAGTGGCTAGAGGATGGGAATGGGGAGTGTCTGATCTGAAAAGGCTATAATCAGCAAGTCACCCAACCAGGGACCAGGTTGCCTCTACAAACAGGACCACCGTCTTCTTAGCTGAGAGATTTCTGGATGACCCCACTATGAGTGACGCTTGCCAGATTCGGCCTTTGCTCTGCTTCGTCTGCTGATGGAGGTGGCCTGGAGGTCTGTCTGCCATGTCACTCTTCCCTAGAAAGACCCAGTGTCTGGGACCTGATACAGGGGTGGTTGTTGTTCAGTCCCTAAGCCGTGTTCAACTCTGCCACCCCATGGACTGCAGCACACCAGGTTTCCCTGTCTTTCACTATCTCCTGGAGTTTGCTCAAACTCATATCCATTGAGTTGGTGATGCCATCCAACTATCTCATTCTCTGCTGCCCTCTTCTCCTACAGGGGTAGGAGATACAGGGGTAATAACATAAATATTTCATATCCTATTTTATTTAGTTTCTTGAAATATAATAATCTAGTCCTGTCTTTGAAGCCTCAAGCTCTGAGCTGGATAGGTGAGTAGTAGACCTGTATCACTATGAATTCAATCCACAGAGTGAGGCGTGTAGGTGGAGAGATGCATGTCTCTGTGCACAGTTTTATGAAATACTCTTTGCCTTAGAATTTTATTCTAATCCTAATGGAGTTCTACAAATGTTAACAGTGTTTTAAGACAAGGTTTTCTGGTATTTGATTATTTTTAAGCCTTTATTGGAAAGATATCTGTTAATATATTACATTTTGATGAGAAAAAAAAAGTTTCAGGAGATTTGGAGGCTCATTTTCATGTTTGGCCATCCTTTGACTTTTCTGGGAGCCCATCTGCAAATGACTTTGCTTTTGGATACAAATACTGCATTCAAAGATGATTTTTACTGCAGCTTAACAGAAAAATATTGCTATATATAGAAATTCACCCTGGTCGCTCACTCACAAATATGTAGCTTTTGTTCAATAACCAGCCTCCTTCTAAAGTTTCTTAACACCTGAGGACTCTCCTTTTCTTCTGAGATACAATATTCCTAAAAATCAATACAATCTTATTTTTAGTTCAGTAGTTTTACCTTGAGAGAGCAGGTAGCCCAGAAGTTTCTGTAATGAAAGCTGGTTACATTTCTGTGAGAGTTGCATTGCCTGACTTTATATAGCATTTTCTTCAAGAGAACAGTCTTGCTTTTTATATTTTAAGCTTACCATATATATATATTTTCCTTCTCTGTGTCTCATTTGGTACTGTGGAGAAATTGTGTTGGCCAGTGGCTTACCACCTCAATGTTGCCTCCTCCTTAATCCTACCTGGAGGAAGGAAGCCTGATCAGCAAAGATCTTTCATCTTGTATGTTTGGAGGTTGGCAAGGGGTCCCATATTGTTCACATGTGTGTATGTGTGTGTGTGTGTGTGTGTGTGTGTGTTTTGCTGGGGAAATGGCCCCGAGAGGGCATTTGGGAACCAGTGCTACAGCCTTCTTGGGCATCCTGTCCATTTGCTGCATGTGAGGAACCACAGCCTCCTGGCCATGCCAGGGCAATGTTATCATGTGGAAGGGAGGTAATTTCTTTCTCCTCAGTGAAGGAAACTTCTCTTTCTGAGAGAGATCCTTAAAGAGTAGCAAAGCACTTTCTTCTCACATCAGTTATTAGAAACGGTATAATGATTGTTTTTTTTTCCTTTCTCCTTTTCTCTTCCTCCAATAAATAAAAGTGGGCCAGATACTGAAAGAGGTTGGTCAACTTTACATCCCTGGTTCCTGGCAGCATACAAAGAAGAGGTGTCTGGTTTTATTTACTGCAGATTGAAATTCCCTACATTCTACCAGATTAAATCCCTGTGAAGTGGGATTATAGCGTCCATATTCATGGATGCGATTTAGCAGTTGTTGGGTTTCTCCTCACACTGGAATGGAACCGTATGGGTATTTTGACATTTGTCTGTGATAAATAGAAAGGATATGATGAAAGATCAGCTTCTGAAGTGGGTTTTTAGTTTGTTTTGGTACCACTGGAAACTTCTTGTGTTTGGCCAGTGTTCTTCTAATGACCTGGATCTTAACCACCCTTTTAATTATCTCAGTTTCACTAGAGTTTGCAAATTAAGGGAGTATAAATAAGTGTCTCATTGCCAGGAGGTGATCTAAAAGTATCCTCAATGGTGTGATAATAAATAGCTCAGTTAATGGTGTAAAGTATTACACCTTCTCATTTCTTAATTGAGGTGAAAATTTCAATTCAGGAGGAGTGTTTCTCCTTGTACTATCAAACTTAGCATGCTTCTCATGACAGGTTTGTTTAGTTCAGTCATTTTTTCTGTTCAGTTTCCTAGAAAGATATGTATCACTCCAGTGTTGTATGTGACACCTAACAGATTATGTAATGAATATGTATTTAGTCTTCGGGTTGGTATCCTTTTCTAGAGAGTAACATTTATTTTTGCAAGCTCTTCAGAATTCAGATGAGCTTGCAGTGAAATAATATCAATGTCTATCTAAGGATGCAATCCCAGAAATGTTTGTATTACTCTAATCTTAGACTCTTTATAATAAATTTAAACTTGAAACTTTAGTGTGTGTATTTTTTGAAAAAGAAAAACTGAGAAGCTTTATTAACTTCACTGCTGTATATAAGACTCTTCTTCATATTCAGAAATAATCCTTCCTATTGCACTTAGAGCTATATAATTGACAGTTTATTTCTTATATGTGCAGCCTTGCCTCTACCAAATTTAGCATACATTCCTCATGCTGACATTCAAAGCCCTTTGCTAAAGTATGCCTTTAATAGGGTCTCACTTCCTTGCCCACAGGAAATTAGAATGTCACCAAACTGGGCAACTGGCTGCTTTCTAAATGGCCTCTTTGCTACCCTGGAATCATGGTTTATTCCTGGAATGACACTTTTCCCCCACGCTTCCCGCCCCTTTATGTTTCATAATTTCACCCATCTATCCCATGAGCTTCTTCCATGAAACCTCTCCTGATTCCTTTAGTTGAGTAAAATTTCACTTTCCTCTTACAGTATGTATCATTACCTCCCCCTTCAGAGTGGCTATATTAGTCTGCTAGAGTGACTGTAACTGAATACCACACGCTGGGTGACTTAACCTACAGAAATTTATTTTCTCACAGTTCTGGAGGCCAGAAGCCCCAGATCAAGGGTGTCAGCAGGGTTGATTTCTCCTGAAGCCTGTTCCTCTGACTTTCAGAGTTCCCTTTGTGGCCTCACATGGTCACTGTTGCTGTGAATGCATCTCCCTTGTACCCTGAGATATCTTCCTTCTCTCAGAAGGACACCAGTCAGATTGGGTAGGGCATCCTGCGTATGACCTCATTTAACTTTAATTGACTCCCCGAAGGCCTTGTCTCTAAGTACAGCCATATTCTAAAGTCCTGGGGCTTAGAACTTCAGTATATGAATTTGGTGGTGGGGTTGGGTGGGACACAGTTCAGTCCAAAACACTGACTCTTTGAATACATTACATGTCTTCTCCTCTTTCTTTTCCCTGGTTAAATTGTGAGGGATTCGAAGTCGAAGGTAGGGCCTTGTACAAATGGATTTACTAGATTTTAGTATAATGCCTCATACATAATAAATAATCAATAAGTATCTGCTAGATTTAAATTTAAATAAACTCTTCAGAAATCTAGTGTTACTATTATACTTTTATGGAAATGATCTATGGCCAAAACAGGGTACTTACAGTTTCTTGATGGATTTAGCTGAATGTTGCCAAGTAATTTATAAAAACTAAACACTGCCAGAATACTATGTTACTCTTCTTTCTTCAGACTTAAGTAATGCTCATATACCCCCTTTCAGTCTTATAAACTCAAGGTGAAAATAGAGGTCAAGACAGAACTTAATACATCTACCTTTTAAATCCACACAAGAATCTTCATTGCCTTTGGCTGTCATTTTCTGTGTTCGATTGGCAAATGTTAAATAATGCTTGGGTGTAACAAGCCAATTCACTTAGCTCTCTGGAGCTGGTGACATCAAAGGATTCATCAGCAAGCCTAGCTACTCAGAATTAGATGTTCCTTGGGAATATTTCTGAAGTTATCATTGGTTATGTTAAGAAAGTGGTTATTCCCACTTGAAAAACCCATAACGTTCAAAGCATTTCTGTCTTTCTCCAATGTGTGGGGGATGTCAAATACATGTCTGTGTGTCAGGGGAGAATCTTCGCTGCTGTGAAAGAAAATGTCTTGTTTAGCCCACAGCATCCTCAGCACCCCACCTCTGGGTGGATGCTTTGTTTGGAAAGGTCTGGTTCAGTTTCTCAGTTTGATTTGCAAGGTCCTGCTCTGCCGTCTGCTAGTCTGATCTTCTGTGTGTTTATAGAGTTGTCCTCATCAGAGGTTTGAAATATCAATCTCTGGGTGCAGATTAGAGTGTACCCTCAGCCTTTCTGACAGCTTTTATCTGGAGGAGGGGGCTTTTAGCATGCCTGAAGACTTGTATCCTTTCACGCCCCAAGTTACCAGGTCCCTATAGATTGCTTTGCTACCTCCCTGAGCTGAATCTGAATGTCGTGCTGCTGTCTGCTCTTGCTGAAGGCTGTGGACATGTCTTAGTCTGATCAGGCTGCTATTACAAAAATCCCACAAATGGGATGGTTTATAAACAACAGACATTAATTGCTCACAGTTCTGGAGGCTGGAAGGTCCATGATTAAGGTGCTGGCAGATTGGGCGTCTGATCAAGGCCTACTTTCTGGATAATAGAGGACCCTCTTCTCGCTGTGTCTTCACAGTGTGGAAGGAGGCAGGTGTGCTTTCTCAGGCTTCTGTTATAAGGGCACTAATCCCAGTCATTGGGCTTCCCAGGTGGCGCTAGTGGTAAAGAACCTGCCTGCTAATGCTGGAGTTGCAGAAGACACGGGTTCGATCCCTGGTTTGGGAAGATTCCCCTGGAGGAGGGCATGGCAATCCATTCCAGTATTCTGGCCTGGAAAATCCCATGGACAGAGAAATCTGGAAGGCTACAGTCCATGGAGTCGCAAAGAGTTGGACATGACTTAAGTGACTTAGCACTCACACATGCAATCCCAGTCGTTAGGCTTTGCTCTCATGACCTAGTCATCTCTTAATACAGTTATGCTGGTAGTTAGGATCCAAGGTATGAATTTACAGGGGTCAGGGGAGGGACAGCGTAATCATTCAGACTAGTGAATAATCCATTAGGAGCCACCCAGTGGAATCTGCTGTGGAGTCCGTTGTCCATTATGTGCCTTCCCATCTTTCATGTAACCATAAAGATTCTTATAAGGACTTTCTGTTAATGTTTTCAGGTTTTATGCCTTTTACTCAAAGAAGCTTAGAACCAAATTTGAAACTTCATCATGGTTACTCAGGTCAACTCATATAATTATCATGTTTGGATTTTGATTTTGATCTTCTGATTAAAAAAATATATATTTGCATAATTATTCACTTGTAAGAAGTTTTGTAAACAATATAGAGAAGTCATGTGTACTCATTACTCAGCTTTCCTCATGCTTTATGTCTACTTTTTTTATTTTAGGAGGGTTTTAGATTTTCACACTAATTTTTAAATTTGTTTCCTTAAGATGACTGCTATGTTTTTTGTTATAACTTTCCATTATTTATTTAGAGAAAAGTTGAAAATAAGTAAAAACTGATAAATAAGGAAGAATAACAGGATCTGTCAACTGTGTGTTAACTTGAGCATGTTTCAGATTACTTTACTAGATAACAGGGATTAGGAGTTTTTCTTCCAAGATTCAAACACAGAATGACATCCTCAATATTGCTCAATATAGTCTCTGACATGTTTCTGATGGTCTTTTCTTATTTTTTTAATGATACCAGTAGATTATTAAACTAATACTCTCTAGATAATCATCTAAAATGTGGATTTAACCTTTTTCTTGAGTCTTAATTATTTTTCTTGAAACTATCATCCTCTAAGCATTACTGATCTCATGCTTGCTTGATTCCCTTTACTGCTTATTATTGATATATCACACCATTTCACATTGGGTTAACCATATAGTGTCTTATATTTTTTCCAAATTTACTTTTTAGTCTATTCTTCCCCTTTTCCTCTCACCTGTCCCAGATTATAAGCACTTTGAACCTTTCTGCCTTATACTTTTAATATTCTTACTATATTCTTTAGCACAAATTTAAAATACAGGAGGTCATTTGGATATTTTTCTTCTAAAAAGTGGTATTTTCCACCTGTCCATTCTACATCATGCTGTCCAATATGGGAAGGAAGGAGAAAGCAGATTCCTTCTGATGGCTGATTCTCTGGGTTTGCTAGCAGCCAAGGATAAATTTGAACTTTGGTGCTTCCCTTGCAATCAGAGAGCCAGGCTTCACAAGTCTTGGCCTACGATTTTGTGCAAAGAAGCTGTAAAGGTTCTGAGCTGGGCATTTCCCTCCCTTCGTCTTAGCATGCCCTCCCTCTTTAAATGATTAGTTTGCTAATGGAGAGAGCAGGGCTGGTTAATGAGGCATTCTGTTTCAGTGGTGTACTTGAAAGTAATTCAGTAATAATTGCTGCATGTTGTGATTCATATTCCAGAGCACCCAGTGGCAATAGCACGTCAGTTATGAAAGTTCCATTGTAAGACTGAGAGGGCGTTAACTCACCCACCCTGTGTTCCCTGATGGCTGCAGTACCCGGGAAAAATGCAGACCTCGGCTTTCTCAAGTGCCTTCCCTGAAGCACTGGCCTCAGAAGGGAGAAGAGGGTGCAGTGGGGGCACAGGAACTTGGGTGTATTCTCCTTGTCTTGCCCTAAAGCTCCAGCTGATAAGATGGGTCTACCTCAGAGAAGTTGGCCTTGTGTCCTGTCCCACAGAGATAAGCAGGACTGCATCCTTGGTCTCAGATCAAGGGAACTGGCACTTTCTTAGTAATGGAGTGGTTGACTCAGCTTCCATTGTAGGGGGCACAGGTTTGATCCCTGGTCAAGGAGCTAAGATCCTGAATGTGCACAGAGTGGCCAAAAAATAAAATAAGCTTATTTGGGAAAAAAAAAGGAATGATTGTTTAGAGCTGTTCTTAGGACAAGAGCACTCATGAGTGTTTTTTTTTTTTTTTTTAATCCTGTAAATAGACTTTTTTTCATCAATTTATCCTACCCCAAGACTGAGGGCCATAATCAAATATTCTGCAGCTCTGATTCCCTTGACTAAATAAATCTTCTGTCCAGGCGGTGGCTCGGTGGGTGAAGAATATACCTGCAATGTAGGAGACGCAGGTTCAGTCCCTGGGTTAGAAAGATCCGCTGGAGAAAAGCATGATGACCCACTCCAGTATTACTGCTTGGTGAAGTCCGTGGTGAGAGGAGCCTGGCAGGCTACGATCCATGGGGTCGCAAAGAGTCAAACACAACTGAGCGACGGAGCACACATGCATGCCCAGTTTAAGAGGTGGTCCTTCAGGCTTTCCTATTGCCTCTCAGGGTCTGGGGCTGAGATTCAACAGGTGGGAAGGAGAAGGTCTGAATTTGTGATTCTGACTTCCCTGGACTGAACTTCCCATTTGTTTTTCAGTACCTTTGCATCTTAGTCTTGGTAGAAAAATTCCACCTTGTTCTTTACTTCCCATTTGCTCCCCAAATTTGGGGGGCTTGTAGCTCAGTTGGTAAAGAATCTGCCTGCAATGCAGGAGACCCTGGTTCGATTCCTGGATTAGGAAGATGCCCTGGAGAAGGAAATGGCAACATACTGCAGTATTTTTGCCTGGAGAATCCCATGAACAGAGGAGCCTGGCAGACTACAGTCCACGGGGTTGCAAGAGTCGGACACGACTTGGCGACTAAACCACCACCACCACCAGAGAATTAGAAAAGCTAATGATGTGTTATTGTCCTATAGTATTCTGGAGAAAATGTGTATAATTGATAAGTTTAAAAAGTGGCAGTGTTTCATGTGACTGGAGTTAATTTTGTTCATATTTTAAGTGACTTCTTGGTTTTCATGTGTGAACTCAGGAGTGCACAAATCGGCATTACCAGAGGCAGAGGTCTAAGCATCTGTGGGTTTGCTTCCTTTCAATAAGGAAACTGTAAAAAAATTTTGAACTTGTGATTTTACTAATAACTTAAAAGATTTTATTAGCTTAGGGAAACTAGAATTCTTTAAAGGTTAATCCACTGTGTTAATTTCCAGCATGCAGCATGTTTAGAATCCTTAAAGGCACTTTTCTAAGTGTTTAACATATATTAACTCAGGTATTCCTCGTGACATTCACCGGCTAGGTACTTTTCCTGAGGACTAGAAGATGGCTGGGCTGGGATTTGAACCTTGGCAGTTTGTTCTGGAGTTTTTCTTCTTAACCACTGTGCTGTGTCTGGTTTCAGAACTTGCAATGTTTCTAGCTTCTCTTTCTTCCTCACCCAATTCTCAGTGTCTCAGCCACTTGCTCACAATCTTACACTTACTGAGACCTGCTATTAATTAGATGTTGTGGTTGAGTATATGTCCTGTCCTCAGAAACTCAGACTGTCAGTGGGATATAGATATATCAGTTGCAGACGAGGAGCATTCAGAATTGGGAACTAGAACAAGAACTGTTGGGGAGGTTGGGAGGAGAAAGACAGATCTGTTCTATTGAGGGAGGTGGTAGAGGATGTGAATCTGAAGAAAGACCTCAGAGCATCAGCAGCCCACTGCACGCACGTGTGTGTGTGTGTGTGTGTGTGTGTGTGCACATGCACCACACATGCACCACACATGCGCACACACACACACACACAAGATTAGGAAAAATTAGTCAGTGGGCATAAAATGTAGATGGTTCAGGAATGAACTGCAATTCTATTTGAAGACAAAAGGAAAATGAATATATTTACCAGTAGGTGAAAGGAAAAAAAGTTATAGCTGGAAAGTGAAGTATTGGAGTTAAAAATACCAAGGGACAGAGGTTCTGAGGGATTCATTGTGTGGAGAATCATAACAACAATAAATATCAAATTCAACTGAGAATTGCTCTGGGAAGTTGGCAGTGGGTCATGACTTTTCTAGGGCTGATTGGTAGCCTTTGAAATAAGCTGTTTTATTGGTGCCATTTGTCTTTTGACATAAAAGTACTTGATGCTAAGCAACCGCATGCAAAAAATCAAGCCTTCCTTCTTTATAGCGCATATTTCACCCCTCTGGAGACCAGAGCTATGACGTAGGTAGGGTCATCATTGTCTTAATTCAAAAGACATTTTGAGATATATTTTATAGGTGAATTTCTAACTAGCATGTGAAATATATAGTAAATCAACATGATATTACACTGGGATAATGGAGCTGAATTTATACCTAGGCACTGTCTGCTTGTGATAAAATTGCTTGTTAATTCTTAGTAGATGATTTTTTTTTTTTTTTTTGGTGGATTGCTGACTGTAATAGTTCTCATCTTTAGAAGTGATGCCAAAAGTGAAATCTTTTCACTTTGTGTGTTCCTTCATCCTATCCTTCCATAATACACACCACATTCACTTCCTCGGAGACCCTCACACTTCTAACAAGTGCTTTACATAGTTAACAATACCTGAATTGTAACTATATCAAAACATTCTATTAAATACTTCATGCATAATGTAATATTCCTTATTCACAGTTGGAAGGAGGTATGATAGCTGGCATATGTAGGTTTGAAACACGACTCATTTTCACTGCCAGAGTTTATTTTTGTTATACTATCCCGTGGAGTCTAAAAATAAAGATCTGATTGTAAAATTATAATAACCTAGAATTAAGAGGATAAAATCTATTTGGAGTTTGCAAATATTTATCAGTATTTAATTTTTACAATTAATATACAGAAACAAAACCTGTTCATTATTTTTTCATTGATTTTTAAGTCTTTCCAACAGTTATGTCAGTAGGAATATATTAATGTACTCAATTCCTCTAAATATATTTGTAAATGTGGGTGAGGGAGTAGTTTTATCTGCTATTGTGTTCACATCTAGCTAGTTGTCTTATTTAATTGCATCTGTTACTTTTCTTGTGCATACATATTATGGGGTTTCTTTATACTTGGTTGATTTGAAAGGCAAGTTTTTCTGATTGATGTGTCTATATAAGGTCTGTCAACCTAAAAGAAAGTAGTCTTTACTCACAGATTCAGCCAATCAATCTATCGATTTTAATGAATACCCACCACGTGCTAGGATAGTTGCTTAGTGGTAAACAGAACTGTCACCTTCCCTGACCTCATGGAACAGACAGTGAAGTCCTGGAGACAGGCATTGAATGAGTAAACCAACAAGTAAATACAAATTATCAATTGTGTTTAGGAATACAATAAACTTTTTCTTCCTGTTAAAGAGAATAAGGGGCTATTATTAAAGAGAGGCTTGTGTGTGGAGGATCCTACTACAGACGTGGTTATCAGGGCTAATGCCTGCTATTTATGTGGACTTTTATTCGCCATTCTAGACTGTACATAGTGATAGCAAGTTTTAGGAATTTAAATTTGTTCTGCACTTTTTAGTGTTGTATAAATATTTCTTGGATGATTTAAAGTTCAGTGCATGTTAATTTGGGTCTAGGTATTTTTTCACATTGTGTCATGTATATATTAAACTATTCATTGCTAAAGGAAATTATATAATTTAACTATAAAATTATATAATTTATAAAATAAGAAAATCTCCTTTAGTGGTAGTTTATATTTTAGAGAATTTGAGAGGAGGAATGTGGATTATCTTTGCATTTTTTAGCACTTATGACTTATAAAAAGTATTTATTTTTTACTTTTATTTTTATTTATTTGGCAGTGCTGGGTCTTATTTTATTTGCAGCATGTGGGATCTAGGTCCCTGACCAGGGATTGAACCTGGGCCCCTGCAATGGGAGTGTGAAGTCTTAGCCACTGGACCACGAGGGAAGTCCCTAGCACTTACGACTTTTAATTTTGGTATTTACTCACATGTAAGCAGTTTCTAATCATTGTGCAGGATGAAACCATTTGAGATACAGGCATAAGAGAAGGAAAGCATTTCCTCAAAGAGTGTATTATTTGTATGGCATATTTAAAGCTCTGATTATATAACAAAATTTCCATGCTCTAATACACTGTGGAATCCTTTGAGTCCCACCAAAACTTTTCAGCTTCCTATGGGCAAACCTCTGGTGTCCTAACTGTTAGAACTGGGAGTTAGTCTGGCATTCTGACATTTAGGAGTCCCTTCTGCATCTTGGCCTAATGACAGGAATATTATTAATACATTGTTCTCAATTTAGGGAATACCAGTTGGCTTTGAATTTGTAGACCCACAACTTCTTAAGAGTTCTGTTTACATGTTCACTTCTATAAATCTCCAGAAGTATATGTGGCTAGGTGTACCATGTTGATATTTTAAAAAATTGTTCAAAACATAAGTTTAGTCTACAGAAGGCTTGTGAAACAACCTAAATCCTCATCCCTTTATCTAGAGCTTATTTTTCTTTTAAATTAAAAAAAAAATGTAAATTTTAACTGGAAGATAATTGCCTTAAAATGTTGTGTTACTTTCTGCTGTAAACAACATGATTCAGCTATAAATATACATATATCCCCTTCCTCTTGTGCTTCCCTCCCACCAACCCCCATCCCACTCATCTAGGTCATCACAGAGCACTGAGTTGGGCTTCCTGTGCTTCCCACTGCTATCTATTTTGCACGTTAACCTAGAGCTTTATTTATTTATTTGGCTGCATTGGGTCATAGTTGCGGCATTTGGGATCTAGTTCCCTGACCAGGGATAGAACCTAGGCTCTCTGCATTGGGAACCTGGAATCCTAGCCACTGGATCACCAGGAAAGTCCCTAACCCTAGAGCTTTTAAAACATTTCAGTATGTTTAGACTTACCCTGAGTTCTGAAAATAACCCTTTTCCTAGCCCCAAAAGTCTCAAAACCCTCATTTTAATGACTTAGGACCAGTATTCTCCTACCACTTGTTTCCTTTTGATTGGTTTACTTGGGTTCTGTTGAGTAAGCTGCTGCCTTTTTTCCTTTGAATGAGAGTTGGCTCTAGCTGTGGTTACCAGATCCTGTGTTCACTCCTATGCCCTGCCTTGGTGTGTTCTCTCAGATATATGTTGCATTTATTCTGTATCGGTGCCCTGCTTTTTACAGACAGGCCCCCTTAGTGACTGAGCCTTGCCCCTAAACCCCTGCCACTATGCCTCTTGTACACAGGCGGTTCACTTCTCTGCTCAACACCAGCTGACTCTTCCTGTATTCCCAGTGCTGTGCCTGTGGTCCAGTGCTGGAACCTCCACTTGCCCACGTCATGCTGGCTAGGCTTGTGTCTTTCTGTTCTTCTCACTGGGATATTTACTAGTCACCTACATCTTGGTCTTTGGGTTTGGCCAGAACCACATCTCACTCACTGTAGGGCACCTCACTGACATTTAACATTGTCGTGGCTCCTGTGTGGCATTCAAAGGTATGAGAATTCATTTTGGCTGAAGAAACGTTATTTTGAGCAGCAGCTGGATGTAAGGCAGTGCTTTGTATTTTGACAGAGAGATTAGTGAGACCTGATCTCAACTTCTTGAGCCACATAATCAGTTGAGAGAAGAAAATAAAATTGGTTCATGATACATGATTAGTAAAGTAATGACCTAAAAATATAGCCCACACACCATTTTATATAATTGTAGAACTTGCTTCAGAAAGGCCTAATTATACCCATGCTTTTTCAGTTCTGGATACACCTAAATTCATGAAACTTGCTTATTCAATGTTCTTGAGGGAATCTGTTGAAATGTTTTATTGTTTCTTAAGATTTTTTGCTTTTACTTTTGTCCCTCTACCTCAGTGAACTTTTACGAAAGTATTTCAAATCAGCATACATGTTTTGGAAAGAATGAAACCATTTTATGAGAAAGTTACCACTATAACCAATAGGAGAAAGAAGACTTCTATGAAATGTTTGCTGAATTCTCTGTCCATAGAATTCATAGAGTTAAATAACTTTAAGAAGTGTCATGGGACACTTAATTACATATTGTCTCTTTAATAGATTAAAACTTAGGGGTTTAACTTCCTTTTGGGTCCTGTTCACCATTTCTCTTTTGATTTTCAAGTAAATCTAAACTAAATATTTCTTATAACAATTGAACAACCATTCCCTATTTCTTCCTTTTCAAGTCTTTTATTTTCTTTTAGCAGCTGAATATCTTTATCCATGACTCCATGATTCAGCATTACCCTGTCAACTCATTGTATTGCCTTTTTTTGACTCCAGCTTGTCCATGTTCTGTATAAAATAAAGAAGGCTAAATTTAGCACTCTATCTTTGAAAGGCTTATCAATGATAAGTAAAACAGAGAAATTTTTTTTTCAGGATTGTAAGTTATTCTATTGCTATTCAAAAATTAATGATACCTATGGCAGATTCATGTTGATGTTTGGCAGAAACCAACACAATTCTGTAAAGAAATTATCTTTCAATTAAAAAATAAATAAATTTAAAATTAAAAAAAGAGTTAAGGGGGAAAATTTTTAAAAATTAGTGATAGTCTCTATTATAATCATTGAAATATAGCCTTAAGAGTTGATCAGTTTTCAATTTTAGAACTTTTTGTTGCTGTTTTTGTCATTTTCTATTAAATATAATATATATAAGATAATTTCTATTATTATAATGTATATAGTATATTTTTAAAATTCCTACATGTATTTTTTATTTTTATAGACAGTTGTCATATTTCTTTCTTTCAAGTTAGTCACAACTAAGCTGATGTAATTTACAAAGCTGTATTTCAGCTCTGTTTCTCATATTCTGTTTTCATTTGTATAGCTTGTCACTGTGTCACAGAGAAAATTCCCTGTGGCTTATCCCTGGGCCCTGACCTGATATTACTGCATTTTTTCCCCTTGTGATGGCTGTTAGTTTAACCTATGATAGACCAATGTTTTTGAAGAAAGAAGTATATTATCTTGGTGGAATTGAATAAATTACAATGTTTTTGAGAGAAAGATGGCATGAATGTGCTTTTGAAAAGCCCTATTAATGTTCATTATAATATAAATATTTTCTAATCATCTGTCAATTTAAGTACATTTTTCTGCCTGCTCCAGGTAAGCCAAATGGTCTTGTATCTAGGTTCAGTATGTTTTTTCAAGATAGAAACTAAATTTCCAGTTTTTAGATTTTAAAAATAACCATTTTAGACAATTTTTTCTTTTATTTTTCCTATATCATAGACAGTCACTATTTTTTTAAAATAAGAACCAATAATCCTGATGGCTTAATTTCTTAATCTCATATTTCAATAGAATTTTTTAAAGGCAAGTTTTATAAAGTTAACTGCATATTAGATGGGGCATAGGGCATTCTGTTTCTTAAAAATAAGGATCAAAATCTGGATTTTTTGCACTAGTCTTTGAAATGATATATTTTAGTAATAAGAGTTTCCTTATGGAAAGGTAATTTTGCTTATAAAGCATCTCTCATTTAAAAGAAACCACATCTTTGCTGACTGCCCACTCTACTGCAGGAATGTGTTAAAGCAGAGACAACGGTCCTGCTTCTTAGAATTGTTGGCCCACATGAATCAATCAGGGGCACAGTCATCACTAACTTCAAAGCAATAATATTAATATAATTGTCTTCTTCCCTTTTTGAAATGCATGATGACTTTTAATTCTGGCTGTAGTATTATTTTGTGATGAGAATATTAATGATGGTTTGCAGACCAGCTTAAATGATATTTTTAACAATATTTTTAAAATATTAAAATTTTAGAGAGAGAATTAATTATAGCATTAATAAGAATAGCGGTTTGTGGGGTAATAGGAAATAGAGGGGGCATTGAGAGACAGCACACGGAACAAGAACTCCTTCATGTTTATTTGTGATCAGGTGACCATTAGACAATTTCTGGGTAATAATGTACCCACTTGTATTCTTTCAAGCCATAGGGTAACTATCTGGCTCTTTAAGAATTCTGTGACACCCCTCCACTGTGTTTGGGCTACTTTCTTTTCTGCTTCCTGATATAATTATCTCCACATGTGTTCAAATCTTTCATAATGACACCAGTATGTGAAATCTTCCATAATGACACCGATATGCGAAGGATAGAAAAGGTAAATCCTTTGTTGTCAAACTGGGGTTTGATTCCTTAGGACACCTTCAGTTTCTGGGCTGCTACAGATTTCAGCATTCTGTCCCCACTTCTCCCAGATGCCTGCTGAGAGCAACACCCCTCTGACATCCTGAGGTGTGTGGAGGGTGTAATTTACTGGTACCCAGAGCCTGCTGGCTGTGTGTTTTATTCCATCTTCTTGGGGAAGGAGGACAGTGCGGTTTCAAAACTGGAATCGTGATTATGACTTTCTGATCTACTGCTGCCTGCCAGGCATGTTAAAAAAGAAAAGGAAGGGAAGTTTAATGCAAATCGCCGTCTCTTTGAGGCCAGGTCATCTTTAGTTGTTTCACACTGCAGTAGCCTTTGGAGAACCTGTTTTTCACCTGAGTGCTTTCATATGTTGCTTTGAAGACACTGGATGCTTGGGGCTGAAGTCCTTGTGCAGGTCCAAGGACAAGCCAGAGCCCAGATTCTTCCTGTTCAGTTGGAGACAGGCTGTCGCTCCCGTGGCTAGAGGTCTCTGATCTTTGATACCAAAAGTGCGCACAAGTCAGAGCTATAGGGAACTGTTTGGTGGACATATAATTGAATTTTAACATCTTCATCTGTGGGAAAGTGTAAGTAAACATATCTCACAGAGTTGTTGAGGGGATTAAAAAATAAAATGTGATAACTCAAAATAGTGTTTCATATGTGATAAGCCCTTAGTGAATGTTCATTTATTTCCTTGCATGTGACAGACCGTTGTAGCCCACATCTTCCATGGTAGGTGAGCATGAGGCAGGATAAGAATATTTGCAGTATGTTAGTTAGTCAGGCAAGAAATAATTCATGGCAGTCCCTGGCATCTTCATTGATTAAACCAAGTTTGTGCAGCCTTCATTAAACCAATGAAGGCTGCACAAGCAGCCTTGGTGAAGATGTAGGGTGCTAGAGAGCAGAGCTAAAAGTGGGCCTGACTCTATAAGGATTCACCCAGAAACCTCTAGTACATTAGTCCCAACTTTTTCGGCACCAGGGACAAGTTTCACGGAAGACAATTTTTCTATGCGCTGGGGGAGGGGGAGATGGGTTTGGGATGATTCAGGCACTTTCCATTTATTGTGCACTTTATCTCTATTATTATTACATCGGTTTCACCTCAGAACATCAGGCATTTGATCCCGGAAGTTGGGGACCCCTGCTTTAGCAGTTTGTTTGCAGAGTGCTCAGATTTGATTTTTTTGTAAGTCATTGTGAGCATCCCACCTAGGATAGAATGAATTGCTGATGTGAGCAAATGGGGAGTAGGGAGATAAGGCCAGTTAGGTTGCTTTGATGATACTCAGAAAAAGATAACAAGTTTATGAAATGGACTTTATATAGGCTTAATGCTTTTCAACTCTTGATGCCTTCAGAAGGTGCAGGAAAGATCCTAGGTGTCAGTTAGGGACTGCCATTCATTTCAGATCTCAGGAGCATGTACATTGCCAGCCGAAGGCTTATAGATGGGCAGAGCCTTCTCTTGGTGAAGAAAGACCTAAGGAAGATTATTGTTCTTTATAGGACTGTGGAATGTGTGGAGATTACGTTATTGACCGCATATACACAGATATTCTTAAATTCAGGTAAACCTAATTTGCAGCTCTGGATAGGGGGAGACATGATGGATCTCTGGTTTCAAAGATCAACCTTCTAGAGCAGTCCTGTCCAATAGAATGCCAGTCACACATATTATTTTAAATGTCTTAGTAGCTACACCAAAAAGTTTAAAAAGTGATAGAAGTAAAAGTGAAATTAATTCTGATACTATTTTATTTAACCCCATATGTTCAAAATGTTATCATTTCTATATGTAAACACATAAAAATTTAGATACTCTATATTTTTTTTTTAGAATCAAATCTTCAAAATCTAGAGTGTCTTTTACATAGACACTGTATAATAACAAGCACTTATTGTAAGCTCTTTAAACATGTTATTTAATCAAATCTTAAATGTCAGACCCTAGATACTAGTGTTATTTCCATTTTATAGATGAGGAAACAGGCTTAGCGAGGTTAAGGTCAGAGCAACTAGGTGGCAGAGCTAGGATACAGTCTCAAGCCATCCGGCTCCAAAATGTGTGCTGTTAATAGGAGGTTATGCTGCCGCAGTTAACATGATCCTTCAGTGTAGGACACTGAATGAGTAGAACTCTGTCACTGAAAAAGAGAGATCAGTGGTGGAGACTGACATGGTCTAAACTGGCATCTTGAAATGTAAAAAATGGAATCCTTTACCACAGCCCTGGTGTGGTCAGCTGTCTTGTCTGCACCACAAAATGTAGAACTGATAATCCGAAGAGTTTCCTCTTTAATTTTCTGACCCTTCTTCTTTCTTGCTCTGGGTTTAGCATGCAGTGTTCTTCACTGAAATCCTGTATGTCCTGAATTGTTTTTTCCTCTGGGGGTGGAGGTGGTGGTGGAATGTTCCAGTCTTCCTGAGTGCTTTTACTTTCCTCTCCCTGGGACTCCTGACCATGTGAACTGTGATAAATCCCCATCTGGTCTTTGGATACTATTTAGCTCTGCATATGCTTTGTTCAAGGGCTTCCCAGGTGACACAGTGGTAAAGAATCCACCTACCAATGCAGCAGACTCAGGTTTGATCCCCAGGTCAATAAGATCCCCTTGAGAAAGAAATGGCAACCCACTCCAGTATTCTTGCTTGGAGAATCCCATGGATAGAGGAGCCTGGTGGGCTACAGTCCGTGCAGTCGCAAAGAGTCAGAGATGACTGAGCTTCTTAGGTTGCTTGCACGCACTTCATTCACAGTTAACATTTAATGATCTGGTGCAGAACAGCCTGGGCTCAGCATAAACCCTGTCAGAATCAGTTTGATAAGACTCTGGAGTTAAGTTTTATAAACTTGATTTAGGAAATTGCATCTGTTACCACATCCTTTTTCTGACGCTGATGGAGAAGCTGATATTTGCCAGATTTTTAGCAACCACTATTTTAGCGAGAGGAACCTATGTCTCTTCCACAGATTTCCCCCTGGACTGATGAGGAGAAGTCAAATAGGGACTCAAATATTTATTAAGTGAATGAATTTTGATACTCTCAGTTCTATTTCTTTTTAATTTTTGTTTCTTTGACTCTTGTTTTAGGAAACACTTCTCTCAAACTTAGTTATTTAATACAAAACTATAATTTTGATAATTATAAAAATTATAATTTTGATAATTATAAGAAATTATATAAATTTTTGAAAATTTCTCCTGAGAAATCTGTATGCAGGTCAAGAAGCAGCAGTTAGAACTGGACATGGAACAACAGATGGTTTCAAATTGGGAAAGGAGTACATCAAGGCCGTATATTGTCACCCTGCTTATTTAACTTATATGCAGAGTACATCACGCAAAATGCCAGACTGGCTGAAGCACAAGCTGGAATCAAGATTGCCGGGAGAAATATCAATGACCTCAGATATACAGATGACACCATCCTTATGGCAGAAAGCAAAGAAGAACTAAAGAGCCTCTTGATGAAAGTAAAAGGGGAGAGTGAAAAAGTTGGCTTCAAACTCAACATTCAGAAAACTAAGATTCTGGCATCCAGTCCCATCACTTCATGGCAAATAGATGGGGAAAGAATGGAAACAATGAGAGACTTTATTTTTTTTGGCTCCAGAATTACTGCAGATAGTAAATACAGCCATGAAATTGAAAGATGCTTGCTCCTTGGAAGAAAAGCTATGACCAACCCAGACAGCATATTAAAAAGCAGAAACATTCCTTTGCCAACAAAGGTCTGTCTAGTCAAAGTTATGGTTTTTTCAGTAGTCATGTGTGGATGTGAGAGTTGGGACTATAAAGAAAGCTGAGCGCCAAAGAATTGATGCTTTTGAACTGTGGTGTTGGAGAAGACTCTTGAGAGTCCCTTGGACTGGAAGGAGATCGAACCAGTCAATCGTAAAGGAGATCAGTCCTGAATATTCATTGGAAGGACTGATGCTGAAGCTGAAGCTCCAATACTTTGGCCACCTGATGTGAAGAAGTGACTCCTTGGAAAAGACCCTGATGCTGGGAAAGATTGAAGGTGGGAGGAGAAGGGGACACAGAGGATGAGATGGTTGGATGGCATCACCAACTCGATGGACATGTGTTTGAGTAAGCTCTGGGATTTGGTGATGGACGGGGAAGCCTGGCGTGCTGCAGCCCGTGGGGTCACACAGAGTCGGACACGACTGAGTGACTGAACTAAACTGATAATTTTGAAAATAAAGAATAAGAGCAGAGAGACAGGCAAGTAAACACCAAGTGAAATGTGACTAACAGTCCCTAGATCTAAGAGTTTTAGCTGTCATGTGTGTGTTTGTTTTTTTCCTTTTCTGCATTATTTTAGTATGGCAATTTGAACACATATGTATATAAAGGTAGTATAACGTATCTTCATGTATTTTCTGAGCTTCAAGAATTAGCTACAGTTTGCTTATCTAACTTATCTAACATCACATCATGTCCTTTTATTTTTCCTGTTTCTGGAGTACTTTAAAGCAAATCCTAGATGTTATGTCATTTTACCTCAAAAGTCTTCAGTGTGTACTTCTAACTGACAATTGTTTTTTTAAAAGTAATTGTTATTTCATCATACCTAATAGAATGAATATTAATATCAAGGGTTAATATAAGAGTCAGCCTATGCGTGCATGCTAAGTTGTTTCAGTTGTGTCTGACTCTGCAACCCCATGGACTTGTAGCCCGCCAGGCTCCTCTGTCCATGGGATTCTCCAGGCGAGAATACTGGACTGGGTGGCCATGCCCTCCTCTAGGGGATCTTCCCAACCCAGGGATCTTGTGTCTCTTATGTCTCTGAATTGGCAGGTGGATTCTTTACCACTAATGCTGCCTGAGAAGGGATATGTTTTTATAGTTTGCTGCCTTAGCTCTCTCTCAAATTAGGATCTAAACAGAATCTACATTTTGAAGTGATTATTTGGTCTCTTAAGTCTTTTGTTTTGTTATTGTCCTTCTTTCCCAGCTATTCTGGTTTTTCCCCTTCCTTCTTTTGACTTATTGGCAAAATTGAAACAGGAGGGAAGGGGGCAGGGCACAACCTTTGAAGGAGTGACATAACTCAGAGACGTATCATAAACCAATTAGAATCAAATGGTCCAAGGTGGCAGACAAGTCAACTTGGACTAGACCTTGATCCTCAATCAACAAGCTAAATGACACACCCAGAGACACAATGACAGTTCCAAGGCACCTTCAAAAGACCAAAATGTGGGCCCAATTCCTGGAAATCTCCACTCTTTCTCCAAAATAGTTGGAATAATCCTCCCACTCATTAGTCAATGAAATTACCCAGCCCATAAAAACTAAAAACTTACCACACCACATTTCAGGGCCCCTGCTCTAGCCCTCTGTGAAAGCCTATACACTGTGGAGCGTGTTTCTCTCTGAATAAATCCACTTCTTACCTATCACTTTGTCTCTCACTGAATTCTTTCCGCGATGAGACATCAAGAGCCTGAGCTTCATTAGGTCCTGAAACCAGATCTGTGATCTCAATTGGAAGACCAGAAGTTTTGACTGGGTTCGAGTCCCAACCACATTGGTTAGAGTCCCAAGCAAGGATTTGGCTGAGTTCAAGTCCCAGCACATGGGTTCAAGTCCTGATCTGAAGTAAATGGTTTCAGAATGAGTCCGTGTGTAGATTCAGATGTCCATATTGTGGATTTAGCTGGTGGCTTTCTCATGTTGTATTAATCTTTCATTGGTTCCTCTACAACCTGTATTTTCTGTAAATTGGACATTAGGTCTAGAGATGTGATTAGATTCAGCCTTGTTTGTTTACTTGTTTACTTTGGGGAAAATATCTCATAGTTGGTGCTCTGTACCTTTATCTTCCTTCAACAAGAACTTGGTGTCACTGTCGCCCCTTCACTGGCCCTACTCAAGGTTACTCAATCAGGAGGTGTCAGCTTGATTCCTTTATAAAGTTCCCCGTTATCCTCTCACCTGATGAATGTTCAGTTCAGTTCAGTCGCTCACTCGTGTCCAACTCTTTGCAACCCCATGGGCTGCAGCACACCAGACCTCCCTGTCCATCACCAACTCCCAGAGTTTACCCAAACTCATGTCCATTGAGTCGGTGATGCCATCCAACCATCTCATCCTCTGTCATCCCCTTCTCCTCCTGCCCTCAATCTTCCCCAGCATCAAGGTCTTTTCAAATGAGTCAGCTCTTTGCATCAGGTAGCCAAAGTATTGGATGAATGTAGTGTCCATTGATAATCATTGCCTAGATCCATTCTTTCTCTTTGAAATTAGATAGTGCTGATTTTTCTAATTCTGTCATGTCTTACACATTTATTGACTAGAATTCTCTTATAAAAAGGAATTCCCCCTCATCTACTGTTTGAGTACCTTGACATACAGTTTGCACAAAAGAGACAAGATAAATGTTTGATTCTTTTTCCATGTTTATAAATTTAGAGGGTAATAAATTTGTGTCCTTGCAACCTCTAGTAAAGAGAAGTGAAATCTTTCCTGTAAGTATTATGAACTCATACATTTTTAGACATTGGTTATCTACTGCAGTCATTATTCTTTTTGCTCAAATTGCCCTGTCTTAGGCCACTTTGACCCCTGTGTCTTTTTGACACAATCTTATCAATCTCTGATCAAGAATGGATCAAATCTCTCATCTCGTTTACTGATTTCTAAAGGATGCTGGAAATAACTCTGTGGGCATGTTGAGTATCTGATGACAAGTTGGCATTTGGGGGTTGAGAGGGAGCAATTGAGTATTTCTCTAGATGTCACTGTGTTAGATCTTCTTTTTGAGGAGAAAAGGTTGGAAGGTAGCTTTGTGGTAAGATTTCTATGGCAGGTTCTGATGTTAAAATGAAGATTCTGGAACTGTTTTCTCATACAACATGGTATGAGTAAGGGCACTGGTCTGTAGTAAGACATACTGGCTCCAAATCCCCTGACCACTTCCTGACTCTACAGCTTGGTCACGTTATTCATACTCAGTACATTTCTGTTTTTCCAATTCTCTAAAGTGCTGATGGTAATAATACAGACCTCTTAGAGTGGCTGTATGATTTACTTGAAGTAATAACAGTAAAGCACCCAGTACAAAGGCCTGCCATGCACAGGAAATGCTCAGTCAATAGTTGGTAACATCAAAATGGCAGCAAGTCATATCCATGGGATTCTGGCATTAAGTCTCAATTTTTTACTTCACGCTGTACAGATGTGAAGCAGGATTTTTTGAGAAAGCAAGGGTTTTCTTTCATTTTCACTATGCAGGCCTTGAAGTTTCCTGTGTGGTTGATTTGTTTACTCAGTCCACAGCATCATGTGACTATTTCCTACCATCAGTGTGAAATCTCAGATGGAAGTATATTAACTCTGGATCCAGGACAACAGTTCAGCAAAACTAAGCAGGCTTTATTTAAAGAAAGCACTCGTTCTCTTTTTCTGGACACACAACTCATAAGAATTATGCATTACTTTGTTAAGTAGTGGCTTGGGGATGCTTTCATATAAACGAATTTTCCATTCAGTTGAAAGTTACTCTCTTCAAATGCTAAACTTTAAAAATACTTTAATAGCTCCTGATAAAAATTTTACTAAAAATGTAACTGCCTTAAGCAGAAACTGTTGAAACATCTCTTAACCTTTTCTTTATGTCTGCATCAGACAACTATTGTTGTGTAACAAATAATCCCACAACTCAATGGCTTAAAATGATTTTCATTCATTTGCCTTTACCCAGATGCTGAGGGATTGGCTAGGGATTATTCCAGTAGGTTATATTGCAAGTCTATCTGACCTTGTGTTCTCACTGTGGATTGGGCTTGGGTATAGGGTCCAATATGAAGGGGCAGCAAACCAAGGAAAGCTTTTCTTAGAGTGATGGAAGAGATACAATAGAGCTAGTCCAAGGGTGCAAGCACATTTCAAGTCTCTTCTTATATTCATTTGATTCCATTCCATTGGTCAAAGTAGGTCACATACTGAACCTAACATCAGTAACACAGAGAAGTATACCTCTTCCATAAATGTGGGAAAGGAAAGAGTTTGCTGAACACCAATCTATTTGATCATACTAACCAGAGTCATTGATATGATTATCTAACATGGCTTTACGTTATGTACAATTATTATTTGTACCTTTAGTTGCTCAGCCATCAGTACTACTTTCAACCTGCTTATTTTGAACCACAGATAAACAAGTCTTTTAAGAAACATTTTTAGGTAAGGATAAATAAATTCTGTATGAGAATTTCAGGCCTTCTCCTGGGACGTGAAGCATTTTCATGGCTGTTTTGGGTACTTGGCAAACTTTTCCTTTACTTTTCTGTATACAGTTTGTTCTAAAAAGAATCTCTGATGTTGCCAGAAACTTGACTTCTGGGAGTAAGAGGTTAACTCAATATGTAAAGGTAAACTGCTAGGAAACAGAGGTTAATTCATTTTGTTACAGTAACTGAGTCATGTACTATACTAGTAACTCTAGACTTTCAGGTTCTAATCTTATATTTTCAACCAGCTCACAGAACAGCAGGGGCAAATTGTCTTATCTCTGGGTGCTTGTAAGTGTAGCCAGTGGAGATGATCAAAATGAAAGCTTGAAGAATTGTGGTAGCAATCAAATAGCAAATAAAGTTATTTTCAACTATTTTAAAATCCTATTAGTATAAAATTCTCCTGATTTCTAATTATTTTGCCTAAGATGCATTGAAATTTGCTTTACCTTAGTGCAATCAGTGGAGAAAGGCATTTTTTAAAAAATTAATGTTTTGAACCTACTTTAAAAAAGTACATTATAAAAATTAGAACATTTATTTGGGGGTATGATCGATGCTAATTATAATTAGTGCTAATTTTCAGTGTGCTTAATCTGTTCACAAAGCAGACCCAATGGACTTTAAATTCACAATCTTCATAATGAATTAAAAGTAATAGAGTTTTTTACTTAAATATGTTCCACAATAAATCATATTTTCTTATTCAAGGTTTATTTTTAACTAAATCACATGGGTAGGATTTTACCACGTTTACAAGATTGTGTATTTTTCAGGCACAAGAAGAGCACTGCCAATCTCACAGTAATGTTCGATATGAAATGTCTCATGTTTCAGTAGTTGGTGGCTAGTATTTTTCTCTCCCTTTGAGTCCTCTCTCTCTCTCTCTCTCTCGTGTGTGTGTGTGTGTGTGTAAAGCCTTAAATGTAGTGTATTCTAAGTGGGAGAGAGAAGTGGAGTTGCCACTTCCACAAGTGCCTCCCTGTGTATGTTAGCTAAGGGTTTAATTTAACAATACATTCTCCTTTGGCCTTTCAGTTTCTTGTAGGAAGAAAAAAGAATTTTGTAATAAACCACTTTGATGCTGGACTTGATGGGAAATCCCAGGCTGCTGGGGGATTTGCAATCTTGTCATCCCTCGGTAGAGATAATAATAAAAAAAAAAAAAAATTTTTTTAAGGTAGATTTTATACTACAGAAACCACTGCCCCTGTTTCTAGCCATTCTTCTCTCCATGACTCTCCTGTGGGATTAACCAACCCCGACCTCAAGGGTTCTTCCAGACCCACAGATGAGGATGTAGTGATGGCTGTTAAAACCACCATTAACATCATGATTTATGAGAATTTCAGGGTAAAATATCATGTATTCAGGATCCCAAGGCATGCCTTCATTGAAGGCATGGTTCTCTTGACATAGATTTTCTCTCATCCCAGGCATGACAAAGGTTTTTAAAAAATTTTTCATTTTTAAATATTTTATTACTGTTTCTCTTAACATTTATTGTGGGTTTATTCCATGCTGGGCACTGTGCTAAGGACTCTACATGTGTAGGAATCTCAATTAATTCCCACAGCTCTCTTTGGCAAGTGTTCCTCCAACATCCATTGGATGCACCCAGGGTTTGGAGGTGCAGAGAGGATCAGCAGTTTGTCACATGGCTGGTAAGAAGCAGACTAGGGCTCTAACTCAAGTCTATGTCCCCTTCGAGGTTGCAGCCATGAGCACGATGTCATGTGCCCCATTACCCTGTGATCCGCTTCCTTTGGTCTTGACCTTTTGAATTATGGTACTTCACGTAGTTTTCCCTCTTTTCATTCTTGAGTCTCAAGTTTAGTTACCATCTTTCTTTTTAGTCCTCTAAAGGAAACGACCATTACTTAATCATTTAATTTAATAGACGTGTATTATACGTCAGGTGTGTGTGGAGTACTGTGTTAGGAATTTGGAGCTACAAAGATTTTGTTTTTTGTTTTTTTCTTAATATTACAATCTGTAAAACATTTGAGGGAACTGATAAAATAGATACAAGTAAATCTCAAAGACCATGAAGATATGAAGGTATAATAGCTTCCTTCAAGGGAACGAGAGTCCCACTTGCAGGGCCTTCTTGCATGTTCTTTGTCTACCTGGTCTGTTCTGAGGGATTCTTCTGTGGGCACTTTCCCTCTCAGACTTCTTAGAGGTCTCCCTCACCTTGAGCCCTGGGTTCAAGTCATCTTGATTCGTGACCATGATGAGCAGTGTCTCCTAAGATTTTGTAGTGTGCAGAATAATTTCATATGGACTGTCTAGTTTGTTCCCTACAACTTTGAGAAGCAGCAGTCAAATCGAAACTGAGTCATATAAACACAGCTTGCCCACATTCTGTCAGGCTCCTCCAAACCTCACTGCTTCCTTGAATTATCCACTGGACTTGCATTCTTCTGACTTGGGGTTCCTTCTTCCTGTTTCGCTTCTTCTTTCGTAGGCTTTTTACAGTACCCCACTCCCTTTCACATCTCAGCACTTTTGTTACTGCTCTATTGGTAGAGCCTGAGGAAAATGATAGAAGCTGTGTTCTTTGACAATGGTCATTTTCAAATATTTGGGTACATTGTTCGTGTAAATATGCTTACAGCAGAGGAACTGTGTTATCTGTGCCTAACGGAGTTGAAAACAGAAATTGACCACAAGGTCTGTATTCCTACAGCCAAGTGGGAAGTGATGTTCCTGCAAGTTGCCACAAGTAGATGGCTGATCCTAACCTCCTCTTGAGCAATTTAAGCTGGCACCGGAAATCTAAGATATGACTAAAGAATGCGTCAGGAAGGAAAATTTTCTTAAATGGTGTTAAACACAAAGTGGTAGATACATAACGTTTCCCTATCCATGTTAGAAAACATCTAAATTGTTAAAGGATCTTCAAAAAATTCGTTAAAAAAAGTTTTTTTTCAGAGACTGAGTTTTGTTAACGTTGACCCTTTGAAACCTTTGCCAGATTTAGCAAATAAAAGTACAAATCACCCAGTTAAATTTTAATTTCAGGTAAATGATTGAATTTTTTATTTAAATACTTTTTTTTTAAGCTAAAATGTGTTCATGGAATTTGCAGGACCTTCTTATACTAAAAACATTATTTGTCATTTTATGAAATTCTTAATTATTTGAGCATTCTGTATTTTATGGGCTTCCCTTGTGGCTCAGCTGGTAAAAAATCTGCCTACAATGTGGGAGGCCTGGGTTTGATCCCTGGGTTGGGAAGATCCCCTGGAGAAGGGAACGGCTACCCACTCCAGTATTCTGGCCTGATGAATTCCGTGGACTGTATAAGTCCATGGGGTCATAAAGAGTTGGACACGACTGAACGACTTTCACTCTGTATTTTATATGCAAATCCAACTTTTAAAAAAATGTTTAATGATCTATATTTACTTACTAGGTAAGTTAGAGTACTTTTTGAAATGTAAATAATCTTTACAGAAGCAATTTCTCTAAATTTAGTTCTTCTGATAGAAATTTAACTTGGATAACCAAGGAGGCATAGGCATTTAAAAGCAGATGTGACTGCAACTTGATTAGATTAAATTGAAGAGATGGAATGGAATCCTCAAAACAGCAAAGCAGGATTTATAGCTAATATCCAGTCAATATTTGTTTTCCTTTATAGTTTCCCCATTGCTACTAATTCTGCCCTCTGGAGGTTATAGAAAAAAATGAAAATGATGTTATTAATGATGGCACTATATTAATGAGATTAATTATGTGCAAGGTACTATTTTAGTGTTTGTTTTAGTTTATTTAATCTTTACAACAGCCTTGCGAAATAGGTGCTTTTGTGATTTCTGTCTTACAGATTGGAAACTAAAGCGCAAAGATGTTGATTGGCTTAACCAAGGCCACATCTCTCTGTCAATTCTTGAATTATCTTCTCTTTTATAGCCTTTGAGTTTTAGTTACTTCTGTCATACCTTGTAGGACAATGTCTCTAGATTCCTTTCTGTTTTCCCTCAGCTCTAGGCTTGCTGCGGTTTGCTAGTGCCCTTGACTATGTTATAGCCAAAATTTTAAAGTCTAGTTCGCATGTAATATAATTTATAGGCAGAGTACAGCGGGGTTTTTAATTGCCTTTGTACAGAATGCTGGAGTTCAGATAGTGGCCCAAGCATTATGGGAGATTGTTTGTTTGTTTTTTTGTGGCAAAGATACTTCCACATGACACCATTGCCTCAGACTGGACTTTTAGTCAGGTAAAACTTCCGGGATCTCTATCTACACAAAATGCAAGTAAGCCAAGTCTCCCTCAGTTTGTACACTTATTTGTATAATTGTTAGGAAGTGTTTTGTTGTACCTCATTCTTCCTGCCTGATATCATCTTTACAATTTTTATTGATTCATTTTATTTTTGGCTGTGCTGGGTCTTCATTGATGTGTGGGCTTTTCCCTAGTTGGCGAGCAGGCTTTCTCTAGTTGTGGTGCACACAGGCTTTGTTATGCAGCATGTGGGACCCTCCTGCATCAGGATCGAGCCTGTATCTCCTGCATTGACAGGCAGATTCTTCACTGCTGAGCCATCAGAGCAGCCCCTGATATCATCCTGTGTAATCCTTTGTAATATACATAATGGAAATAATGATACATGTTTAGAACAGAGACCCAGATTCCAAGGGAAAGGACGTGTAAGATGCATGAGCTCCTCTGTGCTCTTCCTCACCTAGACCATCAGCAGTCTCTGCCTGTCTTCCCAACCGGCTTACGTAGACATCCTACAGAGTGACATCAGTGTATCTGTTCTGTTTGACCCTATTGTCTTTGGGGAAGAAGGTTGGAGCTGTGTGACAGCATTTTTCTGACAAACTCATAATAAATCACTTTCCTTTCATAATACCCATCAATCCAGTCTAGTCAGATACACTATCCTGAAATCACTCTTTCTGTGCCCTATTTGCAGCTGTAAAGTTTCTCACAAAATAATGAAACTGTTACTCATCGTACTTTGCTCATAGTAATCAAAGTGTTAGAAAGTTAATAATAGGAAAAAGTATTTTCCTGGGCGATTTTAGGCTATTTCTGTTTCATGTAAGGAAATAGGACATCTCTAGTGGTATTAGATGGGCTTCCCTAGTAGCTCAGCAGTGAAGAACCTGCCTGCCAATGGAGAAGACAGGGTTCAATCCCTGGGTAGGGACGATCCCCTGAAGAAGGAAATGGCAACCCATGGTAGCATCCTTGCTGGGAGATTCCATGGATAGAGGAGCCTGATGGGCTACAGTTCATGGGGTTGTAAAAGTGTTGGACATGGCTGAGTGACTGAGCAAGTGGTGTGAGATATAGCTGGGGGCAGAATATATTGAGAGAAGTGGAGTAGAATGTGAAATAAAAGGCACTTTTCGTTTGTTTTAAGGAAGGTTCTAACTTCGATGTCAATTAATTAAGCATTTCTTAATTTAAAAAAAGGAGACAAAATTATTTTCATACACTGATAACCCTAACATTCTAAAAAGAATTTGATAAATGTATATATTTTCAATTAATCCATCTAGAAACCCATTTAGTAGAGAACAATTTTATATATTTGCCAGCCTTATCAATAAAGTGTAGCATCTATGAAAATGTTCAACAAAGTAGTCAGAATTTTACTCACTTGGCCTTGTACTTGTCATGAATACCTAGGACAGCATAATTGATGTTTATTCTTCTTCTGGGACTGCTTTGACATTTCTTTGCTACCCTTTATCCTTTAAGTTTACTGATTATAGTGTTTCCTTCCCCAAAGTATTAAAATGAATAGTGTTTTATAAAAATTTGAGAAAATTTTGCAGAAAATTATAAATATTACTTCACACTTTCTAGTATCAACATTCAGCATAAAATGCTGCCATAATATTTTAGACAAATAACTGCATGTTAAAAAATATTTAGATAGCACAGCTAACTCAGTGAACATGAATTTGAGCAAGCTCCAGGAGACAGTGGAGAACAGAGGGGCCTGGTGTGCTGCAGTCCACAGCGCTGCAAAGAGTCAGACATCACTTAGGGACTGAACAATAGCAACAGCATATGCATAAATCTATATCTGTATCTGTGTATATAAAAATGATCAGTGCTCTTTCCAAGGCCGTCTGTTACATACCATGGTTTAAAATAAGGTTTCATAATACGTGGTACTGCAACTCAATATAAAACACTTATAAATGATTTATTAGTGAAAGACTTTTTCAAAATACTTATTCCATCATTCTTAAGTACATGGCACTACCATGTACTTTAAAGTTTATAATTTTCTGTTTTGTACACAATTATTTTCAAAAAGACTTGCCGTCTTCTACAAACATTAAAATTTTTTTTTTCTTTTTGACTGTACCCCACAACCTGTGGGATCTTTGTTTCCCGACCAGGGATTGAACCTGGGTCCCTGGCAATGGAAGTATGCAGTCCTAACTACTAGACTGCCAGGGAACTTCTGAAATATTTTTATACTATAAGAAGTAAAAAATGAAGCATGTTCTAATTTGGTTTCCTTTTATGTGGTTTATTTTTCCCACTGTGTAGATGTGAATACCATTGCGTTTTTGTTCTTAATGTTCATAGGGAGCCCAAATATGTTGCATTTATTTTGGCTAGTAGGATATTTGGCTAACTTGTAGCATTTTCCCTTTTGTGTAATTTAATTTACTCTGTAGTCATTCATGTTGGGGATGAGGAAAAGATTTATTCCAAAGGTTACTTTGGTCAGAAAAGTGTACTGTTTTTGAATTTCTAACTTCTGACTACTGACAGACATTAACCTCATCTGTTGAATATTGGTTGGCATTCAGTTGCTCTTTCCTAGTCCTGTTGATTTTTTTCTGCCTTTTTCTCATTTGGCATCACATTGAATAAAATTAAACATGTCTAAGTATTCTACTTACCATAATCACCTTGACGTTTATGTTTAACAGATATCTTGGAGAAGAGAATCTCTTACCTATACTGTTTTGTTGTATACTGTTGGAAATAATACTTATGTTTGTCAATCTTTAAGAACTAGTGTATTTATTTATATCTTGATTAAATGTAGTATTTTTTCCTGAAAAAATGAAATTCTATGTAACGGTTAGTTCTTCTCTACATCATACACAGAAAAACGAGATTTAATGACAAACTGAGTGGATCAAAGCTTAATTTCAGTTTTAAATTAAAAATTAAATTTTAAAAGTTTCATTTTGTTTCATAAAACTCTGAACACACTCTGCCTAGAATTTAGGACTTAATTGTAACCATAAAGAAATAATAATCAAGCTTCCTAATAAGATGAGTGTTTGGGGAAATGTGAATTAAACCAGCCGCCTGGAGAGTGTCCAAATATTGCAAAACATATTTTGGAATTATCAAGTGATACTTAGGGTGGAATTCCGTAAATAATCAAAGAAGCCAGATGTCTTTGATCATCAAATAATCTGTGGAAGTGTGCCAATGTGTCCTAAGCTTTCCTCATCTGTTTTTTTCTTTTAACTAACCTATTTAATACGAAAATGAGTTCCAAAAATTTTAACTATTTTTGCCAAATCCAGTTTGTCGTTGTTAACTCTGGTTGTCCAGATCCTAAACTAATGAAGAATTAGATTTCAAAATATTTTGATGACCCTTGACTCTCAGACAACTCAAATCAGCAAATATTTATTGCATGCCTACTATGAGCAAGAAGTTATGCTTGTTTCCAGGGAATGCAAAAGTAAATAAATCACACTATTCAAACTACTGAGAATTATTCTAAAAAAAAATTTCACATACCGCTTGTTAAAGAGTTCTTTAAGTCTATATCTGAAAATATTTTTAGCATACATATCAACAAAAAATACTTTAGGAATTTTTATTCACTGTGAAAGACTCTAGGAGAATATAGCAAAAATGTCACATGTGATTCTTTCTCTTGACAAAGTAACTTTATGATCTAACTTAAGAGAGAATATGAAATAACAGATAATGCAAGGAAACAAGTCAATGATAATTGTATTAAAATTGTAAGTGCTACAAGGGTACAAAGAAAATCAAGTTAAGAGATCAGTAGTCACTGCATTTATTGGGGTACTTCTTTTGGACTGGAAGAGTTTATTACCATTGTACCCTGAATTTGTTTTTCTAGGGAACTATTCTCCTTCCCTCCCTCTCTTCCTTCCTTAATTAAGGCAAAATTTAGCCCCACTAACGTTTGCATAATCACAAGTTTCATCATGGTTTTGTGTGTATGTGGGAGGGGGGTTGGGTCTATGTGAAAGTACTTTTTAATGAAAATCTTTAGTTCAGAAATTAAAGTTGTCACACCACTTTTTGAAGTGGATTGAAATTTCATTGTTTGCTGCCAATGAGTATGGCTCAATATTTGGGATCTAGTTATATTTAATTATAGTATTTAATGAACTATGTCTGAATTTCCTGCTAAATTATCTACATTTTTAGAGGAGAGACTATCTTAGCATTAAGCTGTCTAACTGATCTCCGAGTTCGCGGCACTCCCCTGCAAGCGGCCCTCTACACCACCATCAGCGCTGGGCCAGCCAGAGCAGGGAGCTGCATGTGAGTCTCTAGCAACTCTCTACTGTCTCCAGCAAACATTTCTGAGCACAAGCAAAAGGTCTCTCTCCACCTTTGCCTCCTTCCCCTCCCCTGCAAAATTCTGTGAGCCTTTGCTGTGTGGCTACTTCTCTTCTATCAGAATGTCTCTTTGCCCCGTTTTCTACTGGGTGAATTCTTCTTGTCTTGTAAGGTTCTAGTTCAACAATTAGGTCTTCAGAATATTTCCCTGAGCCCACTGTTATAATATGTTGTTTCATAATCTGTATTTCCGGATTTATTATAGCATGTCTGGGGTTTCATGTCAGCAGGAGTCCAATCAACTACAGTAACCACACTAATTACAGAACAGAGATACTTTAATATAAAGGATTGTTAACTTGTATAACGGTGTTACCTGAGAAACCGCTGGGTGGGTTGGGGGCTGGTGGCAAGAAAGAGGTTAGGTTACTGAAACCTAGAAGCTTAGAGGGGGACCCTACAGAATTGTCGGGCCCTACAGCCCATTCATTGGAAGAGACCTTGAAGCTGGGAAAGACTGAAAGCAGGAGGAGAAAAGGGCGACGGGATGAGATGGTTGGATGGCATCACCGATTCACTGGACGTGAACTTGGGCGAACTCCGGGAGATGGTGAGGAGCAGAGAAGCCTGGTGTGCTGCAGTCCATGGGGTTGCAAAGGGTCGGACACGACTGAGCGACTGAACAGCAACAGCTGCAGGACTGAAATCGACCTGAGGTGAGGGTGGTGCCCTGGCTTGCGAGTCCTGTGGGCTGGGACCCAGCGTGGAGCTAGCTTCCCCTGAGATCTCTGGCTGTGGCTTGTTCTGCTGGTGTGTGGAGTCCAGCCAACTGGATCCCAGTGCTGCTGGAGGGACTGGCCACTGCCCAGGGGAAGACGTGTTGCCTGGATGATAATCAGAGGAGCTGCCAACAGACAGGAGGTCACGTGGGAGCGTCCACCCACCAGAATTCCCTTCTCCCTCCCCAGTCTTCTAGTCTCCCAGGATGTCCTGTGGCAGGCAGAGGAACCAGCATCTGGCAAAGCTGAAATGGGGTTTGCTGAACCTAGCATCCCAGAACAGAGCATAGAGGGGTGAACTTGGAGCTGATGGGTAGTGGCTTTTAACTGACTCAAGGGATAAATAACTGCTGTCATCTTACCTGATCACGAGCTCCTTGATACAGGAGTATTACTAGTGTATCATTTACCTGTCATCCCCAAATCCCTGTAAAATCTCCATCTACTTATTTGACAGTAAAACCTAATCTAAATTGTTGATATGATATTCATACATGTTTGTGCAGAGACATTAACATTGATCCATATCTGTTTGGAAAGGTTAGTAATACTTGATATTTAATCCAAGTTACTTGGCGAAGTCTGGAAACATACTGAATCACATGATATGTCTGATGCTAAGGTTTCTGATAAGTGAACCTGGATCACAGGGGCCTAGCGTCTGTATTTTGTTGTGGACGTGTTCAGTAGCGATTCAGTGAAATGCAAATTGTTGATTGCCTGTCTGTTATTTTATTTTGCAAGCTGATAATCTGGTCATGGATAGTTTCTTTTTTTCTTTCCTTCTTTTGTAACACAGGAGAATTTCTAAAGAGATAGCAAGTCTGTGAACACTTTGTACTTCCTGAGTTCATGGAATTGTTAAGGTTTATTAGAGCTTTCCAACTGGAAATGGGAGCTCTTTGGTTAGAGCTGTTGAGAAAAAGACCTGAAGTGATTGTGGATTCCCAGTCTCTATGTCATTTAGCAAGTTCTGACTCAGGGATGAATTTTCCCAACAGTTTTTAGAAAAGTGAGTTCAGCAGGATGAAGGGGTATGTATTTCACATGAATTTAAGAGAGTCAAGAAAATTCCACTAAAATCTTAAACATATAAAAAGAGGAGTAATTTGGGGTTTCATCTAATCTTTTTTTTACTGAAAATCATATCAAAAAAGGCTCCTCTTTCCTTGGCAAGGCTCAGATGGTAGCTTCCTTCCAGCTTTATTTCTAACAGCGTTGAATATTGCTCCTGGTACAATTTTCTAAAGCTAGTGTACTTTTAGTTTTCTATGCTAAGGGCAAGGACATGCAAGTAAGAAGGTAAGTATTTGGCAGGTGATTGTGAATAATAATAATTTCAAAGGTTAGAAAATATTCAAGAGGATTATACTTGCATTCCTTTGAGAAGATTGAAGACTGCTCTGAGAATGTAACACTTTGTCAGTTTGTATAACGTTCCTATTGAAATAGAATCATTCTTGAGTTCATTCCAGTTAGAGAAGTAATAGAACTATAATTTAAAAAAAGTGTTCTTGCCTTCAGGTGGTAGAGCCATAAAGATTTATAACTTAAATCTGGTAGAGTCATTGAAATTTCAAACTATCCTTAATAAGGATGCTAAAAAAAATTCTTCTTTTAGTTAGCACTTATTGATCCTTCTCACATGTGTAGTACACTCTGCCTGGTAGGGGTTGTGGAAAATATTAATACAAAAGGTAGAAGTTCCTCGTCCGAAAATACTTAAAATTGCTAGTTGGGAGGAAGATAAAATGAAGGAGAACTAAGTAATAATGGTTAAGAAGAGGAGGGGAAAAAAAAATGGTGTAAGATGCCCATGTCAGATATGAATAAAAATGTCAGATTTTTGGGAGGAGAGTCCTATTGTGGGCTGTGGTAAAATCATATTATCACCAATGCTATTATTTTAGAAAGCAGAATAGCTTTGTAGAACAAATTGTCTTTCTGTCATGTAACCCAAAACACTGATTTGGTTGCAAGAAATTCTGTAGAATGAAGCATCTTCTGCTCCAGAGCTTCACTCTAGGCACTTTCCTGGCTAAGATGAACAGTGGCTGCTGCTCAAAGAAAAACTGACCCAAGTGTGGACCATCTAGCTACATCCTCTTCCGACCTTCCAAGTAAAACGAACCCATGTGCAAATGCCATCCTCGGTTTGCCATCTTTCCTGTTCTCTCTTCGCTGTTTAACTACTTCTTTTTTTGTTGTTCAGTTGCCAAGTCGTGCCTGACTCTTTGTGATCCCATGGACTGCAGCACACCAGGCCTCCCTGTCCCGCACCGTCTCCTGGAGTTTTCCCAAATTCATGTCCATTGCATCAATGATGCCTTCCTTTTCCGGGAAGTCTTTTTTGTGTCCTCCCAGTGAATTGGGTGCTCTTCATCTGTGCTGTGACCCCAACCATGTCTATCTTGGCACGTCCTTCTCCTCCACCACCACGTCTGCCAACGATAGTCATGTCTTAGTCCGGGCGGCTGTAACAAATGACCATAGACTGGATGGCTTAAGTGACAAGCATTTATTTCTGTCAGTTCTGGAGGCCGGTGGGCTGAGATCCAGGTGTCGGCATGGTCAGGGATCTTGGGGAGGGCTTTTCTTGCTGTGTCTTCACGAGATGGAAGGAGAGATAGGTGGCTCTCTCTTCTCTTCTTAGGAGAGTGGTAGGTCCTATTTCCTCCCTATTATAAATAAGCAAACCAAGAATTGGAGAACTTAAGCCCTTTTCTCTAAATCTTCCAACAAGGGGCGGAGTTGAGATTTAAATAAGTTATTCTTACTGTTGAGCCTTACCTTTTAGCAGTGACCCCATGCTGCTTCCCTCATTGGGCTGAGAGTCCCTTGAAAGCAAGAATTCTGTCTTTTGTTAATAGCCCATCCTATGACTGCCAAATAAGAAGAGCAAAGATGTGAGAGTTATAAGTATGTTTAGCCTACAGGGCCAAAGTTAACTCATTCTTCTCAGAAGAAAAGCATTGAGCCTGCATCCACCTGGTGACCTAAGGTTATCGTTTATTGTTTTAGTCACTGTCTGGCAGTACTCATGTCAAGCAATAGGTAATCATTTGGGTGCTCAGAATAGCCAGTCAGTGTTAATTCAAGGCTCTCACAGTGCGTTTTAACTGGCAGGCACATATACTACTACTCTGAAGGAGGCTCATTTTGTTAACATGGAGGGATGAGAGATGAAAGTTGGGAGATCATCCTAATGAGATCATTCATTAATATTGCTCTTTTTTGTTGTTTTGAACTGCTTCACTTGGGTACTCTCATGGTACCTCGTTAAAGAAGTGATTTCCTGGTGAACCACTTGGGGGTAATCCAGGGAGACAGAGATCCTACTTCCTATCAGAGGGTCTCTGAATCCACAAGAAGGATTTGGGACCATTAATTGAATGCAAGTGTGGACACTCCCAAGTGCAGGGCCCTGTGGGAGATGCCCAGGGATATAGAGATGAATAGGATACCACCTCTGTCTCTAGAAAGGTGAGACTCCCTCCAGCCAGTGGGGAGATTCCTGAAAGTTTCAATATGGGATGGTGTGCTTTTCTTTAGGTTACATAATAAGCTGATCCTTGCTCAAGACAGAAGTTATCATTCGTTATAATAATTTTTATTTGTAATGTGTCTGGAACTGTGCTTAACACTTTATGTGGATTATTTTTTTTTAATTTCATAATAAACCCATGGGATAGATATTATTATCTCTGTCTTACAGATGAGGAAACTGAGGCTTAGAGAGAGGTTAATAACTTGTCCACATTCATATACCCAGAGGGATGGAGCTGGAATTCACACCCAAAGCCTGTGCTCTAAATCGCTGTATTAATTTACCTCGTCTGACCCAGAACAATCTAGAAAAATAGAATCTTCAGAGCCATTACAGGAGCCTTTAGAATCATTTGATCATTTCAGTGAACTGATGAAGGATACAAGACATCTTTTCTATTATATAGTTGAAGAAACTGACCTAGAGGGCTTGTCTGAAGCAAAGTTATACGTCTGTTACTAACTGGTAATACTAGGTTGTGAACACAATAGCCCAGTCTTCTTAATACCACTCCCAGTAGCAATGAAACAAATAGGAACCACTTACTATGCAGGAACAAAGCGATCTGGGGTTTATTATATTTTCCTTCAATCCATTTTCCCTTTCCCTATTGTGTGGCCATGCATACTTTTCTTGACTATATAATTACATACCTGCTTCAAGATGAATACTCTGAGCACAGTGAGTAATGGGCTGAGATGGAATGTGGTCACCCTGTAAAGTCATTCAGTATCTTCCACAAAAAATGTAAATAAAGAAGCTGCTCCTGGCAGCAGACAGCCAGACTTCATCTGATAGGTGTCTGCTGTGGTTCTCCGTGGCAGTCACATGGCAAGGGTGTCAGAGCTTCTGGGGATTTCAAAGGGCTGCTCTGGGGAGTTTCCTCTTCCCTGTAGAGGTGCTAGAGGCCAGTCAAAGCTATCAGCTCTAGAAGGGCTGGCAGGAAACCGGTCCCTGCCTGTTTCCTGCAAGCAATGAATGCCTCTTTGCAGCAGGCAGCAGGCCCAGGGCCATACCATGTCATTTACACATTTTTTCTTTCTTTTCTTTTCTTTTTTTTTTAGCCCTCCAGTTTTCACTCCGAGAGCATGTACAAGACTTACTTTTTTTTGCTCAGTATATTTTCCACTCCTTTACAACTTAGCTGAAGTGGAACCTCCTCTGGGAACACCTCCCCAGCTAGCTCAAACCCACGCTCCTGCCCCCTACCCCTCTTAGGATGCCTGGCATTGCTCTGGCCAGCCCTTCGCGAGTCGGATGCCCTGCCTCCACGGCTTTCCTCGGCAGGCCCTGGACATTCAACTGCCGGTGTGTTTTGTTTACTTGCTGTCATGGTGCTTTCCGGTTCGATTCTAGGAATAAGGTTATTTCTTAACTAATGTGATTAGTTTTCCTGATTATAAATGTAATAATATTCATTGTGTAGCATTTTTTAAGAGAGGTAAAAAGAAAGGGTATGAAATCGCCCATGAACTTACCGCCTGGAAACAACCAGAGTTGACCTTTTGGGCCATTTGCTTTCCTTGTCAGATGTGAATGGCACTGTTTATGTTTGTTCTGTCCTTGAGCAGAAGCTGGGCACCTGAAGTTTTATCACGTGGGAGTGCCATGGACCTTTTATTTATTTATTTATTTTTGGATCTTTGGCCAGAAGCTCTATTTTGTGACAGTTCAGCCCGTACCAGCTGCCTTCTTGTAATTGACAGTCCCCCATCATCATAGGAGCTTGTCTAACAAGACAAGACACCTGTTTTCTCACCAAGAGAGAAAGCTGTATTACTTTTTTGGATTGAAAGAATCATAAGCAAAAGAGAGACTGGCTTAGTGTCCTTACAAGCTCTCATGTCGATGGAGCTGTGGTAAGTGGTGTGGAACTGGCTTATGAAATTTTTGCTCCACTTACTGGGATATTTTGCAGCTTCAAAACCTTTCATTTGCACAGAGTTCTGCATCTGCTAGAGTTCTCTGATGCAGATAATAGAATCCGCCCCAGCTGGTTTAAATGGGATTTGTTATGGGATATTAGCTGGCTTACAGACTCTCTGAAAAGATGCAGAAACACGCTCCAGGCTACATTTCCATGAACATTTCCTAGAACCACCCCACGGGACTAGCCTGACAAGCAGGCTGCCATTGCCGCCAGCCTCCGAACCACACCGCCTCTGCCGTGACCCACGAAGCTGCCACATGTGACTCCAGCCCTCATACCTCTGCCATCACCTGTGCCAGCTCTGAGGGTGTCCTGGGCCTGGCTCTTTTCTCACATAGTTCACTGCCAAATCAAATCTCACATGTGAGTGATAGAGCCTGTTCTCATGGCTATACCTTCTGTTCACAAGGGAGGATTCACAGTATGGGGAACTGTCAAAGATAACCCCTTCCTCTTTGGAAAAAAAAAGGAAAGAACGAGATTTTGGATGCCCACCCATGTCCTTCTCAATAATCCTCTTTTCTGCTTACAACGGGAATTCCATGACAGTCCAGTGGTTAGGACTCAGCACTTTCACTGCTGGGACCCGGGTTCAATCCCCAGTTGGGGAACTAAGATCCCGCAAGCCATGCGGCCTGGCCAAAACAAGCAAATCAAGATATGCTCACATTATAATGTAAGTCTCCCAACCCTACCCTGGCAAAATTGTAGAACAGGAGCAGAGTCTGTGTTCATTGTCTGTTCATCTTTGGGAGGGTTCAAGTGAGATACAGAGAGCATCAAGTAGAAGATAAGATGTGATGAGATCTTAAGCGTCCCACTGGCTAATGCTTTTCATTTTTATGATTGTATCACGCAGGAGTGAAAGGGGATAGGAGGTTGTGGAGAAAGGCTGGCAGGTAGTAAATGCAGACTAAGTATTCTCAAGGCCTTTCTAGAACCGTAGCTTTCAGTTTCAAGAGAGTCTTTTCCATTTTCGTCAGAGTGGAAGGTTTTGTAGATGTTTTTGCTTAATGGTGATTTATTTTAAACTGGGGAATTTTTCATACTTCGTGACTTTGAGGTGGGCTCTCATTATTACTGAGTTTTCTGCTTATAGCTTCTCTATCCTTTGTGGGGAGGGAGGAGGGGGGAGCATCCGTGTGGAAATGTCCAGCAGCACCTGAGTATATGCAAGAGGTCAAGACGATAAGCACTGTGGTCCCATCAGGGAGGACACAGTAAAACTCACAGGATGTATACTTCTGTTTATGCACGTGTTTTCAAATAGAATTGTTTAATGTCAGCTCGAGGTATCACCGTTTTTGGTGCTAGGGATAGAGCAGCAATAAAGGTATGTTAGCACATCTTAATGATCCTGACAATGTATTCATAAAGAGGTGCTGATTAAGGAGCTGAATATTCATTCACGTATTGACAACTGCCTTTACTTTGGTATAAAATATAAGATTTGAAAAATTAGCCTTGCTTTTATTGGAGACAGAACTGCCCCTTCAGAAGGTCTTATGAATGTTTGTAATGCATTTTCCCACTTCCTTGATTCCATTATTTTCTTTTCCTCTTTGAAACTTACTTTGCTTTACACAAAGTGAATTTCACAGGTGGAGTGGATATTCATTGAGTCTTTTTTTTTCAAGCTTTTTCATGCAAGTTGGACATTTACAAAAATATGAGGTTGGTAGGAGGATAGATGTCATAATTATCAATGTTATTATTGGAGAGAAATACATATAAGGAGTATCCTAACTAGTATTTACCAACAGTAAATACTTCCTAGCTCACTGTGTGAGTGAATGAATGAATGAATGGATGGATGGAAGCGGTACTCTTCAGCCAGGTCTGGGTTCAGATTTCTGATCTGCTCCTTCCTAGTTGTGTTATAATGAACTCTCTGAGTCTGTTTCCTTGTCTTTATACTGTACAATTTTACTTACTCATAAGTGTGTTTTGAGAATTAAATAAGCTAATTTATGTTAAAAAAAATTAGATGCTGCTGCTCTGGCTTCTGTTAAAGCACTCAGTAAACATTTCCATCAATGCCACTATCACCACTTTATTCTTCCCTGGGAAATTCCCAGTGAAGGTTATCATAACAAAGACACTGGGAAGCTCTCCAGCAAAAGAATCTCTTAACATTTAAAAAAACTGTATACACGTGTGTGTGTGTGTGTGTGTGTGTGTGTGTGTGTGTATGGAACATTATTAACATCTTCCCAGAGAAATTATTTCCACAAAATAAAATTTGGGAAAGGCTACTACAAATCACAGTTACACTGATAATTCTTTTTAAAGCAAAACTTTGGTGTGTTTATCTTGAAGACATTTTAAGTGGCCAGAGAGAACTTAGACTTTGCTGTGTGTGCTGGCCCCCATTCAGTATCACGTGGAAGGATGGGATAGTGAATAGATGGTGGGATAGCAGGTGATGACTGCAAGGCTGGTGTGTAGCAGGCCCAGGGCTAAGTAAGCTCCCTTGAAGGAAAAGCCTTGTGTGCACCCTGGCTTCTGGGCATCTGTCTTGAGCTACCTCATGAACCAGAAGCCTGGCACTTTGGGACAGTCTTTTCTAGTGTGGCTCTCAGTCCCTCTGTGACTGTGAATGTCTCTGTGGCTTAATTCTGCCACTGCCTGTGGTGTGACCCGTGTCTGCATTCCTCTAGGTGCTGGGGAGGCCAGCTGGGACGTCATGCAGCTGTTTTTCACAGGGTGCACCGTGATCCCTTCTCTCCAGGGGCTGTACACACCCACCCAAAGTGGTGATTATTGGAAATGGTGATGTACATGTGTGTGATCTTGTCTTTGTAGGAAAGTCATGCACAGATGGGTTGGGGGAGGTGAGCAGTTTTTAACTCCATCCTTTCCCTTTTATATTGGAAAGTATCTCTGCGTGTGAAATGAAGGAATGCAAAAGAGAGAACAAGTGGTAAAGTAGGACATAAGAGATTATCATTTCAATTACCTCATAACCTTGTGAATTCGGACCATTCTTTTCCTTTTAGATCGTACATTTAACCTTTAAATGGCTTAAAAATCATGGAGGAAAACTCTTTTATTCTTTATCTCTGTAATTCTCCTTGAAGGAGTTGGAGATTAAGTCGTCTCTCTGTTGGAGTTGGCAGTCCTTGGCACTTGTGTTTTCTCTCTGCCTAACCGTGAAACCTGCTACATGGGCTTGATGTCAAGCCTGTGAAGCTGCTGAATTGAATGTGGTGCTCCTTTTAGTCACCACCTTGGAAATGAGCTTAATTCTTTCTGTTACAACTAAGGCTTTCTCTTAAAAGTTAAAGAAATTCTTAATTTTAATTTTCAAGAAAAAAATTTATTAACTTCTTAAATATATTCTCTTTCTTCTGAGTTGGTGTAGACCTTGACCGCAGTAGTTGCGAGTGGTTGTCTGCAGTGCACTGCGAGGGAGTTTAGTATTATAAATCCAAGTGTCTGAAAAGGAGGATTTCTCAAAGTTTTGGACACAGCCGTGCAAAAGTGTTCATATCTTCATCTGTGTAACTGTGTCTGTATCCCATAGCTTTCATCCTTTTCCTTTGGATATGTCCATGTTTATCTTAAATTAATTTTTATATTAATCAAAAAATCCTTGCTTGAGTCAGCTGTTGCTGATAAATCCAGTGTGGGGACTTCTTTAAGGAAACAGGGTTGATTAGTCAGGGCTGCATGTCTAGAATTATATCATGAGTTGATAAAATAATTGTATATCATTTTTGCTGTTAAATGAAATTGAAGGTAAATGCAAGATGCTTGTTATCATCACATCTTGACTTGATATGTGAAAGAGAATAGATTCCTAAGTTTGGTCAGGATGGTTTTCACTGAAGTGAAAAAATTCTGAAATGTAGTATAATTTTGTGATTGTGAAATTGTCACATGTATATAAGAATATTACTGTGATTTGATTTGCCTAAGAATGTCATGAGTGGTTCCAAAGAAGGTCCAACTTCTGAATCTAAATTTCAGATTCTGAGTAGATGAGGTAACCCCTGATGTCCTCAGGTTATAGTTTCATCTTTCACCCAAATCAGCTTTTCTTTCAGTTTTAACCTGTGACTTAGGAAGAGCTTTCTCTCCTGTCTGAAGCAGAGCTCCTCACTTTCATTTCCCAGTTTTATAGTGGGAGCCTCGGAGATGTGGGAAGAGGAAGAGGAATCAGGCTTTGACCTTTGTCAGTGTATCCCCACGGAGCCCACTTCTAGAGTTCGCCTTTTTCATTTTCTCCTCTCCCCCGTTCTTCTCTCCTGCTTTACTCTATTGTCTTCATGCTCATTATCTGCCCCTGTTTCCTCTGAGACAGCAGACAAGCCTATAATCAAGGCTCTTGCCTGACTGAAGCTTTGAGAATTGGTTACATGAGGCCTTTGCCCAAGGGACTCAATATTGACTATGTTCATGATTGAGTTAATGAAACAGGGATCAGGTGACAAATTTAGTTTATGGAACCCCATTCAGGACAGTAAGCATTTGAAAGGGTTGGAAAGACATACCAGAGATTCTAATCAAGCAGCGTGGCTTAGATGAAAGGTCATAAATGAAATTTAATGTGAATTAGGCTAGGGTAATTCATACTACGAAAATAATTTAGGCATATAACATTGTTATCACTTCATACTGCTTTTGAAACCTCCAGCAGTAGAGGAGGTGATGCTTGCTGTTCTTTATAACAGAGATTTTAATGATATATTAAAAACAAACAAATTGCCTAGACCATGTATTATATAATAACGTTTGCCATGGTAGAGGTGAAGATAGAGGAATAAGAAGGGGGAATGCAAAGATAAGGTGCTGTTACTGCTACTGGACTTCTTTCTCGCCAAGGATCTATCCAAACGCTTTTCAAACATTTCTGTTGAATATAATTCATACAGTATCTTCTATATTAGTGAAATTCCACTAATAGAAAATTGATGTCTGCATGCACAGGATATGTGTTTTTATTTACAAATTATATCTATGTACTATATACTCTTATTAAGCATAACATAAAGCTCTTCCAAAAACATATTTTATAAGATAAACTGTTATTTATTATCAGTATTATAAAGTCTTTTTAATCAGGGAACAGATTCATATAATTTTAGTGATAGCAATGTGATTAAATATGCTTCATTATTTTTAACCTAAGCTTACTTCTTTTGATATAGATATTTGAAGGTTAGTTTATAAATACTGATTACAGCCTGTGTTACATAATTTGATTTTGCCCTCTTATTTTCAGATCTGATTGGATTTTCAATTTCTACCTATAACATATGGCTGATTAAGCTAAATCCATAGAAAGGTCCATTTTTACCATTTTCTATCTGTTTGCATGGGCTTATATTAGTACTAACCTTAATCCATGTTTTCTTTGCAGGAACCTTTTTAAGCCACTTGCACATTTGTAAATGAGTTCAGTTAAACTGATGTAATCTTATTTATAAATCTACTTAGCCAGGCCCAGGTGCTGTGCAGTTTTCACCATATGCTGGGAACAAAAAACTGTGTGGATTCTTTCCTCTGGGCAAACCCCCTTTTCTCATGCCACACTTCACAGTTCCAGTAGCATGTGATTTAGGGAATGTACCAGGGAAAGCTCAAATATGAGACTTTAGGAGAGCTTCCTTTATTTTTTTTATTTTTGGATTGCATTTTTTTTAAAATTGGAGGGTAATTGCTTTACAGTATTGTGTTGGTTTCTGCCATGCATCAACATGAATCAACCACAGGTATACATATGTCCCCTCTCTCCTGAACCCCCTTCCCGTTTCCCGCCCTACCCCATCCTTCTAGGTTGTCACAGAACACTGGGGTGAGCTTCCTGTGTCACAGAGCAAATTCCCGCTTGGTTTCCATTTTACACATGGTAGTGTGTGTTTCCATACCATCCTCTCAGTTTATCCCACCCTCTTCTTCTACCACTCTGTCCACAAGTCTGTTCTCTGGGTCTGGTCTCCATTTCTGCCCTGCAAATAGGTTCATCAGCACCGTCTTTCTAGATTCCGTACACATGTGTTTATATGCAATATTTGTCTCGCTTTTTCTGACTGACTTCACTCTGTATAATAGGCTTTAGGTTCATCTACCTCATTAGGACTGACTCGACTGAGTTTTTTTTTTTAATAGCTGACTAATATTCTGTTGTATATATGTACCACGACTTCATTATCCATTCATCTGTTGATGGACATCTAGGTTACTTCCATGTCCTAGCTATTGTAAAAAGTGCTGCAATGAACATTGGGGTACATGTATCTCTTTCAGTTATGCTTTTCTCAGGGCATATGTCCAGTAGTGGGATTGTTGGGTCATATTATAATTCCCTTCCTAGTTTTTTAAAGTCCTTTATTTTTAAGGTAAAAAATTATTATATATTATGTATATATCATATCATACACACACACAGAAATCCTCATTTGTTCTCCTGTTCCCCAGTGGCTCATCTTGTGGACCTGACTCTATCAGTGGTCATAAATTTATTATTTAAAGTAGAGCCACCTATCTTCTCCCTCCCACCAACAACTTCTTGCACAAAGGCCAATTATGTAAAAACACCCAGAGCTGCTCTTCTTGAGGCAGCCGCATCGAAGGACTGGGGATTCATCTCACCTGCCGCGTTCCTTTCCCACCTGCCCCTTCCTTGCTCCCAGCCAGAGCTAGCAGAGCACAGTTTGACTCACAATAGTCAGGAAAGACTTCTCTCTGATCTTAGTATCAGATCTCCCTGTACTTCTCCTTTGCTGTCTCTTCGTTTTCCTCTCCTGGATCCCGAGATTCTTGTCAGTGATCACATTTCCCTCTTTGCCTTCCTTTAGGAAGAGCTTAGCACCAGCTCCATCTTTTGTACTGAGTTTGATATGGTGTTTAGTTCCATCTGTTGTATCTTGCAGTGTATGGAAATGCATGGGATACCTTTTAGATACCAGGCCTACTCCTGGCTTTATCTTGCTTTCGTGCCTTTATTTTCCTTTGCTTCATATTTAATTTACATTTTATTTTTGTATTAAATTAAATTTTAAATTCCCATTATATTTGTGTGTGTGTGTAGCTTAAATTACTTTAATCTCTTTTGGAATAAGTACAAGGGCTCTGAAAATATGCCCTATTTTATTGTTATTCAAAAATCAACCTTAATATATTTGGAAGGAAAGTTCTAAATAAATGTAAGTGAATTCAAAATGCAGTGAATGATTTAGACTTGCTTTGAGAGTAGAGACAGGTAAATCTAATGTTACATGAAAAATCTTTTTTCTCTGTAAGAAATGGTAAATAAATCATTTTTATTTCTTTATTTTGTAGATGTGTTGTCACTGTTCAGTAATTCTCAAGTTCAGAGGCTAGTTTAGAAAAGAACATCCAGGTTCTCTTTCTAAGTTAACAGTTAATACAGTCCTGACTTCTGTGTGGTTTTTGATCAGGGGTTTCACGCTGGGATTACTTGGAGAATGGAGATTGTGTTCTCTGGAAACTGGGGTCAGCTGTGGTAGAGACAAATGGAGATTTATCAAGGTGTGTAATGATAGAGTTCGTTATTTTGAAATTGGAAAGTGATATTAAATAACTCTTATCTGAGGAATTAAAGGTTTTGTAGTCCTAAACAGGATGTGGGAGTCATTATTTTGCTACCTGGCCCAGAGATGGAGGTAGTTCTGAATGTCCCCGTCCTGAATGCTTTAATTTGTTCATTGGTCCCATTGGAGGAGTGCTTCCTAAGCGGCCTCGAGACCTCACACAGGGGGATCAGGAGAAGCTTCCAGGCTGAGCTCCTGCAGGGTCGGCCCCTCTGGCCACCATTGCCTCCTCTTCCCTGACCAGCTCTCCTCTTCATTTGCGATTCAGCTTTCATTACTCCTCTTTCCCCAGGTGTTTGGGTCAGATTCCAGTCCGAGGGATTGACTCATGGTCTGGTGGTGATGATATAGCTGACATTTCCTTTCCCTGGGATCTCTCTCCTCCGGGTTCTGACAGACATTACTGGTTTTGCAAGATGTAGTTATTGTATGCACACCACTGGGAGAGAAAGCAAGTGAAATTCTAAATAAGCCATGGAAACGAATCCTCCTATTTTATAGCATAAGTTGAGTATTGTCAAGTGTTTGGAAAGCCTTTTTTGGTTGTTGTTACCATGTCTGTGTCACTTTGCAATTAAGCTGGATGCCCCCTTGAGTTGTACTAGTTATTGGGGCTTTCTCATGAGAGAGGGCAGAGTTACTTCTTAAACTTTTGAAAAACAGAGATTGGAGTAGGGAGGAAATGAGTGGAATAATTTTTTTCCCTTACAGAAAACTCCCTTTAAAGATATGCACATGGGTCAAGTCATAAGTTGAACAGAGGTGTGTTTACTTGCTTTGTGGTATGGTCTGTAGCAGTGAAGTCTGAGTGTGCCGCCTTGCTTGTCCTTCCCTTGAACTTCAAACCCTTGAACTTGATCTGAGGAGTAGAATATAAATAGCACCCTGGGGTCTTGCATGTGGCCAAATATTGTACTATAATTAGTAAGGTTTATGGACTGCCATTGCCTCTCCAGAATGATGGCTGGCCAGTAAGAATGAGTGCTTTTATTAGCTCCAGGTTTTGAATAGTTAAGAGAATTGAATCTCTTTATATATGAGTCCTTTGAAATAGTAATAATTGAGATGAATAAACTCTGGGTAGGGGAGACTATAGTATTTAACTAGCTTTTCTCTTGGCCTTTAAACTGTCAGTTTGGTGATATGGAAAGCAGAGCAAGAAATTGGAATCATATGTGTGTGTTCTGTTAAGTGATTCTAAAACAGACAAACCTCATATGTGGTATGAATTATGCAAATTTGTAGCTCAGACAGTAAAGCGTCTGCCTACAATGTGGGAGATCCGGGTTCGATCCCTGGGTCGGGGAGATCCCCTGGAGAAGGAAACGGCAACCCACTCCAGTATTCATGCCTGGAAAATCCCATGGACCAAGGAGCCTGGTCGGCTACAGTCTATGGGGTTGCAAAGAGTCGGACACGACTGAGTTACTTCACTTTAGTTTGTAAAACTGTAATATGAGGGTGAGAAGAACGAAGAGAGGAGTGTTGAATCACTAAATGGACATTTTAAATGGGAGTGGTGAGAGGGAGTCGGTGTTCAAGTCCAGTGGCTGCTGTGAGGAAGCTGTAGCCATTATTGCTGGTGGGTGAGTGGGAAACAGCAAAACTTCTTATGTAATAGTCTGGGGCTGGGTGTAGGGCATCATGACAGAAAGTGGAGATACAGATGGTAAATTGATATGTTTGGAAACAACTCTGACCCAACACAGGCCTGATGATCCAGCACGGAAATAATGTAACTTTGTAATTGGTTTCAGAGAAATCTAGCATGGGAATCTGTAATACCACATATGCCCCAAAAGAAAGAAAAAGGGGGGAATAGGAAAGAATGTTGAAAGTTTAAAATTCTACTGAATGCAACACATATTTATAGAGTTTTCTCTAAGAGGAGTATTGAAATCTGGATGTTAAAAGATAGCTTAAATATATATATTATGTGTGTGTGTGTGTGTGTGTTTGTATATGTATACATACACATCTAAGTGGTTTCCCAGGTGGTGCTAGTGGTAAAGAACCCTCTTGCCAATGCAGGAGACATAGGAAATGTGAGTTCGATCCCTGGGTTGGGAAGATCTCCTGGAGGAGAGTATGGCAACCCACTTCAGTATTCTTGCCTGGAGAATCCCATGGACAGAATAGCCTGGTGGGCTATGGTCTATCGGGTTGCAAGGAGTCAGACACAACTGAAGTGGCTTAGCATATACATATATACGTATAGTCTTGCCTGGAAATTCCATGAACAGAGGAGCCTGGAGAGCTACAGCCATGGGGTCACAAAGAGTTGGACATGACTTAGCGACTGAGCACATACGTATTTATAAAAAATTACCTGTCTCATATATGTGTGTAACTGAATCACTTTGCTATAAAGCAGAAGTTAACATTGTAGATCAATTATACTTGAATAAAATTAAAAGTCTGTATATATACATAAAGATAAATATGAATATAGACCCATAAATACAGTTATCAATATATAGGAAACTATCTAGATTGACCTCTTTAAGGTTTTAATTAAAAGTAAGTCTTCTGAAAAATAAATTGGAATAACCTTGGGAAGATATAAGCATTTTCTTTTTTTGCCTTTTTGAAAAATGCCTTAATATTTTTCGTAGTGCTATCAAATCATCTCACATAATAATACAGTATCATTTGAACAACTCTAGAGGTTCTTTCCTTCATATTCTCAAATTTTTATTGAAAAACTGTTTGCAGCCAGGTGCAAATTAAACTTTTTATTGTTGCAAAATATCATTCTTTTCTCTGATCTTTTTCCTGACCTATTAATGGCTTCTCTGAAAATGATTGCCATCATTTTTAGATCTCTTATTTCAGAAATTAACACCAGAAGGTGTTGAGCCTACTTATTCATCTCCTAACTCCTCCTTCACTCTTCCTGGCTCCTGTTTTCCTCAATAAAAGAGGTCATTTTAAAAGAATCTGTAATTTAGTGTCATTGGTACTTCCCTACCTGAAAAGTGTAACTAGTGTGTATGCAGAAACTTCAAGGTGTTTTGTAATCTGGTGCCACTAAATTTTCTCTCCATCATATGAATAAATCCTGCTGCTGAAATGTCCTACCACATCCTCTCAGAGTTTTTTAACCTCCCACCCTCAAAGCCTTGAAGAATTCCCAACACATTCCTGAAACTTTTCATTACAATCCCTGCCCGCCCTCATTTTGCTATTTCCATTGCCACAACACTCCCTGAACCTTAAAGTGAAGTGAAGTCGCTCGGTCGTGTCCGACTCTGCGATGCCACCGGACTGGAGCCTCCCAGGCTCCTCCGTCCATGCGATTTTCCAGGCAAGAGTACTGGAGTGGGTTGCCATTTCCTTCTCCACCCTAAACCTTAAACCTTATTTTTTTAAAATTGTACTACCAGTTGATATTAGTGTGAGGTTAGTATTGTATGTAGTATTAAATAGCACTAATATGTGTACCTAATACTGTCTTTAAAAAAAAAAAATTGAGCAATGGCTGTATTTCACTCTTAGAATTAAATACCTGATAGGCCATATTACAAAGCCTCAAAAAATTTTCACAAATCACTGATTCATCTGTATATTACTGAATCAGGAATTATTAATTGTGAAATACTGAGCTAAACATAAAACAGCCCATAGATATTTTTGGTTCAGAATTTGCATTTTAGTAATATTTGGCAATCTTAATTTGTCTTGATGAGATGAAATCTTATGTAGACTTTAAATCAGTGAAAAATCAGAGTTTATTTCAGTCAGCAGTTTCCTTATTGTGAAAGTTAATGGTAAAAGGAAATTTGCACGGGAAGCTGGAGCTCTCTGTTGTTGCTTTTTTTTTTTTAAATAATTTCCCAGTGAATGTATTTGACTTTTGTTTAAGAAAGGACTATCATGACTACTTTTGTAAGTCATTCATAATAATGGCTATTTTTCATTTTCTACATAGATAGCTGTTTGACAATGTGGAAGAAAAATTTGAATTCAGTACTGAAAAGTATTTTTTTTCTGCATAAGTATGATGTTCTATAACCTATGCAGATGACGTGCTAATTCACTTCAGTCATGTTGGACTCTGTGACCCCATGAACTATAGCCCACCAGGCTCCTCTGTCCATGGGATTCTCCAGGCAAGAATATGGAGTGGGTAGCCATTTCTTACTCCAGGGGATCTTCCTGGCCCAGGGATTGAACCCGGGTCTTTGAATTGTGGGCAGATTTTTTACTGTCTAAGCCACCAGGGAACAGTTCATTTCAAGTCAGGGAATAAATCCAGTGACTTTAGCATTTATGGCAACAAAGCTACCCCCCACTAGTCCACTTGCCTCTTATCTCAGCAGGAGGCTGCCCATAAAATTTAAACAAAACAAGACTGGTCCAAAGGTGACCAATACTTTAAAGACTTTTAGGAGAAAAGCCTCTTTAAATTCTGGGAGGAAATGCCAGATTTTATTTATGATGGTGAACCTCTTATTTTAGAAGGAATGCTACAATAGATATTGCAAAAGGAAGGGAGAACAACCAATTCTGAGATCCTGCTCTTTATCAGACATGCTAAGTGTTGAGACAAATCCTCCTAAATTCTTAAAATAGGTAGGTTTGTGGTTGTCATTAGTATAGGTAAAGTAATGATGCTCAGGAGAGGTTTTATCACTTGCCCTGGATCATAAAATTAGCAGTGGTATGGCTAATATTCAGATTTAAGTCTCTAGGTCTCCAAGCACCATACTCTTTCCAGCCCATCTGACTTAGATTCATTTTGAAGATCAGTTGTTAGGTACGTAAATATTTTGTCCCAATACTGAGGCAAAACCCTTCTGTACTTAATATCCCATGAATTATGAGGAGGATTTCCAGTCTGACTGTTGGGAGCAGGTCTTGTGTGAGTTCCAGACACTGTTTCTTCTAATCCTTCAGGGTGATTCCTGCCCACCCCTGCCCCCACCCCCAGCCCCATACTCATGTAGTTTCCTCACATGCCTGCACTGATCAGTCTTCTCCTAAATACTCAAGGTAGACCTTCTGTAGACCTGTGCAGTTCTTTCTCTTTTAACTCTATCCTCTCTGCTCCTGTAAGCTTCCTTGATCTCCCCAGACCCCCAACTCTATTTCCTCAACTCAAGGAGTCTGCTGGACTCCATCCAGGCTTCCTCTCAGGGCTCTATGGCCTGGACTGTCTTTCAGGGCAGAAAACTGAGATACCCCATGTGTATCTCATCTCTCGGGGATCACTGTCCTTTGGTGTCTCATGTCCATTGTATTAAAAACTATTGTTACATATATTTTATTCAGATTTTTGGTTGTTTCAGTAGAAGACTATATCTAGTTCCTATTACTCCATCTCAGTTGGAGACTGAAGTATTAGATGTAAATTTTCACCAAAGGATTTTTTTTTTTTCTTTTCCCATTTGCCAGCTTTCTGGGAGACCATTTTCCTTTCCCTTGTTTTTTACTTCTTTATTCCTGGCCCTTATCCTTTATTACGGGGCTTCCCAGGTGGCATTAAGGGTAAAGAACTTGCCTGCCAATACAAGAGACGTAAGAGATGCGGGTTCAATAGGAGCCTGGCAGGTTACAGTCCATAAGGTTGCAAAGAGTCAGACATAACTGAAGTGACTTAGCATATATGCATGCATGCATCCTTTATTACAGGGGTACAATTTCCCTGAACTGATTTTTTCTACTGTCTGAATTTTCTTAAATATCTCTAGCTGGGACAAACGAGAAACTTCGTTCTTTGGCACGAACCCTGGGTTTGAACAAAGGCTAACTGGTATCCAGTGCTCCGTGGTGGATGCTCTTTATGTTAACTCAAAGGTTGTCAGATGATGATTGCTTACATGGGTTTGACTGATTATTGCCTTTTATATTGTCTTGTGTCAATTTTAAGGTATAATTGGCCAGGATTACTTTTTCCACTAGTACCAATAAAAGCTCCCAGAATCTAGCAAATAAAACATATATCCAGCAAAGAAACAAGCTCAAATCAGATGCAGGTTTTCTGTTGACAAGTTTCTCTGTTTTTTTAAAAATACAGTTGTTATGCAAGAAACAGGGTACTGAGCAATGATTTCCCTAAGCAGTTGTTCAATATGCCATGAATATAAACTTATGAATGATAAATGATAGCTAAGGGGAATTTGCTTGCTTTTTGTTCCATGAAAATGTACTATTATTTTTCTTCACATCATGAAGCATAAATTTTAATATACCTTTTTTTGTGCCAAATGGCAGTTGACATATATTCTCTCATCTTTTAAATGATATCCTTCTTAATGGCAGTGCCTTTGAAATATGTTAGGGTTTTTTTGTGTGTGGGAGAGAGTCAACAGTGCTCTCTTGAACAAAATGGCAAACTTTCACCAGCCTATCAGATTTAGAGGCATGGCTTTTAAATCTGCTAGTTATTAACATGCCATGTGGTAGTCGGGGTTTAGTCACTAGGTCATGTCTGACTTTTGCGATCCCATGGACTGTAGCCTGCCAGGTTCCTCTGTCTATGGGATTCTCCAGGCAAGAATACTGGAGTGGGTTGCCATTTACTTCCCCAGAGGATCTACCCCACCCAGGAATCGAACCCGGGTCTCCTGCATTGCCGGCAGATTCTTTACCAACTGAGCTATGACAGAAGCCCCTTAACAGGTCATAGAAAGGACTTAATTTTCAGGAGGAAATGCCCTCGCTTGTTTGACAAATATTACTGAGCAATTATTATCTTTCAGGTAAGTGCTGAGTTTTGGGTGCATATGGATAAAAAGACTTGATCCTTGTCCTCAGCCAAGGATGTTTAGTGTCAGATGATTATTATACCACATTGTGATAATCACTTACTTGTTTGTTTGTTTGTTTAATAAGTATGTATTGAGAATCTGCTGTTTGTCAGATACTATTACAGTCTGTGTGTTCATCAGTTCAGTTCAGTTCAGTAGCAGGAAACAATTCCCTGTCTCATGGAGGTAACATTTTAATAAGGGGTTGCTGGGATGGGGGTATTTAGTAAATGCTATAAAAGTGAATTAATGTAAAGAGATAGTTCTTAACAAAGGAAAAGTTCTATATTTTCCACTAGTTAGGAAAGTCTTTCTTTGTAAAATGACATTTGAGCAGAAACTTTAAAAAAATTAACACAATCATGCAGCCATGTGAGGAAAGAGTGTTCTAGACAGAGGTAGGTATAAAAAGTATTAAAAGAACATGTACTGGAGAAGGCAATGGCACCCCACTCCAGTACTCTTGCCTGGAAAATCCCATGGATGGAGGAGCCTGGTGGGCTGCAGTCCATGGGGTCGCGAAGAGTCAGACACGACTGAGCGACTTCACTTTCACTTTTCACTTTCATGCATTGGAGAAGGCAATGGCAACCCACTCCAGTACTCTTGCCTGGAGAATCCCAGGGACGGCGGAGCCTGGTGGGCTGCCGTCTAAGGGGTCGCACAGAGTCGGACACGACTGAAGCGACTTAGCAGCAGCAGCAGTCTTCACACTGAGAGAGCACTACTTGAGAGAGCAATTGAAAAGTTTCCAAAATTTTGATTCAGTCTGAAGAAAGGAAGCTGGAACTGTCTATTCTTGGTGCCTTGCAGAGAGACTCGCAGCAACTCTCCGTTAACAGCTTTCACGTGGCTTGGATGTACAACACATCCAAGGTGGCCACACCTGTGGTAGAGCTTGGTAAAAGACTGAAGATACATTGGTGCTTTGATGAAAAGGTCAGTTGGCTGGTCCTCTCTCGAAAAGCTTCTTTAGCCCCCAAAGCCAACTTTGTAACATATTTAAAACTGCTATTTTCGCTTATTTCTGGAATGTAAAAAAAAAATGTATAAAATGAAATAGCGTATGCTTCCTGAATAAAAAGGAGCCAAAGTTGATCAAAAAAAAAAAAAAAGAACATGTACTTGACATGGATTGTGGAATCACAGAGAGAGTGGAGTGGCCAGTGGAATGAGCAGGGGAGAATGGCGGGAAGTTCGCTCTGCCCAGAGAAGGGGTAGGGGCGGAGCCAGATCTCCTGACTTTGATTACCCTGGTGGGAAGAATGTGAGTGAACGATTCCGTGTATAGGAGAGATCTGAGGAGCTTGAGTGTTAGAAGGAATCTGGTGAATTGCTGTCCTGTGAAGCAAGGGAAGCTGCTTTGCGGGTGGTGGGGGGCCATGAGACGCTATTGAAACACTAGTCCAGATGAGAGAGGACCGCGAGCTCTGGCTCAGGTGGGGTTAGTTATATTGTGAGAGTGGTCAGTTTAAGAATTCAGGATATATTTTGAAGGACGCATCCTTGGGTTTGCCGAAGGGTTGGATGTAGGGTATGTAGGAAAGGAATGTAGGAAAGGAATCCAGGGTGGTTCTAATGTTTTTGGTCTTTACAACTGATAGAAGAGAATTTTGTTTAGTAGAGAGTTTGAAACCAGGATGGAATGAGGGGTTTTGGAGGAGGGAGTAGGAAGAAAGAATGTGATTTTGGACCTGGTATGTTTAATACACAGGTTAGACATAAATGGAGATATCAAGTAGGTACTTGACTTTATCAATGTAAAGTGAGGGGAGGAGTTGGAGCTAAGAGGTATAAATATCTTATGGCATATTATAATGAAAGGAGAATAAACAAATTCATGTATATTGCTGAGCAGTAAAGAGAAAATATTTAGCATTATCTAATACAGAACACATTTTTTTACAAATGAAGATTCTAAAGCTGGAAAACTAGAATGAGATGCCCAAGGACACACAAGATGTTGTGGCACCCATGTCACTCAACCCATCATCAGTACTATTTCCGTCTCGCTGCATAGCTCACGATCCGTGTTGCTGTAGTAATAGAATAGGTGGAGCTACACTAACATAAAAGCTGAGGATGGTAGCAGTGGTGTTGGGCAGTGTTTTTTTTTTTCCACAGGCCGTTACTTGGGAGAGTTAACACACTGGGTCACGGTGGCTTTCAGGGCCCTGAGGCAAATTATAGGACCAGATTCAAGTCCATTTTTCCTTCCTTCTTTCATTCATTTCTTCCCCCTCCCTCTCCTCATTACCTCTCTTCTTTTCTACTTTTCCTTTTTTTTTTTTTTTTTTTCATTTATTTTTATTAGTTGAAAGCTAATTACTTTACAATCTTGTAGTGGTTTTTGTGGGTTTTGCCATACATTGACATGAATCAGCCATGGATTTACATGTGTTCCCCATCCTGATCCCCCCTCCCACCTCCCTCCCCATCCCATCCCTCTGGGTCTTCCCAGTGCACCAGCCCTGAGCACTTGTCTCATGCATCCAACCTGGGCTGGTGATCTGTTTCACTCTTGATAGTATACTTGTTTCAATGCTGTTCTCTCAGAACATCCCACCCTCGCCTTCTCCCACAGAGTCCAAAAGTCTGTTCTGTACATCTGTGTCTCTTTTTCTGTTTTGCATATAGGGTTATCATTACTATCTTTCTAAATTCCATATATATGCGTTAGTATACTGTATTGGTCTTTATCTTTCTGGCTTACTTCACTCTGTATAATGGGCTCTGGTTTCATCCATCTCATTAGAACTGATTCAAATGAATTCTTTTTAATGGCTGAGTAATATTCCATAGTGTGTATGTACCACAGCTTCCTTATCCATTCGTCTGCTGATGGACATCTAGGTTGCTTCCATGTCCTAGCTATTATAAACAGTGCTGCCATGAACACTGGGGTACACGTGTCTCTTTCATATCTGGTTTCCTCGGTGTGTATGCCCAGGAGTGGGATTGCTGGGACATATGGCAGTTCTATTTCCAGTTTTTTAAGGAATCTCCACACTGTTCTCCATAGCAGCTGTACTAGTTTGCATTCCCACCAACAGTGTAAGAGGGTTCCCTTTCATCCACATCCTCTCCAGCATTTATTGCTTGTAGACTTTTGGATAGCAGCCATCCTGACTGGCGTGTAATGGTACCTCATTGTGGTTTTAATTTGCATTTCTCTGATAATGAGTAATGTTGAGCATCTTTTCATGTGTTTGTTAGCCATCTGTATGTCTTCTTTGGAGAAATATCTGTTTAGTTCTTTGGCATATATTTTGATTGGGTCATTTATTTTTCTGGAATTGAGCTGCAGGAGTTGCTTGTATATTTTTGAGATTAATCCTTTGTTGCTTTGTTTGCTATTATTTTCTCCCATTCTGAAGGCTGTCTTTTCACCTTGCTTATAGTTTCCTTTGTTGTGCAAAAGCTTTTGAGTTTAATTAGGTCCCATTTGTTTATTTTTGCTTTTATTTCCAATATTCTGGGAGGTGGGTCATAGAGGATCCTGCTGTGATTTATGTCGGAGAGTGTTTTGCCTATGTTCTCCTCTAGGAGTTTTGTAGTTTCTGGTCTTACATTTAGATCTTTAATCCATTTTGAGTTTATTTTTGTGTAGAAATTGTTCTAGTTTCATTATTTTACAAGTGGTTGACCAGTTTTCCCAGCACCACTTGTTAAAGAGATTGTCTTTCTTCCATTGCATATCCTTGCCTCCTTTGTCGAAGATAAGGTGTCCACATGGATTTATCTCTGGGCTTTCTATTCTGTTCTTTCTGTTTCTATTCTATTCTTTCTATTCTGTTCTTTCTGTTTCTATTCTATTCTTTCTATTCTGTTCCATTGACAGTACCATACTGTCTTGATGACTGTGGCTTTGTAGTAGAGCCTGAAGTCAGGCAGGTTGATTCCTCCAGTTCCATTCTTCTTTCTCAAGATTACTTAGTCTATTTGAGGTTTTTTTGTATTTCCATACAAATTGTGAAATTATTTGTTCTAGTTCTGTGAAGAATACCGTTGGTAGCTTGATAGGGATTGCATTGAATCTATAGATTGCTTTGGGTATTGTAGTCATTTTCACAATATTGATTCTTCCAATCCATGAACACGGTATATTTCTCCATCTATTTGTGTCCTCTTTGATTTCTTTCATCAGTGTTTTATAGTTTTCTATATATAGGTCTTTCATTTCTTTAGGTAGATATACTCCTAAGTATTTTATTCTTTCTGTTGCAATGGTGAATGGTATCGTTTCCTTAATTTCTCTGTCTGTTTTCTCATTTTTAGTGTATAGGAATGCAAGGGATTTCTGTGTGTTAATTTTATATTCTGCAACTTTACTATATTCATTGATTAGCTCTAGTAATTTTCTGGTAGAGTCTTTAGGGTTTTCTATGTAGAGGATCATGTTGTCTGCAAACAGTGAGAGTTTCACTTCTTCTTTTCCTATCTGGATTCCTTTTATTTCTTTTTCTGCTCTGATTGCTGTGGCCAAAACTTCCAACACTATGTTGAATAGTAGTGGTGAGAGTGGGCACCCTTGTCTTGTTCCTGACTCTAAGAGAAATGCTTTCAATTTTTCACCATTGAGCATAATGTTTGCTGTGGGTTTGTCATATATAGCTTTTATTATGTTGAGGTGTTTTCCTTCTATTCCTGCTTTCTGGAGAGTTTTTATCATAAATGGATGTTGAATTTTGTCAAAGGCTTTCTCTGCATCTATTGAGATAATCATATGGTTTTTAATCTTTCAATTTGTTAATGTGGTGTATTACATTGATTGATTTGTGGATATTAAAGAATCCTTGCATTCCTGGGATAAAGCCCACTTAGTCATGATGTATGATTTTTTTTAATATGTTGTTGGATTCTGTTTGCTAGAATTTTGTTAAGGATTTTTGCGTCTATGTTCATCAGTGATATTGGCCTGTAGTTTTCTTTTTTGTGGCATCCTTGTCTGGTTTTGATATTAAGGTGATGGTGGCCCCATAGAATGAGTTTGGAAGTTTGCCTTCTTCTGCAATTTTCTGAAGAGTTTGAGTAAGATAGGTGTTAGCTCTTCTCTAAATTTTTGGTAGAATTCAGCTGTGAAGCCATCTGGTCCTGGGCTTTTGTTTGCTGGAAGATTTCTGATTACAGTTTCGATTTCCTTGCTTGTGATGGGTCTGTTAAGATCTTCTATTTCTTCCTGGTTCAATTTTGGAAAGTTATACTTTTCTAAGAATTTGTCCATTTCTTCCAAGTTGTTCATTTTATTGGCATAGAGCTGCTGGTAGTAGTCTCTTATGATCCTTTGTATTTCAGTGTTGTCTGTTGTGATCTCTCCAGTTTCATTTCTAATTTTGTTAATTTGGTTCATCTCCCTTTGTTTCTTGATGAGTCTGGCTAACGGTTTGTCAATTTTATTTACCTTTTCAAAAAACCAGCTTTTAGCTTTGTTGATTTTTGCTATGGTCTCTTTTGTTTCTTTTGCATTTATTTCTGCTCTAATTTTTAAGGTTTCTTTCCTTCTATTAACCCTGGGGTTCTTTATTTCTTCTTTGTCTAGTTGCTTTAGGTATAGAGTTAGGTTATTTATTTGACTTTTTTCTTGTTTCTTGAGGTAATCCTGTATTAGTATGAACCTTCCCCTTAGCACTGCTTTTACAGTGTCCTGTAGGTTTTGGGTTGTTGTGTTTTCATTTTGATTCGTTTCTATGCATATTTTGATTTCTTTTTTGATTTCTTCTATGATTTATTGGTTATTCAGAAGTGTGTTATTTAGCCTCTATATTTTGGAATTTTTAATAATTTTTTTTCCTGTAATTGAGATCTAATCTTACTGCACTGTGGTCAGAAAAGATGACTGGAATGATTTCAGTTTTTTTGAATTTAGCAAGGCTAGATTTATGGCCCAGGATGTGATCTATTTTGGAGAAGGTTCCGTGTACACTTGAGAAAAAGGTGAAATTAATTGTTTTGGGGTGAAATATCCTATAGATATCAATTAGGTCTAGCTGGACCATTGTGTCATTTAAAGTTTGTGTTTCCTTGTTAATTTTCTGTTTAGTTGATCTGTCCATAGGTGTGAGTGGGGTATTAAAGTCTCCCACTATTATTGTGTTATTGTTAATTTCCCCTTTCATTCTTGTTAGCATTTGCCTTACATATTGTGGTGCTCCTATGTTGGGTGCATATATATTTATAATTGTTATATCTTCTTCTTGGATTGATCCTTTGATCATTATGTAGTGTCTTTCTTTGTCTGTTTTCCCAGCCATTATTTTAAAGTCTATTTTATCTGATATGAGTATTGCGACTTCTGCTTTCTTTTGGTCTCCGTTTGCGTGAAATATTTTTTTCCAGCCCTTCACTTTCAGTGTGGGCAGTGTTGAAAAGCACAGATTCAGGAGCAAATTTCCTGGGGTTCTAATCCTGGACCTCTCACTCACCCTGTGTGTGACCTTGGATAAATAACTTCGTTTCTCTGCACTTTAATTTCCATATCTGTAAATGTGATCGATAATAGTACTTACCTCATAGAGTAAATGGGAAGATTAATTGACAGGATATATATATATATAAAGCACTTCAAACAATATCTTTTAGATTGTTAATGCTACGCAAGTGAAGCTGCAGCAGAGGTAATAATAATAACTATTATTATTATTAATTTTTATTATGCTAAGTAACTAGTTGGGGTATCTTCAGAAAGTCTGTTTTTTAGTCTGAGTGTCCATGGCTCACGTATAAAATGTGTATTCTGCTAAATGTTGTCTTTAAGATTCTTATTTCAGAGTGGAAGCGAAGCACTTTTATTACAACTTCTGGGAGACCCGGAATTGTCTAGGTGTCTGGGAATATTCAAATACTACTGATAAACCCTATTGCAGTCAGATATTCTCATATCCTTTCTATCCAAGTTTGTTCTCTTGCTGACATTTGGATCTCCTAGTGCTGGTAATTAGTTGGAAACAAACTCTGCTCTTTTGCATCATTTTGTTCTTTTAATTGACTGTATTCTGTGAGAGTGGCTTATCTGCCTCTTCATTAAACATTCATGATTCTGTGACACTTTATTCTCTCCATTGATGGCTTTTATGGATTTCTTTTTAATAGAGATCTTAATCTAGCCGTTAGCATTTTAAACAATGTCTTGGTTATCTGCACTGTAACCTCTCACTGGTGTGTTTTTATGTTATCAATGCATCATTGTATATGGATCAAAACAAGTAAGCTCCTGTTTTTAAGGCCCCCATCCTTTGTGGTTAAGAACTGATTTATAGCAATCTCTTGAATGTAGAAGAATTGATTATTATTGTTAGTGAAAGTGTTAAGTTTTTCAGAGGGAATGATGAGATTATTGATTAGGTTCTTTTTGATTATAAAAGAGATTTAATGACATCATTTTGGTCAAGACGTGTGAAAGTCTCTTTCTGTTTAATTGGGTAGGTAATGATGTCTGTTTATTTTCCTCCTTTGCCTGACATGCTGATTGTCAGGTAAGGTGAGTGAAGAGAGTCATTATTGCCCATGGATAATCGGGTATTCCTATAGCAGGCAGTTGAACAGCAAAGATTTAATTTTGTGTAGCGTGTGCATTATCTACTACCTTCCCCTCCCCACCCATGATATATTAGCTCTAATTCTTGTCATGTGATATTCAAGGAATTATCACTCAGCACATACTGGCCTAGTCTCATATAACTATAGATTTTATTCATCTTTGCTGTCTTGGATATGAGTTTTACTAGTTGTGTTTGCTAACTGCCTGATTCTTTCTCGTCTATAGTCCAGTATCTTTCATATTTTGGCCTAATCTTCCTGTTCCAAGGCACATAAGGCATGAGAATAATATCTCCCCATCATTGACTACTCTGGACTACAGTGATGTCTGTTCCAGTGAGCAGTGTTGGGGAGTCACTGAAATGATGTTAACATCCTCAGAGATTATCACTCTTTATCACCTTGCAGCTGGTTGTTTTTTTCATCCTGTGGAGAACATTTACTTTGACTGCTGCACCCCTATAAACCCACAGACTGGTGCTCTTAAACCAATGCATGTACAGCTTGACTCTCCAGAAGTAGACTTTTCTGAGTAAAAAGGGTCAGTCTGGGGCCCAAGCAAATATCTTCTCTCTGCTGTGGAATCATAGCATTCTAGGGCTAGAGGGATCATGGATATCATGTCAGTTTGTTCTTTAAAGGAAACTTACAAATGGAAAGTGTCTGCCAAAATGATAGTTAATAGCAGCACAGGAACCCTAACTAAAACGTCTTTGTAGTCCTGTGTTACCCTTATGGTGAAATGAAACAACAGGCAGAATGATAGAGTAGAAACAGTATCAAGTTTACAATTTGAAGACTGGAGGTTTTATGCCCAGGTCTGTTGTTATATAGTAGTTTTATGATTCAAAGTAATTAACTGCAATCATTTTCAAAATTGTTCATTATCCATTGAATGGTGGATTTGTTGATGACCCTGCCTTCACCTAAAATTTGTCTGTTCATTGAGTTATATCATATTTTGATAATTAAAATTTGTTCAAAATTGTGATTGGATAGAAAAATGGTGACTAATGTGGAGATACACTATGACCTCATTTTCTTCTCTTCCCCATTACCTTGAGGTCAGGGGAAATATATTTTTTAACTCCTATACTTGTATATTCTTATCTACTTTGACAGCTACATCTCACGGCCTCACCTCTCCTGAGAGATAATAATTGGGCGTTCTGTGACCTTCCTGTCGCAATAGATGGGTACTAGAAACTCTGGAAGGATTTTTATCAGCAGTGTTCATCACTGTTTTCCTATTAAACCCAAGGAAAATAGTTCATAAGATGCCTCAACTAATGGTTTCAACTTAGGGCTGCATCTCCGTCTGAACTGGTCTGTTTATCACTGCCTTACTAAAGAATAATATTTAGTTATAGTTAAAAATGTTAAAAAAATAGAAAAACAATAATTACTTCAGAGTCCACCACCCAGAGATAACTACTTTAGACACTGTATATACTTTCTATCTTTTTAATTGCATGTTTATAGAGTATCATATGTATAACTGTACATTCTTAATGCATGTATGTATACTTTATACATTTTTTAAAAGTAGTTACACTGAATATACTATTTGAGAATGTGATCCTTTCATTGAATGATAGTGAGAGGGTAACAGGCAGGAAGGCCAGGGGTCTCCAAATGGAGGAAATAGGCTGCAAGTGTCTCTTAAAATTCTGTGTTGCTGTGATGACACCTGGTTCCACCTGAACTTAACTTTTGTCAAAGCTTGAGCTAACCAATGCGTTTTTCTTATGGAAATGTTTTTCTTAATCTAGGTTAATGAAACGATGTATTTGCTTTGGAATTTGCCTTTCTTCAAAATGGTTCCTAAGCTAAGACTTTTTTCCTTTTCTCAAAACTTGGGCTAATACTAACTCAACAAACCAGTATTCATATCAATTGTTTTATGGCTGGGGGATGACACACCTCATGCCATCCTATTTCAAAAATGCATATTGTGGGAGAGGGGCCTGGTGAAACTCCCTCAGCCTTGAGATGTCTCACTGATTAATAACTTTCTAACAGACTTAAAGCAGCTTGCTAAAACTAGCAGGGGAAGGCACTGTCTGTCCCCCGTCTGATGTCTGTGTCAGAAGGTTTCTCTGTCCCTTTTCACTTTAATAAAACTCTGCTACACAAAAGCTCTTGAGTGATCAAGCCTGGTCCCTAGTCCCAAAGAAGCTAAATCTTCTTCTTCAGAGATCACGAATCCAACACTGTTCACTGTAATCTTTTAACATCTTGGTCAGTTTTTTATGTAGTTAAATTTCCTTCTATATATCATTCTTAATGCTAGTATCCTTCTGTATGGACATTATGAATTATTTCATCAAACCCCTATTATTGGACATTTTAAAGCAAAAGTACACAGTCTACCTGTGGCATCATTTCCCATATTTTTGTCATTCAGTATGAAAGCCTTCCTATTTAGTATTCTAATCAGAAGATAAGATTTGATAGTATAGAAGCTAGAGATTTAATCTTGATCATTTGAGAATCCTGTTGAAGGATTTCCACTTAATCACTTATTGTTCTTTCATATTGATTAAATTTTCTCTGTAAAACATTTTGACCCAGTTTAAATTGGGTCAGCATGCATATGTGGAGAGTCTTTATTTTCCCAACCAGTGAGCTACATATAAGATGGCTTGAGGCTGTGCCTGAGTCATTCACATTTTATTAATGAAAATATATGCAGAATTGAATAAGGCAGCTACCAATGAAATGCACTTGATTTGTAGTGGAGACTGAAAATTCAAATGTTTATTGGTGCCAGGCATGAGTAGATATGGCCAGGGGTAAGTACTAGGGGTATTCAGAGGCTGTTTTCTCATCTAAAGAGGTCAGCTGTTATTTAAATCAAATTACATTATTAGCATGGGAAATAAGGACTCTGATTAACTGGATTTTCTCATTTTTCAAGAAAAGCTGAAAATTAATTTATGAAAGACTCCTAATTCTCAAATGTTGATAGTAGTCATATTTGTTTGAAAACACAGTGCAGATGAAATGGGAGACATCTAATCTAGTCCACATGTCTGTGCAGGCCTTCAGCTCTTTGGAAACTGAGAAATCCTTCAGAAGGAGAAAGCTTTGCTTCCTATATCCATCTTTTCAGAGTTACTTTAAGGATAGATAAAATATTCAGATGATGAAGCCTCTTCAAGTGCCACTCTAGAAGCTTCCCAGTTATCCCAAGATGAGACCTTTGCAGTTGGGAATGTCCCTGAAGCCAACAGGCATCAGACAAGAAGGGGTTGTGGAAACTAGTTGTCTTAACATCCTGTCATCTGGAGTGCCATCATGTCTAGATCTCTGCTGCCCCAGCCTATGCTTTTTGGAAAACATGAATGACTTGTGGCCAAAGTAAGATGTTGATGAAAACTAGGACTGAATGGTCAGTGGAAAAAGCACATGATTGAGAGTGAGAAAACCCAGGTTTGAAGTCTCCTTTTACCCACAGATGTGAAATCCAGCATGTCCAGTCATCTCTTTGCGAGGCTAACTAGATTTTTACTTAACAGTGACAATCAAGCCTTTTTTAAAAAAAGATAGGTATAATAATATAAAAGCCAGAAGTTTTCAAGTAGGCAATTACTTAAGAAGAAATAAAGAAAAAAAGGAACAAATGACAGCTTATAACTAGATTTATGCACTTCTAAGGCACCCAAATGAAATCCTTTATAACCCTCAGTTTTCTTTGTTGCACAGTAAGTGCTTGATAATTCAACCTTATCAGCAGGAATTGTGGCAGGGTTCCTCACACTGTGGGTAATCAGTAAATATATTTCCAGTGAAATAATAATGTAAGAGCTGGAGATAATTCTGACATCACTTAAGAGTGGAATGCATTTGAAGTCTGTGTTTAAATATGGATGATGATTCTGGGGAAACGTGAAGATTCACTAAGCCTGAAATAGTACAATATATTATGGTATATGAATGTAAACACTCCTACTTTTATGTTCTGACTCCCTTGTTTAAATCCCTTTCCTGTTATTTACTCTGTTGTGAAGAAACTAAACCATTTCTCAGAAGCCAAGGACCCATCTAAAGTCATGTGGACATCTCTTGTTGATGCATCAGTTCTTTGGTCCAGAAGGTAGTGACTTTGGTCCAATATGCTGGTTTTCTAATAAGTTTCTACTGAGTGAGACAGACGTGATCCTCTTTATATTAGAGCTGGTAATTAAGGAGCAAGGGTTGAAATCAGCTGTAGCTGGTTAGCTCTAGCCAAAAGTTAGGTCTTTTCCATAGAACCAAACAGGGTTTGACTTACACCTCTGATTGAGGATTATCCACCTACTACTTGGATTTTATATTTCTGTTACTTTGCCAGCTGGGGGAGAAGCATGGTCCTACTGGTGTTGATTTTCAGGATACAAACTCAATGACAGGGTAGGGTGTACCCTGTCCTGGGTGCAGTTGAAGCTCCCCAGCCAGCCATGGCACTGGTATGACAGTTCTGCCATTTCCAAGCTGTTTGTTCTTGACCTCACTTGATATATTGATCTTCAGTCTTCATTCATTTTTGTGGCAGGATGACATTAGTATTCATCACCATTAAGCCTCTCCTTTTGCTCCTCTCTACAAAGTTTTTGAAGAATCAAAGTCCCCAGAATAGTGATGACCTGTTGATATGTTTGTTAATTATTTTTTCAAAAAATATTTAGATTTCATATCCATATCTTTCTCTGTGTGACTTTATATGGTGTCCAGTCCCCACTAAAATGACAGAAAACAACTTTACAGCTTTTCTAAAATAGGAGATATGCTCATTTTTCTAAAACTCAAGAACTATAGAAAAATATAAAGAAGACAGTTACCAATCATCTCCAAGTCTTACCTGCCAGAAATAAAATGTTATCATTTGGGGAATGTCAGCATCTGAAAATTTAAAAATAGAAGGATGAATGACTGGATATAGGTAGATGGGCACAAATAATTTTATAATAGTGTGTGTACATGTTATTTTAAAAGTTAAATCGTTATATTCAATGAAATGAAACTGGAGGAATTTTTGAACTTCTAAGTTTCTTTATTTAAAAATCATTAATATCTAAAATAATGCCTCCAAGGTAATTCAAAGAGTTAAGAAGAACCATTAGGAGATTAGAGCCATCATAGTCTGACCACTGTGCACCATTTAACTATGGACATAACGTGACTTTTCATTTTGAGGACTATTTTGCCTTACGTTTGTAACTGTATAATGGGGTTTTCTAGCCATCTAAAAGCTTTTAATTTACAAATGGTTGTCCGAGCTCCTATGAGTACCACAGCCTCCTCCAACTATTACATGGGTCCCTGGATCAGACACCCTCAATATGAGGGTTAGGAGAATATGTTGCCTTAACAATTTAGGGACCACGCCCCTAAACAGCAGGAAGTAGTTATGGAACGAAAACGATGCCCCTTTCCCTTGGCAACATAATTCTCCTAAAAGAAAAGGGGGGAATGAGAGCATCATTCCCCAGGTAGGTTGATAAGAAGTCTAGGGATCCCCAAGGAGAGAGAGGTCTGGAATTCTCAAGGAGGAAGAAAGGACAAACTTTTTACTTTTTTTCTCTATATTCCTTATTTATATAATAATAATGTATCCTGCCTGAGGACAGTCTCTGGATTAAACCTTCTGACTAATTCTGTTATCTTAAAATGTGAATTATGGACGTAGGTCTGGTAAGGTCTTTACAACCTCCAGACATTCTTTGGATTCATTGGAGAGTATATAACTCCATTGCTAACACTAGCAAGTGGGTACTCTTCCTACCCCCTTCTGATGCCTATGTCAGAAGTTTTCTCTATCTTCTTTATACTTTAATAAAACTTTATTACACACACACACACACACACACAAAATACTGAAAATACAAAGTTTATATGGGGACATGGGCTTCCCTGGTGCCTCAGACAGTAAGGACTTTGCCTTGCAGTGCAGGAGACCTAGGTTTGATCCCGGGGTTGGGAAGGTCCTCTGGAAAAGGGAGCAGCAACCCACTCTAGTATTCTTGCCTGGAGAATTCCGCGTATGGAGATCGTGATGCATGGGAATGCAAAGAGTCAGACATGACTGAGCAACTAACACTTTCACTTTCACAGGTATGGGGATGTGGAACAGCTGGGATTCTTTATTTTTACATTCCTAATGGGAATGTAACATGGTATAGACCCTATGGGAAAGTGTTTCTTATAAAATTAAATATACCTCTATCTGAGGACCTGGTAATTCCACTGTAATTTCCTCCCCGAAATGAAGCCCCATGTCCACAAGAAGATTTGTGCAAGAATAGTCATTTCACATTCATTCATAGTTAAGACATGCAACAACATGAATGACTCATAGACATTGTGTTGAGCCAAGAAGACAGATGCAAAAGAGTACATATTCTATAAACCCATTTATATTATGTCCTAGAACATGTACAACTGTTTCTCTGGTGATAGAAATTAGAAGAGGGTTTGCTGTGAGATGAATGGAGTATAGACTGGAAAGGAACTTTCTAGGATGATGTCAGTATTCTTTATCATAATTGGGATATTGGTTAAATGAATGTATGTATTTATCAAAACCCATCAAACTGTATACCTAAGAGCTGTGTACTTGATTGTATATAATTAAGTCTCAAACGTTTAAAAAACAAACTCAATTTAAACCTCTGAGCTGTTACGGATTGTCTTTCTGTTCAGAAACAAGAGGAATTAACAAACTTGTGCTTCCTCCCACCTGCCCTTATGTTGCTTATATTAGTTTTTCTTTTTTCAGGCTTCACAACATTCATACTCTGATTTGCAATCATAATGCCCTAGTTGTTTAGTCTTAGTTCTGCATTTAAATAGAACCACGCGTCCTTTTGCCACAGTTTTTCCATTTCTGAGTTCTTTATTTGGATTCATCTCTTGTTTATCCAGATTTTATGGTCAAGCAGTTTTTTTGGTTTGTTTATTCTAAAGGAAGACTCATGGATATCCTGTTTCTTGAGTTTTCAAATGTTTGCCTTTTGCTTTTATACTTGAACTGTCAATTAGCTGGACCTAATATTCTTCAGGTATAAGCTTCCTCATTTAAAGATATTGCCTGTCTTTAGATACTGCACTGTCTTCGACATTGAATATTACTGTGATGATATCTGTAGTCAGCCTTGTTTTGTTTTCTTTCTCCCTCTAGTAGATTACTTGGTTTTTCATACTTGGTATCTGAAAAATGTTTAATTCTTATATTCAATAACTCAAGCTATTGCTTGATTTTTTTTTTTTCTATGTATAAATTTTCCCTGGCATAAGAATGTCCTTTTGATTTACAGTTTCAGTTCTTCCTTTATTTGAAGAGCTTTGGGGGGAGTGTGTTGTAAGCCTCTAGTTTTTAAATATGAACCCTTCTTTTCTCTTTCCTGTGTGTGTTACTTCAGGAACAACAATCGTCCTTAATTTTCTTACCTTGAGCCTCCATGTATCACCTCCTCTCTAGGTCCCTTAATTCCTTTGTTTTGCCCCATTCAGTGTGATTATCTCTAACCTTTACTCTGGGCCATTCATTAGTTGGCTTTTCTTCTCTTTGGCTCCTTGATGTTTCTGATTGGTTTATTAAGGACATAATACTGTGGTTTTGTGTGCATTTCTGTATATCGATAATTTTCCTTTCATTCTGTCTTTGAGTCTTCTAGTCTTTGGGTCCTTGTTTTATAGAATTCAGTCTTAGGAAGTTTTTAATAGAATGCCAAACACTCACTGAGAGTTGTCTGTTTCTAGGGTTATGTTCCTTACAATCTTAGTTCCACATCTGTTGTTCACATGCTGGATCCTTTTCTTCCATTTTTGTTTTAGCAGAGTTTTATAATCCTTCTTATTTATTCTCACTCATGAATGATAGAGGCCACTCTCCACATCATCTATTTGTTCTGATCAAGTAGAAGTGAATTTACTTGATCTTGTTTCTGCTTTGTCTGGGACTATATTATCTTCTAAATCCCTGCCTCCAGTTTGAGGGCTTGCTGTCAGTTTCACTGCAGTACTCATAATCCAAGGGTGGAAGAGTGGGGAGAATGCCCTTGGAGATGAGTACAGTCTTTGCTGGAAGACCTGGATCTAGCATGGCTAAGCATCGTTCTATCTCCAGGACTTTCCCCAATTTCACACTGGAAGTCCTATATCCCAGGAAACCCTCTCAGTCTCAAGGAAGGTTGGTCACCCTATCTGGATCAACTTTCTTTTCTACTAATTTTTAAATATTCTAGGCCCCTGTCCACTCCATGTAGCTGTAGCTGGTTCAGCTTGACCCCAGTTCTCCTTAGTATCCTGGGATGTGGCTAGCCTGGGGCACTTGAGGAAGTACAGGACTCTAGTCTCATGGATTTTTTTTTTTTTCCCTTTAAGACTTCTAATTCCAAGTCAACTTTTCACCAATTGAGAGCATTTGAGTAAGAATGTTCAGAGTTTCATCAGCTTATTCTTTTCTTCAACACCACTTCTGAGGCAGAATATGCGAACAGGACTCAGGGCCATGCTGGATGCAGCGCTCAGAGTCTTGCTCCATCCCTCAGCTGCACTTTTCAAAAGATGGCAGGCACATGCATAGTTTCCTTTCCTTGTTTAGTTACTTTAAAAAGATATTTTAAAATTTCCACTTAGCCCTTGGGGAAATAGATTCAGTAATCCTGTTTGATTCTACTGCTGTTATCCAGTTTGGGCTTCTCTGGTAGTCCAGACAGTAAGGAATCTGCCTGCATTGCAGGAGACCCGGGTTCAATCCCTGGTTTGGGAAGATCCCCTGGAGAAGGGGATGGCAATCCACTCGAGTGTTTTTGCCTGGAGAATTTCATGGACAGAGGAGCCTGGCGGTCTACAGTCCATGGGGCCGCAAAGAGTCGGATACAACTGAATGACTAACATTTTACCCAGTTCGTAAAGCTGGTCAAATGATTCATCCTTATATATTCTCTCTTTGCTCATTCTCTTCTCCCCCACCAAAAAGCAAACATGAATCTCTCTTGCTTTCTCTTTCCCATACACGTATGCAGGAGGAAATATTAGGCACTTAAATAAAAAATAGAGCTTTGAGAGTGGTCTTGTAACCAAAACCCAATCAAAAGCATACTAGATTAGCCCATAAATTGAAAATGGTCTCCTTTATTGCAGGATTTGTCTATTGAGATCCTATCATTTAAGACTTCTATTTCTAGGGATTTTTCCAGACTGATCACTATATTTAACACTGAAACATTAATGCTGATATGGGTTTTAAGTTGAGCTTACTTGTTCTCCTAAGATTATTTCTTTAAAAGTATAAAGAAGATTATCTCCCAATAGTGAAGTAGTGGTTCATATTTCCAAGGACTGTGTTACTTGGCACAATGAGTATGTACTTTATAATCTAGTGCTGGGTCTCCATCCATGTTGTTTGCAGAACTGCTTGAAGAAGTGTGTATCCTCTAAAGTTGATCCAACAGTCTTAACGGGTAGAGTTGAAAGAGAAGCCCAATCTTGGGGACTTCTGATAAGGTCAGGAGGATAATGCTGCAGTGATACAGCCTGAAAGAGGGGAAGGTTTGAAGTTTTGAATGAAGGTGAGAAAGCATTATAGGCAAATTTCAGGAAGAATTTTAAGGCACACCTTGAAAATGCCAAACTTGTTAGTAGGACATAGCATGTGCCATCAGAATAAAAGACATTTACCTCTACCCTCCCAAAGAGGGTTTTTTGTCTGGCTTTCTTTTGTTTTAAGGGATGGGGTTGGGAGCATTGAAACTCCATTTATAAATTTGAAGTTTTAGGCTTTTTCATCTTCCTGTTGGGGCTTTGCTGGTAGCTCAGATGGTAAAGAACTTCCCTGCAGTGCAGAAGACTTGGGTTTGATCCCTGGGTCAGGAAGATCCCCGGGATCAGGGGAGTAGGAAATGTTGGAGTAGGAAATGGCCACCCACTCCTGTATTCTCGCCTGGAGAATCCCGTGGGCAGAGGAGCCTCGTGGGCTACAAGCAGATAGGATTGCAGAGTTGGATACGACTGAAGCGACTTAGCACATTCAGGTTTCAAACAATAGCTAACAAGAGAAATAGTCATTTTTTTATATTTGTTTTTGTTAGCAAAGTTTTTTCTAGTCTAGAAAGGTAAAGGAGTTTGGCCTATTTTTAAATTCTCTTTTTTCTGTCTGTTAGGATACTGTATTTCTTTTGGAACTATTTACTTTATATTGAACTTTTCAGAAATACTTGCAATTATTTTAATTAAAAATTAAAATAAAAGGTAGAATACACCTCTATGTCTCATTGGATTGTTCATTCAGATTTCTTACAGCTGAAAAAACAGATGCATGGAGTGATTGAAGTCAGAGGTGATTCCAGTGAGTTTTATTTTATTTACATTTGTTAGCTAAATAAATGAGTGCTTTAATACCTCCCTTTAAGGAGGTTGTAATAAAAAAAATTTCCCCTCAGAGGTTAGAATGTATTCTTCTTATGGAAAGTAAAAATATGTTGGAGAAAATTAATTAATACTTAAATGTTAATTTGAAGCTACGAATAAAAGGCAATGCAGTAGACCCTCTATATTCATGGATTCCACATCTGTGGATTCAACCTCCCGTGGATACAGATGGTCAGCTGGACTACTCCACTTTATAGAAGGGATTTGAGCATCCTCAAGTTTTGGTATTTGCAGGAAGTCCTGGGACCAGTCCCCCACAGGTACTGGGGGATGACTGGACATTGTTTTTCACCCCTTCCCTACCCATCTTCCCTTTTAGATGAGTGTGGTACATGAGGGTGAAATGAGACAAAAGTAACTAAGGTAGGGTCACAGTGCAATGGGATGAAATCTAGTCTGTCTTTCAGCCACTTCCTTATTTACTATTTTATATGGTATTCACATACCTCAGAGGAATTCAACTGCAACACAGTATCACGTAGGGAGGAATTCAGATTAAGACAGATCCTTCCTCAATGCTTTGGTGCCTTGCAATGAATACCAAAACACCAAAAAGCCATTTTTAAGAATCCAAAAAAGAGGGACTATATGTGTAGCTGATTCACTTTGCTGTATGGTGGAAATGAACACAGCATTCTAAAGCAACTATATTCCAATAAAAATTTTTATAAAGGAACAAAGCAAGCAGCCCCAGACATGAAAGTGCCAAGGACAGTAATTACATGAGATGTCACCCTAGTAAGACAGTAAAGATTTAGTTTTATTTAATCAACTCACTTGCTTAGGTCACTTCTTAATTGTATTTGATGTTTATAGCCATTCACTTAGAATTTCCAATTCTAGGTAAACAGCACTTTAAGCCTAATTAGTTAGCAAATATTTTAGTTTAAGATGGTGTAATACGTCTTTCAGTTTCTGTTGGAGTAGATATTTTTGTACATGCTCTTCCTAAATATTTAATAATTTTAATGTTGCTGAGATTTGGTCAGAATAACAAAATACTGACTTTCCCTCCAAGATGATGTACACATTGTCACCCATCACACTTTGTTTGCTGTCAAAATTTTTTAAGCTTGCTGTGACCTACTTAAGGGTCTTCTGACAAGATTAAAAATTCTGTTGAGTTGCATGCTGCAGACTGCAGTGGATTCAACAATTGTACATTGTATTTTCCAGCCTTGTTCCTATGGAGATAATGGCCAGGCTTGTCATGCAAACCCACTGCCTTCTTTTTTTGGTAGACATGCTTTGTGTTTTGACTCTCAGGAAGCAATATCATTTGATATGGTTGAGTTGAGTTTCTAATGTACCCCGCATGTGTCTTTTGGTATTTTGACTGGAGACATTTTAATGATGTGTTCACCTCACTTTAATTTTGGTTTGTCAGCATTTTTACTCAGAAGTCTGTATTTTTCAAGGGTTAATCTAATGGTTTAAAAAATGTTCTTGGAGTAAAGCAGGAAATCACCCTGTAGCAATGAGATTAATTTGAAGAGGCTTGAAATGATGAACCACACATAGCAAATTCTCTTTGAAACAAAGTCAGTCCATGAGTTACAGCTCAAGAGAGGGGAAGGAGGAGGGTGAGGAGTGAAGTAAGAGGCTCCAATATGATTAAAGCTTAGAAAGCAGGACACTCTCTGAAAGCTTGTAAAAAAACAGGCCTGGTTTTCTTTTTTGATAAGTTTGTCAGAAGATTTAATCTTTGACAAAATAAAGCTGATATGAAGAAGGACAGATGAGAGAGAATGAAGGGAGGGAGGGAGGCAGGGAGAGAAGGAGAAAGGAAGAGAACTGAAGAATAAGATTGGAATTAAGGTTCCCTAAGGAAGAAAAAACTCTCTGGCATCTAACCTAAGTAGGTGGGAGAGTGATACTCCAGCTCCACTGAAGAGAAGCAGACAAGGGAATCCATTGACTGACTGAATGGAGGATGTCTTAGTTGAATCAACAGTGAATTGAGTTGAAGGCTAACCTTACTTGCTAGGGATCTTACTTGCTGAATGTTTGTGTTCCCTCCAAACTTGTATGGTGAAATCTAACCCCAGTATGATGATATTTCGAGGTTGAGGCCTTTGGGAAGTAATCAGGTCATGACAGTGGAATCCACATGAATGAGATTAGTGTGCTTATTCCCAGAGCTAGCTGACTGTCTTTTCACCATGTAAGGATTCAGTGAGAGGCTGGCCATCTGCAAACCAGGAGGATGATTCTAACACTCTAATCTCAGACTTCCAGCCTCCAGAACTGTGAGAAGTAAATTTCTATTGCTTATAAGCCACCGAGACCCTATGGTACTTTGGTAGAGTAGCCCAAACTGACTAAGACAGGATCTGAACCAGTTCCTGTTTCAGCATCCATGGTTCCAGTATCCTCCCTACATGCTTTTTCATGGTTGCTGGTAGCTCTTATTTTGTAGCCTAGTTGTTGTTAGTAATGACCATGGTTGTATAGTGCCTCTGCTGCTCACTTTTTAGTCCTGCTCTTTCCCCCTCTGCTCTATTCTGGTTTGGTGGCACTAAATGAAGGGCACCGACAGGTCATGTGTTTACCATGATGAACTCTTAAGTCATAGAGAATACACATCAATGACTTCTGCCTTATAAAACTCCATCCCTTGTCTTTCATTACATCCCTCTCTGAGTATTTGCCATGGTATAGGGCCAGTACTCTTAGTTACAAAGCATCAACCCTGCCAAATGAACTTAAAAAACATTCATTAAAATGAGAAATCTTAAGTGTTAACTTTTGTAACACCTTCTACTAGATCCAGGAGTTCACTGTATCATCAGAGCTCTCTTCATCCCTCTAGCAACACTTCTGTTTCTAGCAGCTCTTTCCATGTGGCTCTAGCCTTTCACGTCTTTTAGAGCTTCAAGTCCCTAAAGAATGAAAGATATTCTTTATCATCAGCTCTTGTTAAAGTCGAAGCAAAGAATCTGTTAATTCCTCTTCGTTAGTGGGCTGGGGGTGGTGTCAAATGTGTGGAGCCATCCCCCTTAAACTACAGGTGCCATGTACAGTGATTAGAAAAGATGAGGCGCACATGGAACAAGTGTGTTCCCTCCAGCCATCTTGCATCTTCAGTTCAGTTCAGTTCAGTCGCTCAGTCGTGTCTGACTCTTTGCGACCCCATGAACCACAGCACGCCAGGCCTCCTTGTCCATCACCAACTCCCAGAGTTTACCCAAACTCATGTCCATTGAGTCGGTGATGCCATCCAGCCATCTCATCCTCTGTCATCCCCTTCTCCTCCTGCCGTCAGTCTTTCCCAGCATCAGGGTCTTTTCCAATGAGTCAGCTCTTCACATCAGGTGGCCAAAGTATTGGAGTTTCAGCTTCAACATCAGTCCTTCCAACAAACACCCAGGACTGATCTCCTTTAGGATGGTCTGGTTGGATCTCCTTACAGTCCAAGGGACTCTCAAGAATCTTCTCCAACACCACAGTTCAAAAACATCAATTCTTCAGTGCTCAGTTTTCTTTATAGTCCAACTCTCACATCCATACATGACCACTGGAAAAACCATAGCCTTGACTAGACAGACCTTTGTTGACAAAGTAATGTCTCTGCTTTTTAACATGCTGTCTAGGTTGGTCATAACTTTCCTTCCAAGTAGTAAGCGTCTTTTATTTCATGGCTGCAATCACCATCTGCAGTGATTTTGGAGCCCCCCAAAATAAAGTCTGCCACTGTTTCCACTGTTTCCCCATCTACTTGCCATGAAGTGATGGGACCAGATGCCATGATCTTAGTTTTCTGAATGTTGAGCTTTAAGCCAACTTTTTCACTCTCCCCTTTCACTTTCATCAAGAGGCTCTTTAGTTCTTCTTCACTTCCTGCCATAAGGGTGGTGTGATCTGCATATCTGAGGTTATTGATATTTCTCCTGGCAATCTTGATTCCAGCTTGTGCTTCTTCCAGCCCAGCGTTTCTCATGATGTATTCTGCATATAAGTTAAATAAGCAGGGTGACAATATACAGCCTTGACGTATTCCTTTTCCTATCTTACTGTTTTATGATTTTTGTAATTTCATTGTGGTTTAGATACACTTGGAAATGTGAATCCATTACTTAGCTGCATTAGTTGAGGCAGCATTAACACTGCCAAGTGTTTTCTCTGTGGTTGACTTTGGATGGTGATTGTGTTTGTACAGTGGGATATGTGTGTTGCAGATGTGAATATTTGCTGTTCATACCCAACCTGAGCTTCCAGACTGGCCTCTTCACCATTTTGATGTATGTTTTCCTTAGGAAGTAGATAGTGTAGAACTTGCTGTTCCATGCCCAACTGCTAATTTAGGTATAAAGGGCATCATACCTGCTTTCTATAAAACCAAGGTCCTGGTACTTTGGGTTGATCAGTATGAATCTGAAAGCAGCATTTAAATGAGAGACACAGCACACCAGTAGCAAAGTTCTTGACTTTGCTCTCAGTAGTTTTTGCTACAGATGTAGTGTTTGCACACTTACCTGGTTTGCTTATATTAAGAAAGCGATTAGTTGTTTTGAACCAGAAAGTTATATTTTTCGGTGGTTTAGACATTTGGATCTTTTTTGAAATATTATGGCTATTTAATTGTCAGACGTGTTTAGAGAAACAATGAATTGTGATCCTGTTTAGGTTCAACCATACCACAAATAATTTCTTTCTGTAATGCTTCAGTAGTTTACCCTTGTACTTCCAAGGATTCCGTGGGATCAGATTCATCCATCAGCGTATCTCCTTCCATCGGCAGTAGCAAATAAACCACCCATTGAATACAATTACCTTCTTCATTAACACTGCTGTCTGTTGGAACTAATGAATTTCCACCTAAGTTCAGGAGTGACTGCTGGCTGACATTTTAGATTATCCAAACCCAAGTGACAAGTTTTGTCCATCACATTAGCATGGAAGTTCAGGGGTTAATAAGAGTGCTCATCCAATGTCAGTTTGACTTCGCAGGAGATGTTGCCAGCACTAACCATTTGTCCTGGGAGGAAAATGAATGGTGACATTTTATGAATTATATTTCCCCATTCTTGTCCCTTGAGGCTGCTTAGGATTTTTCATTTTGACAGAGCAGATTTATATCCAAAACTCCCTATGAAAGAAGAGGTCCTATGCTACATAATTTGGGAGGTCCAAAAGGCTCCTGTGGGTGCCCAGGAAATCAGATGTGGTCAAATGGGAGAGTAAGTGGGTGTCCTTCAGCTGAGAGGTTATGGTTGAAGTGCCTTTGCTCCCCAGGAGCAACTGGTTAGCCTTTCTGTAGTTGTGCATTCACGGTTAAGTTACCGGATTTGGTTTGAATCTTGTGGGTACAGTGATGGGGCACAGAACCAAGGAATGAGAAGAAACGTTTCTGAGCTGGGGGCCACAGCTCAGTGACAGATCCTTCAAGGGCAGCTGGAAGGAGCTGGGTGCTTAGAGAAAGGAGGAAAAACTCAGATGTATCCATACCTTTGTATCATGATATCGCCGGAACAGCCTGGCTCGGTATGTGATTTACATTTTGGGTAGTCAGTCGGAAAATGCTAGCTCTAGCATTATTATTTTTAAATGATTAGAGTTGTGGTATGATTCACTGTGAAATGTGTGTTGTCCATGCTGAGAGGGAAATGGACTGAAGGAGCCTGGGGAGGCAATTAGACTCAGAGTGCTGCTGTGACTCGCTGTGCAGAGGGTCATTAGAGATGTTCATTCTTCTCCAAGTTTCCATTTCACTTGATCCAGGTTCTTGCAGAAAGCTTTCCTTCTGGGTTAAAATTGTTCCCGCTTGATTTTAGCCATGTGCTGATTCTTTAAGAGAAGAGGTTAACTAGATCTTTTAAAGGTATAATCAGGCAATTGCAATGCAGCCAAGTAATGCTGAGCCCCTACTAGTGAGATGAAATTGGTCTGTGTTAGGAACAGTGGGGTAGAAGTTTTCAGACATACACTGATTGGTCCTTTTGACACATCCTCTGGCCTGGACTCTTGCCAACAAACTGCTTTTGCTCTTGGAAAAGTAGTATATTTGTTTTCACAGCATCCTAGGAAGATGGAAATCCATTTCTTGTCTGTGTGGTCACCTGTTAGGTTGTCAAGCCTAAGCAAACGAGGAGATATCTCTGCCTGAGTACAGGAGTGGGCAGGGGAAGCTGCCTGGGTGGAGGTGACACTCTGCTGAATTTGAAACAATCTAGAATGAAACAGGCAGTGAAAGGCTGAAGGCTGTTCCTAGCACCAGGGCCCGCATGAGCCGGTAAGAGTTAAGAAACAGCATCGTGAGTGAGCAGGACTACAAGGACTGATGGAAGATAAAGGATGAGGAGACAGGAGAGGTAGGCAATTGGGCCAGGCCACTGAGGATGAGACTATCATCTTAGCAGTTACAGGGGGACCATCGAAGGGTTTTGTGGGTGAGAGACCTGATCAGCTCAGCTGGGGGTAGATTGCGCTGTCACTGGAATGGGGGTCTGAGGTACTGAGGCAGGAGGCAGCATAAGGATGGCCGAAAAAGGAGTGGATCGTACTGGGAGAGTAGGTTGTCCTCTCCTTGGCTGGTCTGATAACTCAGCAGTTAGAACTGAGACAGAAAGGCCAAGACATATTCAAAACAGCTCTAAACACTGTGTCATACCATCCACAATTTAGATCAGATGCTGGATCTGTTTTTCATCCTTGTCTTCGCCCCGGGTGTCTCTGAGCTGGTGGTGAGTTCATGTGCATAGAATAGAGCTGAATTGGAAGCTCCGTGAAAGCTTAGGAACTCAGTGAGGGTAAGGTAGAAACAGCAGCTTTTTTAAAAAAAAAACAAAAAAACACTTCACTGGCTTCCTTGGCCCCAGCACAGTGCCAACATATGGGTGGTGCTGAGTGAATGTCGAGGATTTGTCTTGTGTCAGCATTTGGAAGACATCTGTACTATCATCAGTGAGTACTTAAGGTTGATCTTCTATATTTCTGTTGATTAGTGCTTTCTCAGTGACCAGCTGTGTTATGCAAACCAAGTTTCTAAACTTGGAAATTTGGTTATTTTGTAAATGTCTTTGGTAGCATGAAATACTAAGGAAGGAGTTGTATCACTTTGCTAATTTTGTGAAAGATTTTGTATCACTTTGCTAATTTGACATTATGCATAGCTAAAAATACAGGTCTTGATGGCACTGTTCAGAAGAGCAAAATAGATGAAAATAACCAATGTCAATGGGGCCGTCGAGGAAGAGGTTGTGTTTATTTTGCACAGAGACATGGCATGATCTGTCTTCAGTTTTAGAAAAATCACTCTGGCTACAATGTGGAGAATTCACTATTTGAAAGTCAAGGTTTTGGAAGCCGTGAGGGTTTTAGGAGACAGAATGTAATAATCCAGGTTAGAGATGAGTGGTTTGACGAAGTAGTTATTGTTAGAGAGGGTAAGAAGCGACCATACTCGATATATGCTTTACAAGTAGAGGACAGGATTTGTTGATGGGTTGGTTAAAAGGTGTAAGAGAAGAGGACAAGGATGACTTTTAGGTTTGAGCTTGAGCAGCTGGGAGATGGCAGTCCTATTTCCTGAGACGGATGGCTGAGAGTAGAACAGGCTTTAGAGTGTGGAGATAGGTCATGTGGGAAGGAGAGATGAAGAGTTGTTTAATGGAGAAACCAAGCAGAAAGTTGAATATACTAATCTGGTATTCAAGCAAGTCCCATGTAGATACATCAGTGTGGGAATCATTAGCCTTTAGATGATGTATAAGCCAGGAGGCTGACAAAGGTCTCTGGAAACATTTGGATTATATACTTATTAAATTTTTAGGGCAAATTAAGTATTTTTATGAAGTTTTTTTTTAAATTAGAACGTTGAAAGCATTGTATCCTTGATCATGTCTTCTAAAAGACGTGCACGTAAGCAATCTTTCTTGAAGATGAACCAAAATGTACATGATAAACATTTTCTTGACTCTGAAGGGCATAAGCAAAGCAGCTTAGGAGGGAAAGCTATTGACCAGCACATGGCTAAGAAACCAAAGAAAAGAAACACTTGTATGTGTTGGTATCACTTGGTCTCTTGGCTAGCAGTTAGCAACACTAAATATCAAAGTTTGATTTTGTAACATGAAAAGAACTAGAATGTAAATTAAAGAATAAGCCTGTCTTTGAGACTTATTTTTGTTAATTCCCCAAAGGCACATAATGAATGACAAGTTGAGGATTTTCTTTGTGGATTTTCAAGTTGCAGAAATAATGCACACAACCATCTTTCAGGGGATGGAGTACAAAATGCCCATCTCTCTCTCATTAGTATTCTAGGAAAATTCTAGTTTGATTCAAAGGACAAAGTTTAGGGGGAGGAAAAAGCCTTCACCATTACTGATTTTAAAAATAGTAAGCACAATAACCTAAAATCTTTGTTCTTGGAATGAGAAGACATGATGTTGTCTAATAGTTTTCTTACTGAGATTTTTGACCCATGAGAAGCAGGTGAAGTATCTGGATGAGTGAGAAATGCAGCTTTGCCCCGTATCCTGGCCTGGTTTTCTTCGATGCTCTCTACAACCTGAATGGGAATCGATACCAAATCCTTAGGTGGGAAACAGAGGCCTTTGCCATGAAGAAACTTAACCCCGTGTCATAGTACCTGTCAGCTTCTGGGTTGCTACTTCCACATGCCTTCCTCACTTCTTGCAGTAACTCTGGAAGTCCCATCAGGATGGCTCCTTAGAAAAGGCTTCCCTGTGATTAGAAGTTGTACTTTATTTCTGGGGCAGTTTATGGACCTTTAACTTTGTGTGCTTATTTTTAATAGAAAATTATAGCCAGTAAATTACAGGTGGGAAATGAAGGAAGTACTGGAAGTATTTTATCAAGGAAACATTCCTTGGTGTTAACTACTAGCCAGGTGATGGTAGTCATGGTGGTAGAAGGGAGGCAGTGGTCACAGCTCACAGGTACTGACTGCACATGTATGCCGGTCACTGTGCTGAGTGCCTTCCCTGTTCTCCATGGACATATGACCCTGTGAGGCAGATACTGTTATCACCTCACTTGCACAGTTTGAGGAAACCAAGGCACAATAAGAATAATAGCTTGATGAGGGCACTTGGTGAATAAGTAGCAGAAATAGGATTTGAGCTCATCTATCAGTTGAGTTCAGTAGCTGAGTTGTGTCCAACTCTTTGTGACCCCATGGACTGCAGCATGCTAGGCTTCCCTGTCCATTACCAGCTCCCGGAGCCTACTCAAACTCATGTCCATCACATTGGTGGTTCCATCCAACCATCTCATCCTCTCTTGTCCCCTGCTCCTCCTGTCTTCAATCTTTCCCAGCATCAGGGTCTTTTCCAATGAATCAGTTTTTCATAGTAGGTGGCCAGAGTACTGGAGTGTCAGTTTTAGCATCAGTCCTTCCAATGAATATTCAGGATGATTTCCTTTGTGATTGACTGGTTCAATCTCCTTGCAGTCCAAGGGACTCGCAAGTCTTCTCCAACACCATGGTTCAAAAGCATCAATTCTTCAGTGCTCAACTTTCTCTATAGTCCAACTCTTACATCCATACATGACTATTGGAAAAACCATAGCTTTGACTATATGGACCTTTGTTGGCAAAGTTATGTCTCTGCTTTTTAATATGCTGTCTAGGTTGGTTATAACTTTCCTTCCAAGGAGCAAGCGTCTTTTAAGTTCATGGCTGCAATCACCATCTGCAGTGATTTTGGAGTCTCTCACTGTCTCCATTGTTTCCCCATCTATTTGCTATGAAGTGATGGGACCGGATGCTGTGATCTTAGTTTTCTGAATGTTGAGTTTTAAGCTAACTTTTTGGCTTTCCTCTTTCACTTTCATCAAGAGGTTCTTTAGTCTTTGCTTTCTGCCATAAAGATGATTTCATCTGCATATCTGAAGTTATTGATATTTCTCCCAGCAATCTTGAATCCAGCTTGTGCTTCATCCATCCCAGCATTTCACATGATGTACTCTGCATATAAGTTAATAAGCAGGGTGACAATATACAGCCTCATCTATGCAGAAGTCCAGTGGTTTTCTTCACCATGGCTGTGGTACCTGTTCTCCTCTCAAGCAGCAGTAATTGCGGCTGGAACATCCATCAGCCAACCGAGGTTTGAACTCTCCTGGGTACCACTTTCAAGCTTTGTGACCTTAAGCAAATGACTTCTCTTGGCTAAGCCCAGCCTTCCTCCTCTATGAGGAAGAGATAGAAGTAGCTACTGCAGAGAGTTGCTGAGAGGAGTCATTACAATGCATTTGTGGATGCTCCTGGCTCAGTAGAGGGAAGGGCTACCCTTGTGGCTCAGCTGGTAAAGAATCTGCCTGCAGTGGGGAAGACCTGGGTTTGATCCCTGGGTTGGGAAGATCCCCTGGAGAAGGGAAAGGCTACCCACTCCAGTTTTCTGGCATGGAGAATTCCATGGACCGTATAGTCCATGGGGTTGCAAAGAGTTGGACACGACTGAGTGACTTTCACTTTCACTTTTTCCTGCCTCAGTATTGAGAGCAGTGCTCAATCTATGGTAGACCATTTTGTTTTGTGGTAGATCTTTAATAAACATTTACTGATTCTAAGCTCATACCATACCCTCCTCTGGGAGAAACCCAGGTGGGGATAAAGGAGATTGCATGTGGAGAGGGAAGGGTAAAACTTGCCATTCTAGGTGTTTCTCACATCATCATGATACAGACTAGTACCAAGGAAATTGCATTCCTGCTGTTAAGGTGTAGTCTTTCTCAGCTTACCTTTTTTTATATTAATTAGCATAAATAATCAAGTGAATATTTTATAAAAGCCACATTTTGTATGCCCTGAACATAATGTTGGACTTTCAGGAGACTGTTCCAGATGCCCGCCCTGCAGTCTGTGGGTGGTGGGGACCAACTGTCTTATTTAAACTAGGAAATCAGGGAGAAGGTGCTTGGCAGTACACCTGTGAAGAAGAGCTGTGGTCCATTTGTGCATATCTGTGTTTGGCAGATAGGAACGGTTCTGGAATTGTTCGAGGAAGTTTTAAACGAGAACACTCTGTGCAGTAAGTCAATGAAAAGACACAGATTTTAAGGAAGCTGTGAAAAGATGCAGGGCAAGTAGCTTACTGAGTAGATGTGGGTGAATTTATGGAAATGATGATGAGATCCTTTGCAGATGATAAAAATGCTTAAGCTGCCACTCAGACTTATGGAGTTGGATCAGTGTAACTTGCCTGATGGAAGTATGTTACACTTCCTCCTGAATTGCCAAGTAGCCTAGGGAGTTGTTTTTTTAATTCACTTTATACAAGAGAACTATGTATGACATTCATGCACTCCTCCTTTTTCTAATAAGCTGGTCAAAGGATTGACAGGATTGAGTTTTTACCTATTTTTTCATTTGTATCTGCCCTTTTTCTTCACCAAGGTATAGGCACTTTGAAGACAGGTGTCTCGTCTTAGGTGTCTGTAAGATCCCGTGTTTCTGGGACTTACCACACCTTTATACCACATGGCCAAGAACTAACAAGGAATTTTCTGAACTAACAGGATAGGTTTGCTGAAGTCTGTGCTCTGAAGCTCATGATACTCATTCTAGCAGTTTATTGATTTTCTTTTTTCATGATAAATCAAAAGGGCCGATTTCTGGGCCAAAATAATTTACAGGAGAAAAATTACACTGACTTTGGGTATCGGCCCTTACCCTCTGTGTACCATCCATGTTTGGGACGTGGTGATGGGTCGGGGCTGGGCCAGGGGTGGGACATGGTGATGGGCCATTTCCCATCCTCACTAAGCCTCCACCTTAGGTCTAGCAGATGCTGTGGACCCTTCAAGCCTCAGTTTGCAGACTTCGTTCAGTGCAGACTCTGGGCTGTTGACTCTGGATTCCTGGCAGGAATGTGATTCTGTGTTCTCAGTTGCCTTCTACTGTCCTCTTAACTGGGAGAGTTTGTCTTGAGGGGAGGGAGGGATGTTACCTTATTCAGATCCAACTCATAGCAGGCTATCATTTCTGTTGTACTTTGGCTACTGTTCTTATTGCCATCCTTTGCAAAGTTCCACAGAGCAGGGAGGACAGACCTCTTTGCTTTGCCATTTCCAGACTTTGTCAGGGAATCTATTCAACCTTTCCCCCCATTCCTGGGTCTTGGCCCCAGTAGGATACCAAGCAGGTGCTATGCTTGTGTCAGTTCAGTTCAGTTCAGTTCAGTCGCTCAGTCGTGTCTGACTCTTTGCGACCCCATGAATCGCAGCACGCCAGGCCTCCCTGTCCATCACCAACTCCTGGATTTTACTCAAACTTATGTCCATAGAGTCGGTGATGCCATCCGGCCATCTCATTCTCTGTCATCCCCTTCTCCTCCTGCCCCTAGTCACTCCCAGAATCAGGGTCTTTTCCAATGAGTCAACTCTTCACATCAGGTGGCCAAAGTATTGGAGTTTCAGCTTCAGCATCATTCCTTCCAATGAACATTCAGGACTGATCTCTTTTAAGATGGACTGGTTGGATCTCCTTGCAGTCCAAGGGACTCTCAAGAGTCTTCTCCAACACCACAGTTCAAAAGCATCAATTCTTCAGCACTCAGCTTTCTTCACAGTCTAACTGTCACATCCATACGTGACCACTGGAAAAGCCATAGCCTTGACTAGACGGACCTTTGTTGGCAAAGTAATGTCTCTGCTTTTTAATATCCTGTCTAGGTTGGTCATAACTTTCCTTCCAAGGAATAAGCATCTTTTAATCTCATAGCTACAGTCACCATCTGCAGTGATTTTGGAGCCCCCCAAAATAAAGTCTGACACTGTTTCCTGATCTATTTCCCATAAAGTGATGGGACCGGAAGCCATGATCTTAGTTTTCTGAATGTTGAGCTTTAAGCCAACTTTTTCACTCTCCTCTTTCACTTTCATCAAGAGGCTTTTTAGTTCCCCTTCACTTTCTCCCATAAGGGTGGTATCATCTGCATATCTGAGGTTATTGATATTTCTCCTGGCAATCTTGATTCCAGCTTGTGCTTCTTCCAGCCCAGCGTTTCTCATGATGTACTCTGCATATAAGTTAAATAAGCAGGGTGACAATTCACAGCCTTGAAGTACTCCTTTTCCTGTTTGGAACCAGTCTGTTGTTCCATGTCCAGTTCTAACTGTTGCTTCCTGGCCTGCATACAGGTTTCTCAAGAGGTAGATCAGGTGGTCTGGTATGCCCATCTCTTTCAGAATTTTCCACAGTTTGTTGCGATCCACACTCTGCATATAAGTACAACACCCCAAATACCTCTTTCTTCCCTCTTCCCCTTCTCTCCCTTCCTAGACTGGTAGAGATTTTCCCCTTTCATGTTGGGAAACCATCCTGCATCTTTCATGCTCTGTGGTTTATAGCAGAACTCTGAGATCTCTAGATTCTAATATAGATATTTAAAGGACAGCCTTAGGAATTTAGAGTACACTTCTACCAATAAAGCCAGGCCCTTGTTCATAAAAGCCTTGGCAAACGGAAGCCTTGACTTTCACAACTATTGACTGGGAAATGAGCCATGTCTGTTTGGGAAGTAGAAGACTGAGCGTGTCTCCTTTCTTTTGTTGTCCCCAAGAAACCATTCAGCTGCCTCGGGGGGAGGAGGGCTAAGGAGCACAGGAAACTACTGGGAAGGAAGAACACAAATGATGATATGGAAACATATTGTTCGGCTAGAGAATCCAGTGTGGGCTGGTAAATCCGAGAACCACCCTCCCAGATTCCTGGATGTTGAAACTTATCTGTGACGGTATTCTGTTTGAGTAGTGGGAGTGGAGAGTAGAGAGAGCAGAAACACAGTGAGGAAAGTTCTCTTTTTCATTATATGAGTCGATGGCAAGTTTTTATTTTTTTTACTTTCAATTTTATTATTTTAAAATATTTATTTATTTATTTGGCTGCATTGGGTGTTAGTTGCAGCTCTCGGGATTTTTTGTTTTTTTTTTGTTTTTTTTTTTAGTTTCACTATGTAAACTCTTTTCATAGTTTTCCCTTTCAGCTGCCCAGCATGACTTGTGGAATTTTAACTTCCCAGCCAGGGATTGAACCTGGACCCTTGTCAGTGAGAGCATGGAGGAGTCCTAACCACTGGGCAACCAGTGAATTCCCTAAGAATTTTAAACTACATTATTGTGTAGATCCTGGAAGTCTTTAGGAACTGATCTCCAGAGAGAATGTTCATCTTGAGCCAGGCCATTGTGATTAGAAGCTACCACACCCTCTCATTGTTTCTGGCTCCCTACCCCTCCTGCCCCAGAGAAGGCAATGGCACCCCACTCCAGTACTCTTGCCTGGAAAATCCCATGGATGGAGGAGCCTGGTAGGCTGCAGTCCATGGGGTCGCTAAGAGTCGGACATGACTGAGCGACTTCCCTTTCACTTTTCACTTTCATGCATTGGAGAAGGAAATGGCAACCCACTCCAGTATTCTTGCCTAGAGAATCCCAGGAACGGAGGAGCCTGGTGGGCTTCTGTCTATGGGGTCGCACAGAGTTGGACACGACTGAAGCAACTTAGCAGCAGCAGCAGCAACCCTCATGCCCAGCTTTTGCCCATTCATTAAATTTTTTAAATTTTTACTTATGGGCTACCAGTGGCTCTTTGGCATAGAAAACAAAACTCATTTCTATGCCATGTGATCTTATAAGGCTCTCGGATTTGGGATACTGCAGATTTGATCATTTAAGCCAGAGACTAGTTTTCCAGAAATGATTGATATCTATTCATTTTCCAAAAAACAAATGGAAATAAGACGTTTGTTTTTCATAAGGCCAGTAGGTGCAAGCTGCAGACTAAATGAAGGGCATCAGAGATGGTTTTCTGTTTTTTAACAAACAGGAGGACCTGCCATATCTGGGGAATTGTGTGAAGCTGAGCTTTTTCACCCTGGGGCTTTGAGATGCATGCACATTAAGTAGCTTGACATATGTTACTTCTAGCAGGACCCCACTAGTCTTTGGGAAACTGACAGGATGATTTATTTTTTCTGCATGTGTCAGGAACTAAATAAGTTTCAATCTTATGGCAAAGAATGAAAATATTAGCTTGATGGAGGTAAGAAGAGATCCACCTTACCTATTTTGATGAGATTTTGGTTAATATGTTCTATTTGCTTACTGTGTCTGTCAGAATTGGGGCAGGTGGCAGAGATGAAATAATTGAGAAAACCTAAGACATTTGTCACACAGCTTCAAATACAGTGTAGGGAAGTTTTTCCCTATAAGGTTTATTGTTTTTAACTGTGTAGTCCTAATTGTAAATTGAAATTTCATGGCATGAAACAACTTAGAACTACAAATTTCTCCTATATATACAAACAAACAAAAAAAGTTGACCTTGTCGTGAATCTTTTTCGGAAGAACTCACAGAAAAATGCAGAATTTTCTTAAACTGGGTTTTCTTTTGGGTAGACATACTACGCTGGATTCACTGAAAATGTTTAATGCACAAATATTTGGAACACAAAGACCTTAAAACTCAATGATTGAAAAATCTTTGAAAAAGTATCTTTTGCTAATATTTCACTGAGCTGTCAGAGCTAGAGTTAAGAGAGATGGCAGAAACATTTATTTATTCATTTATACTTTTGTATTTGAATTTTATAAGAAGTTGATAGATTCAGGATTTTTAAGCATATTATTATGGGGGTCTTGATAGCCTATGGGGGGATCCTGATCAGCTTTAGATCAATTTATTTATATTCAGTTCAGTTCAGTCGCTCAGTCGTGTCCAACTGTTTGCAACCCCATGAATCTCAGCACGCCAGGCCTCCCTGCCCATCACCAACTCCCGGAGGTACCCAAACTCATGTCCATCGAATCGGTGATGCCACCCAGCCATCTCATCCTCTGTCGTCCCCTTCTCCTCCTGCTCCCAATCCCTCCCAGCATCAGGGTCTTTTCAATGAGTCAACTGTTTGCATGAGGTGGCCAAAGTATTGGAGTTTCAATAGCTAAATTATTCATTTATATAAATGAAAATACAATATATAGCTTTTTAACTTTAAGAATTCATTACACTCACCTACATTTATTAGCAATAGTAAAACTTTCAGTAAATTGTCAATGCTTTATAAAACATAACTAACATAGCTATTCCCAGAGGTTCTAAAATAAGATGCTTTTAATTATAGTCATGAATAAAAAAGGAAATATCCATACTTTCTTATATGTACATTTCATGTAGATGTACTCCTCTAGTGAAGCTTAGGAATTTGACCTCCTCATTTTTCTTTGTTAAATGGAATTATCCTCTAATTCCCACACACCTGTGGAAGAATCCATCACATTTTTTATTAAATTTTTTTATATTGAGGTTATTTTTGGGAATTAGAGTTATCTTCGAAAAAATAGAAATTTCTATGTTTTAGAAATGTTTTCCCTTTTCAATCTTATCATCTTTGGGCATTTGTTATTTCAGTCTGTGTTGGCTGGAATATTAAAGTCATTCACTTTGTACATAACCCCAAGGGCTTTCACGTTGTCAGATTTAGTTCACGAGCAGACTGAGTCACCTCCAGTGGTGCTCAGAAAAATAAAAACAAATGCAGAATTATCCTTCAAACCAAAGAATTGCAATAGATGGATTGTTCCTAATTAACATATTGTGAAACAAATGACTGGGTTTGGCCCTAACACCAGACCTGTTGTCTGTTTTTGAAGATATTTTGGAAAACGTATCAAATTTTCTTGGCAAATTTCATTGCAGAGGGGAGAAAGGACAAATAATTACAAAGATTTTAACCAAGCACAGTGATTTTTTTAATATCTATTTTTAAAAAAAGCAGTCTGTTTAAGGGGATAGTTTTTAAAAGTTTCTTTTCAACAGCGTATTGATTTGCTAACAAAGAGTGCAGATTTCAATTACTGTAGACAACACCTGGGACCAATAGTTAGCTGAAATTTACAGTGAGAAGAAAGACGTGGGAAGCAACTGCTTCATTAGTTCATAAAATTGGAAGAGTCAAAGAACAGAGGGCATGATCCCCAGAGAACTTGACACCCTCTAAAAACCCCAAGGAAGGATTTAAAAGTTCATTTATAATTGATAAGTACTGAGTCGGTAATGTTGTTTTTATCCTGGTTCCCTGATTTGGCTATTACAGTTTCATGAGTTTTGCCTTAACTTGTCATTAAAATCTCAATGATAAAGTGGCAGTGCTTCCTTTCTCAATATCTTTTAATTTGAAAAATAGTCATTGAGAATTTATAAATTAGAAAGAGCAGGGTTCAGTGAATTTCCTGGATAATATAAGCCACATGAGTCCCAGGTTTACAAATACCACATATATAATGATGTCATTACTCCTGTAAAGTCCTTTCAGTTCTAATACTGTAAGTCTAAAGAATGATTGGGCTGGGCTCCTGCCAGATCCCAGAGGACTTGGATGTTCACTCCTTCCTGTCTCACTGGTCAGATGGCTACTGGGTCTGCCCTGTGGATAGGGGTGGGAGTGAGGTTGAGCGAGATATTCGAATACAGCTGTGTTTCCCTGGAGAAAAGGAAATAATGAAGGAAGGCCAAGATGGATTCATAATCATAGTTTGTATTGAGGGTGCTGAGGGATGTAGATGATTCACCAGGTCACCACAGAGTTGAAGTATGGTGGTGCTCCCTGTGCATGGGGTCTTATAGGAGTCCAGGATGAGAATTAAGGTACTGGTGAGGAATTAAGAGTATACCCACTCTCTCTCCACATTAACCAGTACTGCTCCACCTCTACGCATAGTGTATCTCCCGGATTATAAATCCCTCCCATCCCTGAAGTTTCATTGCATGTGGAATGATTGTTTCAGTTGCTTCATCAATCAAATAAGACTATTACATGGTAGCTTGAGAATCCATTCATTTTAAATAACCAACTTCATAAAATTTCCAAAACACAAATCACTTATAAGTTAGATGTTCTAGTTTGTAGTCAATATCTTAGTTTAAGTAAGATTTTTATAATCAGTTCTAATATAGTGTGCCAGAATTAATAACTTTAGAAGCTGTTGGGAACATCAGTAAAACCTAAGACTTTAGTTTAAAATCAGTATTATTGTACACAGTCATTAGGAGGGTGTATTAGGTCAGGGTTCTCCAGAAAATACATACATGATATTGTTGAGTCGCTCAGTTGTGTCTGACCCTGTTGCAAACCCATGAACTGTAGCCTTCCAGGCTCCTCTGTCCATGGAATTTTCCAAGCAAGAATTCTGGAGTGGTTAGACATTCCCTTCTCCAGGGGATCTTCCCAATCCAGGGATCAAACCTGTGTCTCCTGCGTTGCAGGCAGATTCTTTACCCTTGGCCACCAGGGAAACCCCTATAAGATACATACATATATACAGATACATACATATACATGTGCATGTGTATATGGATATATTTATGTATGTATATGACTTCCTATAAAGAATTATCTCATGATTATAGCAGCAGAGACCAAGGGAAGCCAGTGATGTCTTTGTGAGAACTGGAGGGCCAATGACTTAAGTCCTAGGCAAGGTGAGAGAAGTTTGAGGTCCCAGCTCAAACAGGCGGAGAGATCAAACTCCTCCTCCTACCTTTTTGCTGTATTCTGGCCCTCCAGCAGGTTGGTTGGTGTTTATCCATCTTGCCGAAGGCAGTCTACTTTACTCAGTCCACCTATTTAAATACTAATCTCTTCCAGAAACACCCTCACAGGCACACTCAGAAATAATGCTTTATCTGGGCACCCTATGTCCCAGCCAAGTTGACACATAAAATTAGCCATCGCAGAAGACTAGATTCTCTCACTGAAATAAAAGAAATTGAAATTTTTCCCGCAATTCCCTGTCAGTGACTCATAAGTAAAGACTGAAAGGCTTAATTCAAACCTGTGAATGATTATAGTTAATGCAAGCCCATTCAATCTTTCTTGAAAATATTGGCTGAAATAGTTCAAAAGCTGTCTTTTACCAAATGCACATATCTGTTCTTTGGTTAAGAAAGAAGTACTTAAGGAGACCAAGAAGTATACTGAAAATTAAGCAAAAAATGTTAATTCTGTTCATTTTCTGAAATGAATGAAATGTTATGGTTGAGATTTTATTTGATATGATGAGTAGGTCATGTCAAGAATACCTATGGTAGTAGTGGTGTTAATTCTATGCTCTCTACTTACGAAATCAAGACATCATGGCTGAAGTCAGGATATTGTGCCAGCTTCAACAAGGACCCATTATAGGTTTTAACTGCAATTGAAATAAACCAGCTGTGTCTGGATAACCCTATGAAAAAACACCAGAGTTAAATTTGCTAGGATTCCAGGCAAGAACTATCAATGGATGCTATAAAATATGGTGAAAAAAATGGTATATTTGCAGTCTCAAAGTATGTCCCCACAAGATACTATAGTTAACTGCAAAGAAAAAAGTAGTAACTTTACAGTGGAGAAACCACCTTAACCAAGTGATCGAGGTTAACATCACCAGCAATGAGACACATTGCCATTGTATATCTTCTGATAAGGTACACTGAGCAGGTACACATCATCACTTCTGTGGTATTCTTGCCAAAATTGCATATCCTGCACTTAATCAGGAGGAAACATCAGACAAAACTAAAGTCAGAGACTTTCTGCAAAATAATTGGGCATTATTCTTGAAAGCATCAAGGTTATGAAAGACAAAGACTGAGAACCTGTCAAATGAGAGGAGACTAAAGAAATAAAGCAACTGAATGTAATGTGGAATCCAAGATTGAATCCTTAACCAAAGGACATTGGTTGGACAGTTGGTAAAATCTGCATATGATCTTTAGGATAGTTAAGAATATTATATCAACCTTAATTTCTTGGTTTTGGCAATGAAAGAAAGTGAAAGTGACTCAGTCGTGTCTGACTCTTTGTGACACCATGGACTATACAGTCCATGGAATTCTCCAGGCCAGAATACTGGAGTGGGTAGCCTTTCCTTTCTCCAGGGGATCTTCCCAACCCAGGAATTGAACTGGGGTCTCCAGCATTGTAGGCAGATTCTTTACCAACTGAGCTATGAGGGAAGCCCTGGTTTTGGCAAGTGTGCTTTATTTAATATCTTAACACTTCCTGAAACTAACTGAAGGCTAAATCAATTTTTATACTATTTTCATAGGTTTTTTAATATATAAATCTGCAATTTAAAAATTGAAAGTTAAGAAAATGGACAAGAGACTTAATTTTTTCTCCCACACAAGAATGATAAATTATAAATGTGTTGGTTTTGTATAAAAACAATTTTACAATTAAAAAATCACTGGAAATATAAAATTCAGTGTTGAATTTTTTAGGAACGAAAAGATATGGGAAATATTCTTTCTCGTAACTTATGAACTAGGAAAGTGAAGTGAAGTGAAAGTTGCTCGATCGTGTCTGACTCTGTGAGTCCATGGGGTATACAGTCCATGGAATTCTCCAGGCCAGAATACTAGAGTGGGTAGCCTTTCCCTTCTCCAGGGGATCTTCCCAACCCAGGGATCGAACCCAGTTCTACCCGCATTGCAGGCAGATTCTTTACCAGCTGAGCCACAAGGGAAGCCCGTGAGCTAGGTGAAGCAGATGTAGAGGGTTTCCTTCGCCATTGTCTTTCCAGTACCGGCCACAGAGCTGGGGCATAGAAGGTGAATGAAGGAGTAAACTGTACACGTGTTACTTTGATCAGTATTTATTGAACAGCCACTTGGTGGGGTCGGGAACTTAAGGGGATCTCAAACCTAGAGATGCTGGATATAGTTAAGTGTTAGAGAGATGTAAATAGGAGGGGTACCATGGAGTCAAGGAGGCTGGAGGTGATTTGAAGAATATCTGTTGGAAACAGGCAAAAGGGGATCCTGACTATAGAGAAAAGCATTTACAGCACTTGCTAAGACCCAGTGAAGAGGTTCAGTATGACTGTTGACTATGGTTTGTAAAGGCTGAGATTCGAAAAGTACGCAGGCACCAGATTCTTAGAGAACTGTGAACTTTCTTCCTTTTCTCCATTGACCTGTTCACTGGCTTCCCATTTTCTAGAGAAGTTGCTTTCAACTGGTTTTCAGTGGTCAAAGCCAGTCAGAACTAGTGTTTGTTCAAAATTGGAAATTGGCTTATTCATCAAAGGAGAAGAGGGAGTAATAAAGTATAAGAACATGGGATTGGTTCTCTTCTGGTGGGAGTTACATGGTTTGCAGGTAATATCCCAGTGGACCTCTTGAAAGGTGAGTATTGGGAATAGAAGTCAAATTCAAGTTGAAAAAAGAAAACCCTGTGGAAGAAAAAATTAGAGTGCTTTATTGTGTGAGCCAGACAAATAACCAAATGAGACAACTTTTGGAGAGAACATTAGGAGAGGCTGTGAGAACAGATTGACCTCTCCCCATTTGGAGGTAGCTCAGCTGGTAAAGAATTCGCCTGCAATGCGGGAGACCTGGGTTCAATCCCTGGGTTGGGAAGATCGCCTGGAGGAGGGCATGGCAACTCACTCCAGTATTCTTGCCTGGAGAATCCCCATGAACAGAGGAGCATAGTGGGCTACAGCCCATGGGGTCACAAAGAGTCGGCCACGAACTCAGCGACTAAGCACACACGTTTGGGGGTGACCTGTGAGTCCCTCTGGTGCAGGGGGAGAGGGTGAGACGGCTGGATGACTAGGCCCAGATGGACCACTTGAGTTCTTCTGTGCCATTTTGTGACTTTGAGTATTTAGTACTTGGAGAGAGAAATCAGAACAGAGCACAGAAAGATGTAACAAGGTTTTGTTTTTTTTTCCCTTCCCTTATAGCAAAAAATTAAGTTTAAAAAAAAAGTGTTAAAAAAAAAAAAAAGTGTTGAAGCTTAATCCTATATTTCAAAAATTCTCTTGAAGGATGTAATTTTAACATTAACCATCTCACATTGGGAAAGGAAATATATTTTATATAATGATTTATATACATGTCTATAAATTTTATATATACATTTTTTAAACCAAATATTTGGTGGTAGATTTAATATGTCTGCTTAGGAAATAGTATTTTACTTCCCAGTGAAAATTTTTCCCTTGGAGTATGGGGAAAGTAGTTATTATTTTCTGTGACATGAAGTCTGCATTGTAATTTTTCCTCCTGATGCTGTCTAGTATTCCTAGGACAAATAATGCACTGTTTGGCAGAGAGTGTATTAAAAGTTGAATCTTCTTCCCTTCCTATCTCTGCTTCAGCATTTTAGGAAAATCTTTCTTAACTCTGTTACTTTCCTTTTTTAAAATCTATCTCATTTGCCAAAGATACTTTCCTCTTTTATCAGAAAATGCAATAGTACCAGCCTTCTTTCCGCTCTGGAGCAGTTGAACCTGAATCTTTCTAAGTTTAACTTGTTAATAGTGGTTTCTGAGAATCCATAATCACAAAATGGAGCAAGGGTTTTTGACTTAATGATTATGAATGGAAATGTTATTTTTGCCTGTTATAGATTCAGACCTAGTCTCCAAGCTTCCAGTTAACAGTGACTATGAAAAAAAGAATACCCTGTATTTACTTACATTTATAGGGTTACAAATCCAGTTCTCATACATTTGTTTGATCCTCATGACATTTCTGGGAGCTAGTCTGGGCAGGTGATGTCATTCTGCCTGCAAATGGTAGGACTCAAGACAGATGGTTCATAAGTAGTGGAGCTAAACCCAGGTCCTTCATCTCGCTATTCAGTATTGTCCCCTTAGGGGACCTCTCTGGTGATCCAGGGGTCAAGACTCTGCACTTCCAGTGCAAGGGGCACAGATTCAATCCCTGGTCGGCTGCTAAGATTCCCCATGTTGTGCGCCCCTGCCAAAAAAAGCAGTACTGTGAGCTTCCAATATTGTCTCCTTTTCCTTGGTGCTGAGATACTTCTGAGATAATTGCTTAAACTCTGTGTTTTCCAAGATGCTCCTTTTGACTGGCATCTGACCAAAACCATAACCTTTTCTATCATCTGAAAGTTGTTTTTAGAAGTACTGATGGGTGGATGCAGTCATCAGTTCAGAATTTTACTGTTTGACCTTCAGTTGTTCTTGTAGCCACTTAGGAAAGTGCCTTTGCATTTGTAACATTAAAACCAAGGGAAAGAGTATGTTTATGACTCTTTGGGGAATAAATCGGGTTCCTTTACTGCCACAGTGACAGTGTCTTCAAATGAATCTTAGTGTGGAACAGTAGCCTCCTGAAGTTCATTCGTTCTGTTGTTGGCCTCTGTCCTCTTCTCTATCTCTAAAATGGGAATAGAAACAGCCCCGTCATAGAAGATCAGAAATAATGCACAAAGAACTTAGCAAAACCACCAGATAGTATTACAACAAGGCTACTTTCCTTCTCCCTTGAAAATGGATCTGGCAAGAAGTTGGTTCTGAACATGGGACACTGTAAGCTTGGAGCAGGTTGGCCTCCCCAGAAAGCAGATGTTGAGATGTAGAGATTAGCTTGCAGGGTGTGTATCAGAGAGTGTTCTTGGGTGTCACACCGGTGGAAGGAACAGGGGAGAAGTAGGAATGGGCAGAGGGAACACATGACCTGTGATGCTGGCCCAGTGACAGCCCTTATCAGCTTCAGCTGGAGTGGCCCTTCAGAGTTGTAGCAGGAGGGCCTGGCCCTCGCTGTCACTGGGTGCAGGCCCCCTGGGAAGAGGACATGGCCTTGGGCAAAGCAGCTCCCTTCAGCTGATCTTCCAAGATCTTGGTGTGGCTGTACCCACGACCTTACTTTGTGTTTACCTGGAGTCCAAAGGGCAGAGGTTCAAGCAGAATGGGGTTCTGCAGTTGGTAGAAATGTCCTCTTAACAGTCAAGGACAGCAATATATTTTCAAGTAGCACTTGTCAAATGTTAGAAATGAATACATTTTATTCCATGCGCTTCTGATTTTTCAAAGTCACTTAGGCCCGAGAGAGTCCTGTGAGCTGTCTGAAGGCCTGACCGTGGTACCCGTGGCATCAGAATGAAGTCCTGTTGGTCAGTGTGCATATGTCTGCCCCAGAGGCATGCCTGCATAGACAGAACGGAACTGATCTCAAATGCATGGCAATTATGAGGACGAGAAGATGGAGCAGAGTGAGCCTTCCTTTGATTTTCCTGTGGAGTTCACCTTCAGCATCAAAGCCATGTTCAGGAGCAGGCATCCCATTGCCCCCTCCCACATTTCCTTTGAAATTTTTTTTCCAGTCTTTCTAGACCGCCTGCTCCTATGGCCCTGTTGTCATACTGATGGCCAGCTGGGAGTCCCTTGAAGGTAGAAATGACCCCTTTGCTCTTAACTTCATCTCATGGAGGGGGAAGATGTTAAGGGGCTGTGAGACAAAGACAGTTCCATCCTACACTTGTGATCATACCAATCGAAATCTCCAGATGACTTCTATTTCATCTTCCCTCAAGGCCTATCCAGACAGCTCTTTAAAAAATAAGGTGGTGTCTTTGATAAGACTATTAACTTGGATTTCCCCATCATATTTTATCTTTCCCTACAGGAGAATTTTGTGCATGTGCAGAGGAGATGACCCCTTGTCCTCTTCTTCCGCTGTTTCCTATTTTATGAAGTAAAATCCCTGAAAAAGAATTTAGTTCTGCATAATACCCTTTCCCTTTTCACTGTGTCCTCCAGCTCTTATCCAGAAAAAAATCTTATGACACTTCAGAATTTCTACCTTTTCCTCCCTGCTTTTTTCCATTTGTGCGTGCCCCCAATACGCACAATGATACTCATAAAGCTGATAAACCTGAATGTAGATATATATTCATGACAAACCAAAGTGAAATATAGTATGAAATACATGTGAAGATGGAAAGAATCGGTTTTAAATCCCTGAGTTCTTTACAAAGCCCTGCTTTTGTCACTGCCTTCTCACTGTTGCTGACATGCTTCAAGTACCAGCATTCAGAATTTTACAACTACTTGCATAAAAATGTTTATTTAATTTCTGGTGCAGTCATAGCTCATTTCTATTGTGAAAAACAGGAGTTTCATTTATTTTGTGTTAAATGGGATTCCATGGGATAGTCTCAGAACTTGAGAACAGCAGCATCCATCGTGTTCTGTGTTGTAAATAACTTTCAACTGACCTTTCAGACCACAACCTGTTTCTGAGTTGGAAATCCTTTTATCAGAAAGATGAAGCCAAAACTTTGACTTTGAGGGATGAGTTTCCTTCCTTTGTGTCACAAGGAACAAAACATTTCATTATTTTTTTCCCCCCACATTATGTTCCATTCGTCTTAGATTGTCAACCCATAAAGGGCAAAGGCAGCGTTTGCCAGGCTTGACTTGAATTGTGGTGTGTAGCATCATCATCAATATTATTTTGATCATGATGATGAATATGGTATCATCTGTGATGTAGAGCTACATGATTGTCTTCTAGTAGTTTTTCTAATTTGTTTCTGTTTTTGCTTTTAAAATCACAACTGTGATTGAATTGCTCCATACTAAGTTTAAAAGTTTTACAGTATGAATTTGTTCTTTGCAAAAACAAGCAATGTCACTGAAACTGAGAAATAAGTTCCTGCTTCACAGCATGATTTTGCTTTTTTTTCACTGCCTTCATAGAAAATACTGGTGAGTTATAGATAGGATGCTTTTTAAAACCACTTAATTTTTAATAAAGTCACTAGATACTAAACTGATATTATGTAAAGGAATAATATGTGGTAAGAGGCAACTGTTTCTGATTTTCAAGATGCTTAAGCTATACATTTAATTAACACTTTCACCTTATACACATAATTTTAGCTAGTTTTTCTTTTGGGGGGGGGGGAAGTGTTGGCCCTACTACGTGGCATGCAGGATCTTAGTTTCCTGACCATGGATCGAACCTGTGCCCCATGCATTAGAAGCATGGAGTGCTATTGGACTGCCAAGGAATTCTCCACAAATTATTTTATTTTATTTTATTTTATTTATTTATTTTTTTGCGACCAAAAACGTGTTTGTATAAAATTTTTTTTCATTTATTTTTATTAGTTGGAGGCTAACCACTTTACAATATTGTAGTGGGTTCTGTCATACATTGACATGAATCAGCCATGGATTTACATGTGTTCCCCATCCTGATCGCCCCTCCCACCTCCCTCTCTACCCGAATTCTCCACATATAATTTTAAAAGACTTGAACATAAGCTATGTTTATATACATGTTTGTTAATCCAAATAAATTTCTATATAGTAGCAAATGGACAGAGATGAAAACAATACCATACAGTAGTTTTTATGTCTGTTTAAAACTGTACTCTCAGGATCCTTAGGACTCAAACAATAGCATTGAACCTTTTTATTTCCAGCTCTATGAAGCATTCATTCTCTATGATCTTTTCTGTAGCTCCTTTTCAATTTATCAGAAAATAAACAAGGGAATCAAGACAGTATGTGGTCATGTTCAGTAAACCCAAGTATTATTGGGATGCCCCTGGAAAGATAGGATGAGAAGACTTTCATTTGAAGACAGAGCTACTCTATAACAACTGGTGGCAAGATTACTTTTCAGCTATAGACTTGTTTCATGCAAAAATGCTTGGAGGATTTGGGGACTTACTTGAAAAGTTGTATCCAGAGTGGAATCTAAGCATACCATATGTTCCAAGTGCATTTGATAGAAATGCAGATTGAGATTTCATGAATGCCTGAGTTTTCTTTGAATCTTTGCTTTGTGAGACCAGTTTTCCTTCCTTTATGATACACTATATGCTACCATTAGTAAACACAAGCCGATCATGTTTTCAGATCTTTTGCTCTTTGGCCTAGAACTGCCTTCCCCTTTCAATTGCATAACCTGAAGCATAAACAGAATAGCATTTATCTATCCATTCATGAGCTTAGTACATTGCAAGGTAGAATTACTTGTGTAATTCAAAGACTGAAAATGGCTAGCCATTTTAGAAGGTGAAGATCAAAGTCCTGCCTTGAACTATATCTTAAAAAAGTGTTACTCTCCAGTATGATCTGTGGTTTAATATATTTTAGACATTTTAAGTTATGAGAGGTGCCCTTGACACTCTCTGACTCTGTTAAAACTTGAGTACCATTTTTCAGTGGCTTCATTCATTCATTCCGTGTGTTACTGTTTCTGCACTAACATAATCCAGTGCTGGTGTATGGAAGATGAATTCGAAACAATTAAAGTTTTCAAGTAGAGAAACAAAGATAAGTTAAGTGTATGGGATACCTTACTCTATTTAAGATATGGTCATAGTACCCTTGGAGCACAGATAAGAGAATAGTTGATTTCATTTGGGTCCAAGGATGGGGAAAGAGAAAGGGTAGCATCAGGAAATTGAAAGGGTTTACCTTGGAGCTAGAGCTTCAACTCAGGCTACTTTGTAGTTCGCTGTCTAGAAGGGGTGGGGAAGGCAACTGCCCCCAAGGGGGATAATACGTATGAAGGCAATGAGTTCTGCATGAAAGAGCTTGATGAGAATTTGGATATGGTGTAGCGTGGAAGGCATTGTGTGGAGAGGCAGGTGGGATGGGAGCCTGGAAAGGAACGGGAGCACAGTGGTAACGGACTTGGTAGGAGATGCTGAGAGCAGACCTTCCCTTCTGCTTTATCAGACGGTGGGGACCAATGTCCATTCGTTCAGAACTCAGGCAGTGACTAAAACTGAAGCAAGGCTGGTGTGGGGACAGAGTGCTTCAGTTATATATTATACCCTCTCAGTGCTGAGCTGAAAGACTTCTTCCAGACTCTCGGAATTGCAGGCTGGCAGGGACCTTTCATTTCACCTTGTTCAACTCCTTTGTTTCATAGAAGAGGCATCTGAAGCTCAATGAGACTGAAGAACATAATAGCTCACCTTTAATAGTTATCAGATAGTATATAGGTGAAGAGTGAAGTCAGAATTCACCCACATAGGTTCCTTGGGCAAGAAATAAGATGATGCACAGTTATGACCCAGACAACCTGTCATCCCAATTTTAAACATTTCCTGTGAAAGAATGAGTTTTCACAGGTAATATAGTTTGGTTCTTAGAATTTTGTGTGCCCTCTTAAAATAGAATTGCCCATAAAAAAGGAACTTGACTGCCTAAGACCAGAACACTTAACAGTAATGGCCCTGCCCTCATTCATTCCCTCAGTGATTATTTACCAGGCTCAATTTTTGTGCTAGGCTCTGTACTGAATTATGTAGACAACTGGGAGCTGAAACCAACCTAGTCCTTATATCCATGGAATTTTCAGTCTGTTGCAGGAGACATCCTTCCAAAACTTGCACAAATAAGGGAGGCTGGTTAAGTGGTATATGGTGCTATGAGCATATGGAATTAAGGTGAGATGATGTGTATCAAGGAAGTCTGCTTTGAGGAGCCTTATTTAATCCTTTACTACCTTTTGCAGTTTCTTTATCATTGACCCCATTTTCCTGATGAGGTAATGGAGACTCTGAGAGATTGGTATCTTGGACCGAATCACACAGCTAATAAGACCTGGGCTCAAACCCACATCTCATGATACCAAGTTTGATGTTCTTTTCCTACACCCAGGCTTTTCGTTTGTCTATTGTTTTTGGCCACTCAGCATGTGGGGTCTTAGTTCTCCAACTCATTTTCCCTGCAGTTCAAGCTTGAAGTCTTAACCACTGGACAGCCAGGGAAATCCCTACACCCAGCCTGTTTGATGTCAACATTTAAGAAGAAAGCTAACTCGGATATTAATGCATATATATGAAGTATCAGTTCAGTTCAGTCACTCAGTTGTGTCTGACTCTTTGCGACCTCATGAATCCCAGCACACCAGGCCTCCCTGTCCATCACCAACTCCTGGAGTTTACTCAAACTCATGTACATCAAGTCGGTGATGCCATCCAACCATCTCATCCTCTGTCATCCCCTTCTCCTCCTGCCCCCAATCACTCCCAGCATCAGGGTCTTTTCCAATGAGTCAACTCTTCACATGAGGTGGCCAAAGTACTGGAGTTACAGCTTCAGCATCAGTCCTTCCAATGAACACCCAGGACTGATCTCCTTTAGGATGGACTGGTTGGATCTCCTTGTAGTCCAAGAGACTCTCAAGAATCTTCTCCAACACCACAGTTCAAAAGCACCAATTTTTCGGCGCTCAGCTTTCTTCATAGTCCAACTCTCACATCCATACATGACTACTGGAAAAACCATAGCCTTGACTAGATGGACCTTTGTTGACAAAGTAATGTCTCTGCTTTCTAATATGCTGTCTAGGTTGGTCATAACTTTCCTTCCAAGGAGTAAGCGTCTTTTAATTTCCTGGCTGCAATCACCATCTGCAGTGATTTTGGAGCCCAAAAAAATAAAGTCTGCCACTGTTTCCACTGTATAGAAAGGTGGTATTGATGAACCTGTCGGCATGCCTGCAGTGGAGATGCAGACACAGAGAACAGACTTGTGGACGCTGTAGGGGAAGGACAGGGTGGGACGAATTGAGAGAGTGACATGGAAAATGTGCATTATCTTAGGTAAAATAGACAGTGAAAATTCACTGTATGATGCAGGGAGCTCAAACCTGGTGCTCTGTGACAGCATAGAGGGAAGGGATGGGGAGGAAGGTAGGAGGAAGGTTCAAGAGGGAGGGTGCATTTATATACCTATGGCTGATTCATGTTGATGTATGGCAGAAACCAACACAATATTGTAAAGCAATTATCCTCCAGTTAAAAATAAATACATTTTTAAAAAGAGGGCTAAGAAAGTAGATCTACAGCAGAAGGCTGGAAGGTATGAGAGGAGTAGTAGAAGAGAGGATGGCCTCCTCAAAGGTGATATGAATGTAGTGACAGTGGGGGAGAGAGCAATTTCAGAACACAGTGAAGTGAAGGGCTGAGGCGTGAAGGGGTGGTGAAGAATGAAACTAATGAATGGTACTGCCATGTTCAAGAAGGTGATGGTGTAGGAGAGAGCCACCAGCAGTAGGGGAGGTATTTCTGGCTGCCTGGGAGTTAACACGGGCATTCGTGAGTGGTAAGAGCTATACACAGAGCCGAGTTAGGGCACCCACACCCTTAGACCTCTAGGAGAAGCATCAGTAGTGCAGGGTTGAACCACTAGGATTGTGAGAGGTTAAGGTAACTTCATGAATGTAAAAAGGCAATTCTGAGGGTAAGTTTGCTTTGGAGTCTTAAATGGTACTCAATCTGCTGTCTATTTGGTTGTTGATTCCTTTTCAGAAGAGGTCCCTGAAAGTTATTTGAAGTAATCTGTCAAGATACAGACCTTTGATTATCTTTTAAGCAAACACTGTTGAGGCCATCAACATGAGGTCATAGGGTATTTATGGGTATAGTTGGAAAATGACATCATGGATTAGTGCTTATCTAAAATGTTTTAACTTGGTTACTGTGTAGTTATTTTTATCTGTCTCGTGTACTTTGGGCTATGTTTTCTGTCCTGTGCTTTGATTGCTACTGCTAATTTTGTTTTAAGATCATAAAATGGCTTTAGACTTCTCTGAAAGCCCATTACTTATTGGCATGTTTTGATTTTTGAGAGATTCATGTGTTCCTTCAGGCTTTTAAAATACATACACAGCAGTAACAATAATTTATTTGGGGGATTGGTCTTGTTTCTAAATCTTAAGATCTGAAAGAGAGAGAATTGTAAAATTCACTTCCAAAGTTGGAGGCTCTTAAAAATCAGGCGGTCGAAGCATTTACTATCATTTTTTGGATGTGAATTGCAAGAAGATTTTAGCATGTGAAATATTTAACAGGAAATGTGTCTTCTCTTTCCGTATGTTGAGGTCCTTTTCTTTATTTTCTAGTCTTGTCTCTCGTGACTCAGGTGTTAATTTCCTGGGAAGAATCTCTGTCCTTCATTCTCTCTTAACCCCTCAAATAGCCTAGGGATGGTTAATCTCTGGTGTTATATCCTAGTCCTGCCCAGCCCCACACTGTGTTTCAAAAACCAGACAGTCTGTAAACATTAGGTGAGGCTAAACAGTGACTCCAATCTCTGTGTGCCCCCTTTTCCCCCACTTCCAAATTATCTGAGAGCTAAGGCATGTGGGAATTGTCATTTTGGCCACGTGTTTAGACCCAAGGGAGAGAAGTAATCATTACCATTGATTAATGCAGAGAAGAAGACTGCTTTAACACCATGTACTGGGCTAGACCCTGAGGACACAATAGTGAGGACACAGTCCCTTCTCTTGAGGACCTTACGGTGTATGGAAAGGAAATATCCTGAAGACAGCTTAGCAGAAAGGTCAACCAAGCTTATTAATGAGTAAGACATATAGTCCTCATTTATTATTGAACACGTATTTATTGAGTCACTACCATGGGATGGGCTTCTGAATGGGGAGTGATTTTAGCAGTGAGGGAGAGGGACACTCCTTGCGAAGCTCTTCAGGCAGTATCTTTGCTTACGTATGTTATCGGGTGATGTTGATATTTTGTCTACTATCTTAGTGACTATCACACCTTTGAAATTTGTATTAATAACACTTGTTTGACCAAGAGGTTAGCAAAATATGTAAACTTTGGTTTTCTTCCGAAACGTGTCATGTTAAAATATGACAGCCAGTTCTAGCTATCGGTACGTATTTCCTGCCCATGTTCATTTTTCTTGGTCAGTAACATGCAATAGTAAGCAGTATAACTGGCCATAACTGACATGATTATCCCCATATATTCCGTGTCATTTCTTACAGTTATTGCCAGTTTTCGAGGAACTGTGCCATATGGTCTGTCATTGGAAATTGGAGATACAGTTCAGATCCTGGAGAAGTGCGATGGTGAGTAGACTAGTATTGATTGTTTGCAGTTGGGTAAGCGATCTCCTCAGCATTGGGCAGCTCATAAAGTGTACAAATTCTTTTCATACTTCTATTAATCTCTGGGATTTTCCCTTTAGTCACAATGAACCATTTTTTACAAAACTATTTTCTTGCATGTTCAATGTTTGGCTTATGAGAAAATATTGTTTGGTATTTTTAAGCTGATTATATTTTTTCCTAATATTATTTATTTATATTTGCTAGATACTATTGAGACTGTTGAATTTCTGAGAGTTCATGACTCAGGGCCAAACTCAAAGGCCTTTCTTGGAATGTCAAGAGTCTGGTGGGCTCCCCAGGACAGAAAGAAACAGAGGTCCAGAGCAGAAATGCTTTAACCAAGGTTGGGTAACCAGATTCCTTGGGGTGGGACTCCTGCCCTGGCCAACTCTGCTCTAGTCCTGTAACCTCTTCCTCCTCACCTCCCCCAAATTTGGACTGAAATTATTTACTCCATTTGAAATGTTAAGTGAACTTGTATGATTAATTTATATAAGAGGCACCTCATTAAATCAAGTTAGTATGTTTTCAAATGCTTCTGTTCCTTGTAACAAAACATCCTTAAACTCTTGTCCTTAAAAAGATCCCAGATAAAATGACTACTCTTTTTTTTTCTTAACAAAATGGCCATATTGTAAAGTTCCATCAGCATATCCAAATATATGGTTTTCCTCTCAATACATTGTCCTTATTAGGAATTTATAATATGGTAAGACTCTATCATATTAAGGTTCATTATTGGTAAAATCGTGTTCTTCCAAATAGAACTATTACTTTTATTTAGAGCCTGTCATTAAATGGTGGTGATACACGAACATTTATTTTGTACAGTGTCACTGATATATTTAAAAATATAAGGTTTTTCTCTGTTATTGCCAGATATATTTTGTCTGTTTCCACTTCATTTACAGATAAATATAAAATCTGTTATGAATGGGTGAAAATGTACTTCCCAGCTAATGGGAGCTGTTTTGTAATGTAAAAACCTTTCTGTGTGGTGTAGTTGGACAGAGACCTCACTGTGACATTTCTGCATTTCTTAAGAAGTTTTGGTTACTGTTAAAATAATTATTTAAGAATGGATATATTTCTTGGATGGATGTCTTTAAGGAATCTAATAAATCCTGACATTATAGAGATTGCAATTCTCAATTCATTCTTTTCCAGACTGATTGTAAAATGATGTTTTACAAAATATTTTTTTAAGAAAACTCATGAGGAACAAAAATATTTAAATACAAAACTCAAATACTTTTTTCTAAAAGTTCAATTAATCAAAAAGATTCAATTCAATAGAAATTGGTTTTATGATAAAATAATTTCTTCCAATAAGCAAAATGGTTTCTATAGTTGAAGAAACAATAAATTGAAAATAATACATTTATAGGAGGCTGTATATTAGCTTCCTGAAGTAGGAAATGGTAACCCGCTCAAGTATTCTTTCTTGGAAAATTCCATGGACAGAGGAGTCTGGAGGGCTACAATCCATGGGGTCACAAAGAGTTGGACACAACTAACCAACTGAACACACACACAGCACACGTATATTAGCTATATAAATTCATATATATAATATATATGCCCTGTAATTGTTTTAAACTATAAAAAGTTATGTTCCCCCTTAAGGACAGTGCTGTAAAACTGATTGAGTCACTTTGGAGGTTAAGTTATAGACATTCTGCAGAATAAAAATTATGGTGAGCTCAGTTGATGGGACATTGTGTGGATGAAAGAGTGCCATTAATGCTCTAAGTGGATGAGACCTGGCTTCTTTCTTCTTATGCTGATCCTCATGCAGGATGGTAGGCTAAAGAATGTGTGAGTTCAGCACAGAATTGCTGGCTAAGCACTGCTCTTTGGTGGTAGAGTCAGGGCTTTGTATTCAGGCAAAGACAGTTTGGAACTGTATTAAGTCTTGCGTAGATTCTTGAATTTCTTTGAGATATAGTGTGACATTTTATAAAATGGAGTGAAACTAAGCTCAGAGAGGTCACTTAACTTGCCCAAGATTCAACAGCTAATACTTATTGATAGTAAAACTAGAATTTAAAGCCCAGTACTCTGATTCCCAAGCCTTTACTTCCATTATGCATGTTTGTATTTTTTATGTACATTTCCAATACAATTTTTTTTTTCCAATACAATTTTTAAATGATTTTATTGATAGAAGACTTACACTTGTAGTTACTTGACTTTTATAGTCTAGCCTAATTCCAACTCCCACACGTAAGGTAAAATTCTGTCAGCAAAGGATAGATTGATTTCTAATCATTTCTTCTAAGTATTGTAATGATTTATTGAAACATGACCATGATTATTTCTCCACAGGCTGGTACAGAGGCTTTGCCTTAAAAAACCCGAATATCAAGGTAAAAATAATCACTTTTACTATAATTATGGGATTTTAAAGAAAGACAGTTAATTTACTTTATTTCATTATACAATTGAAATTACAGTTGGGACTCTTAGTTGAAATACTAAATGGCAATACAGATTTTCATAATTTTTGAAATTCCTTTGAACTTGGATTATACTTAAGACACGCTACTCAGATGATAATCCTGTGTCGCTGTTGAAATTTATACTGAGAAGACCTTAATAAGCTCATGATATATAAACAAAATCTTTTTGAAGTGTAAGCTTTGCAGAGAGCTAAATTAAAATTCAGGCAGTGGAAATATATATTCCAAAAGAAATAATGAATAGAGGTATTTAATCTTTGTTTTCTCAGTTGTAAAAGTTGGTGTGGAGAGTGGTTTATTTTAGGTATGTTATGAGTCCTTTTAGGTGTGAGGAGCTGAAATGTGGGAAAATCAAATTATAAAGAGTCCATCTTTCTTACCATTCCAGACAAAAACTAAGACTTATTATTGTTTATATATTTATATAAATCATAAGGAATTATAGTAGGAAGTAATATGATTTTTCTTTTACCTTTCCTTTGTGTAGTTTATGATGTTAACACTAATTCTTACTTCTATATTTTTCTACTTTGTTCCTATCTTCCCATCTTTACCCATGCTACCCACATTCACTAATATTTTCTTACATGTCATGTTCATTTTTTGGTTTAATCCTGGTTTTCTTAGGATTGTAGATAAGAAAGTATCATTTCTCATTTCCAAAATATAAATAATCTAATCTATTTTGCCTACATTTCTGTTTAAGTATACCTTTTTTCCTGGATCATCCAACTGTGTTAATTACTGTATTTCATTTATTTTAGGTTGTTCTAAAGGAGAGCCTATACTTTAGCTCTCATATAAAGTTATTTTTGGTCATCTGCAGGCACATGCATATGTAACTTCAATATTTTTCATTTAGAACATGCTTTAAAAAGTGTTAAGATTTGTTGCTTCTATTTCTCTTCTAAAGAACCTCAATTTCTGACTTCTTGTTAATTCTAATAGTTACTCTTATTTGATATTCCTACTATATTGAGGTAAATTTAAATTCCAAAGGAAAGGGTGTTTTTTTTCTTTTTTTAAAACCTATGCCTATTTACTACTGTTGTATATACAGAGCTTGCTAGTTAAATTTTATGTTATGCTTGGACCCACAATGGTGATAATGTATTCAAATGACATTTGTTTTTCCTAAATATTTAATTGAATTTTCCATTTAGTTGTACATAAAAAATCATTCAGAGAATATTGTCATTTAATGGATAATAAAATTGCTCTCTTTTTTAATTTTTTTTTTCAATTTCTCATTTAGAACAAAGGAACAATTTCCTTGCCCTAGCCTTTCCCTACAATAAAGAGCTTTAAGCTAGCATGTCTTCTTTTGTTTAATTTTTGTTCCATCAGAATGGCAGCCTGGTGATGATTTGCTGCTATGTTTTCATTAAGGATTGTTCCTAAACATGTAATATACATACTGTTTCTAAATTCGTAGTAGTGCTGTTTTTTAGTATGTATTTTGAAATAGACACATGAGTAGTTTGAAGAAAAGAAAAAGAACTACAACCAAGAGAAGCAAACTAAAACCCCTTTTTCAAAACTGCAATATTAAAAAAAATTATTTAGCATGCTTTCTATATAGAATATTCTTGAAAATACAAAAAAATTGTAGAATATATTTTTGAGTGGGATTTAATGTTTTGGTTATATTTATTTTAAAGTATCTCTAAATTTGTAAACTGATAAGTAGTAGAAATAAAATGACTGGTTCTAAGCTACATTAGATTTCACCTAGATAATGTGTTAGAGATTCCATCTTCCTGGTATTGTTATGGTTGTGTGGTGATATTTTATATATATGACTTATGAAATTTACTCTGCCGTAATAGACAGCTAGCACCATAACCTTCATGTTTTCTCTTCCAGGGTATATTTCCTTCCAGCTATGTTCACTTGAAAAATGCCTGTGTAAAGAACAAAGGGTGAGAAATAAATTTTATTGATGGAGAGTTTTCACACAATCATTGCTTATTTTGGAATTTGAAAGACTTATTGTCTTGAAAAAATGAACCGATTCTTACCATTGTTTGTGTTGTTAGATAAAAGACAGATGACATGAAGGCAGTTCGTGGAGAAAATGAAAGAACCACATCTATATGTTGGACAGCAGTACAATCTAGGGCACTAGAGGTCTCTCATTGGAAATCATAGAATCCACCTAATCTTAAGCAAGAGGAGTTGGTTCTTCTTGGTTTCCTGTTGTGTAGGGAAGCAAGGAATCATAGCCATCAAATGCTGAGTCATATCTCAACCCAGGAATTTCCTAGATTCACTACTGATCATTAGTAGCTGAGTCTGTCATTATTTTCCTAATTGGACTTAAAAACATATCCTTGTGTGTTATTGTTATTGTTCAGTCGCTAAGTCCTGTTCGACTCTTTGCAACTCCATGAACTGCAGCACACCAGGCTCCTCTGCCTCCCGCAGTCTCCCAGAGTTTGCTCAAATTCATGTTCATTGAGTGCGTGATGCTATCCAACCATCTCATCCTCTGCCAACCCCTTCTCCTTTTGTCTTCAATCTTTCCCAGAATTAGGGTCTTTTCCCATGAGTCATCTCTTGGCATCAGGTAGCCAAAGTATTGGAGCTTCAGCTGATACTGAGCTTTAGCATCAGTCTTTCCAATGAATATTCAGGGTTGATTTCCCTTAAGATTGACTGGTCTGATCTCCTTGTAGTCCAAGGGACTCTCAAGAGTCTTCTCCAGCACCACAGTTCCAAAGCATCAGTTCTTCAGTGCTCAGTCTTCTTTATGGTCCAACTCTCACAACCATACATCACTACTGGAAAAACCACAGCTTTGACTTCTGTTGGCAAGGTGATGTCTCTGCTTTTTAATACACTGTCTAAGTTTGTCACAACTTTCCTTCCAAGGATCAAGCATCTTTTAATGGGTCCAGTCACTGTCTGCAATGATTTTGGAGCCCCCCAAAACATAATCTGTCCCTATTTCCAGTTTTTCCCCATCTGTTCGCCATGAAGTGATGGGACCAGATGTCATGATCTTAGTTTTTTTAATGTTGAGTTTTAGGCCAGTGTTTTCACTCTCCTCTTTCACCTTTATCAAGAAACTCTTTAGTTCCTCTTCACTTTCTGCCATTAGAATGGTATCATCTACATATCTGAGGTTGTTGATATTTCTCCTGGCAGGCTGGATTCCAGCTTGTGACTCATCCAGCCTGGCATTTCGCGTGATGTACTTTGCCTATAAGTTAAACAAGCAGGATGACAATATACATCCTTGACATACTCTTTTCCCAATTTTGAAGCAGTCCATTATTCTATGTTGGGTTCCAACTGTTGCTTCTTGACCTGCATATAGGTTTCTCAGGAGACAGGTAAGGTGGTCTGGTATTCCCATCTCTTGAAGAATTTTCCACAGTTTGCTGTGATCCACACAGTCAAAGGCTTTAGTGTAGTCAGTGAGGCAGAAGATGTTTTTCTGGAATTCCCTTGCTTTCTCTGTGATCCAGTGAATGTTAACAATTTGATCTTTGGTTCCTCTGCCTTTTCTAAACCCATCTTGTACATCTGGAAGTTCTCAGTACACATAATACTGAAGCCTAACTTGAAGGATTTTGAGTGTAATCTTGCTGGCATATAAAATAAGCGCAATTATCTGGTAGTTTGAACATTCTTTGCCACTGCCCTTCTTTGGGTTTCGAATGAAAACTGACCATTTCCAGTCCTGTGGCCCCTGCTGAGTTTTCCAAATTTGCTAACGTATTAAGTACAGCACTCTAACAGCATCATCTTTTAGGATTTGAAATAGCTTAACTGGAATTCTGTCATCTCTACTAGCTTTGCTTGTAGTAATACTTCCTAAGGCCCACTTGACCTCACATTCCAGGATGTCTGGCTTTAGGTGAGTGACCATACCATCATGGTTATCCCGGTCGTTAAGACCTTTTTTGATAGTAACAATAGTAAGTACTTAAAACATTAAATTGAAAATATATTTCTAATACTAATAATTGCCTCTACTATTACTGTTTTAATGAATGTATGTTCTTCAGAAATGTGCAGCTATAGCCCACCAGAAATGAGTCAGGCAGAGTTATCAGTCCTTTTGGAATTCTCCAACCAGAGTCTATCCAACCCTCCTCAAGTAAACCAAGGGACTGTCCAGAAAACACACGCTTACTCTTTGTTCTGACCTTTCTGGCCTAGTGATCTGGATCTTTCTACCCTGTCCCTTAAAGGATCCAACCCCTGTACTCAGTCTCTTTGCTGCCTTTGCCTCAAACCCAACCCTGATCCTAAAAACCCTCCAGAGTAGAGAGCCACCCTGCCCCCATCCTGCATGCAGACCGAGGAAGAGAAAATAGACAGCATGCTAGCAAAGATGATGTCAAGCATCGTTCTGTGTACTTTAAGTCCTCTCTCTGAAAATGCATTGTGGTGGGACATAGTTTTAATTGAAACAAGTACCTTGTTTGTTTGTCCTAGCCAGTAACTGGTGAATATCTGACTCCCTTGAGTCTGAGGAAGTTTAACAATAGATAAAATTGTCTCAAAATTTGGTCCTGTTAGTTTAAGACTTGGTGTGGGTTCGACACCGGACACAGGGCATGATGAGCATTATACAGCAAGAGAACCTCAGGGTAGAACCAAAGTTTCTTTTCTTAAAAAAAAAAGTTAGAATTGATGGAGACTTTAGGTTCTAGGACCGTTAACTAGAAGAAAAACTTTAACCTGAAAACATTCCAGAACACGTATTGCCAGATGATTGCTTTCCCAGAGAGCAGTCTCTTTAGGCTTTTGATGTTGCCTGTCTTATTTTAAGGGGATTAGCAGGCTGATGGCCCACCAGGATGAAATAACTGCAGTGTACATCTCAGAATAACTCAACAGAATATAATTTCAAGGGCAGTTACTTATGCCAGACTGCTTGAATGTTGATTTTGGTATAATTAAGAGGAAACAGCTGCCTCACCTAAAATGGCAATTTTGTGCTTCTTAAAAATGTACATTTTGGTTGAGCAAACCCCAGACCAACTTCCCGCAGACTAAATTGCCTTTAAATTCTTTCCTGGGTCTCAGAGCAATGCAAGACTGATGGGGGTGGGGGGTGGGGGTCCTTAAATTATAGTTGTGAATGGTGAGGTCACTTCTTTGTTGTTTAATTCTTGCTGTGGTCATGTCAGTTTTTAAATGCTAAGTAGGTTGTTAAGTTTTCTTGGGAATTCATTGTTCCTGCCCAGACTTTGCATCTATCATTTTATAATGCCTGTCTCCAAATACTCATCATTTAAATTGCAACAGCTGCTTGAAAAGCAAAATAAATGCACTACCATTTGAAAATATCAATTATGTAGACTTGATAAAAGGTTCTGTATATGTCACAGTTCATATATTACTGTTTACTTTTATTTCTGGTTTTACATCTTCAGCTATGTTTAAGCTCTAGAAAGAAGTAAAATATTCTCAGGATATTTTAGCAGCAGTATGAAATGAGGCTTTGTTGGTGAAGAAATCAAGGCAAGATTTTAATTCCCATACTTGCCGAGAAAACTTTACAAAAGACAGTTATGTACACTTTGGACTTAACATCAAGAAGGAACACAGAACAGTTAATAGTCTCATGATAAGAAATAAAAATTTCCCTTGATCATCTACTTAACCTGGTTCAGTGTCCACTGAACACTGAATATTGTCCTTAGAAAAAGATGCTCAAATGAAGAAGATAATCCCCCTCAGTATGGTCAATTAGCGTACTTTTGGGAAGTAGTATTAAAGGCACTTACCCATTTTAACCTGCACAAAAATGAAGAATTTAAAAAAAAGAAACGAGAGATGAAAAAAATAAAGGTTATTGTATGTCAAAGATAGGATGCAGAAGTCAAATTCAATCTGATTTTTTTCTCTCCATCTCCTTATATATACGCTTAACATCAGGACCACCATAGATACTCTGCTAATATTGGTATGAATATTTTCCAAGTATAGTTTCTGACACATAGGAAAGAAATAGAAGGAATATATTACCCTAATCATGGAGAGGAGCATTCTGCAATGGATATTCAAATACCTGTGAGGTCTTAAACCCTTTATAAGTTCTGTGATGCATGACAACATTACTGATAGTAGTAATCATTTTTCATGGTCCTGTTTGCAAGTAATAAAAATGAGGTGTTAATGAGATCAAGTGAGTGTTCAGTCAGTACCTCAGTGTCTAGTTGTTTATAATACTGAGTTAGTTTGGATGTTTGCAGCCATCATATCCTGATCATTGAATGAGGCTTTCACTCTCTTTGAGCCCAGTGGTCATAGCGCTTGGAAGGCAAGAGCCATCTTACAGTCTAGATAGCCTGGTAACCTCATGTTACATACAAGGACTTTTGGACTTGGAGAATTTAAGTGAGTTACTGTTTAGAGGTCAAACTGTGCCTGGCGCACAACCTCGCTGATACTGTTGCTTCACCACACTGCTTAAACTTTGATCTAGATGAAGCGGCTGGTCATTCTGGTGTTGTACTGCCATAACCCACATCACATTCCTCACACAAGTTCATATTCAGATCCTGATTTCTGTTTGCAGAACCAAAAATAACTAGGCAGCTTCCTTTCCTAGTTGGTCTTTTAGAATATTTAAAAGAAGATTATTGTCTATGTCATTTGCATATATACTTGTTGTTCAATTTCACAGACAATTTGAAATGGTTATTCCCACTGAAGACTCTGTGATCACAGAAATGACATCAACATTAAGAGACTGGGGAACTATGTGGAAACAACTCTATGTGGTATGTAACTTTTTAATGGCATTGTTTTTTCAGTAGAGAATTGTTTCAAAAAATATCTGAACAGGGGTCAGTGTCAACTAGTATTTGAGGACCTGCTGTAAGTCTCTACTACTCCTCTGGGAATTGGGGATGGAGAGCTTAATACAAAATAGTCTGATTTTTATCCCTATGTCCATCCAGCATGGATTTTGTAAGGTCTTTTTCAAGCTGCATGAAGGTAAAAAATTACTTCCCTGGCATCTAATCAAATAGGATGATGTACATGGAACCTAGGTTTAGGCTTTCTGAATAATTTTAATTGTCACAGAGAAATAAGCTTATTTTTCAATATAATTTTCATAATGATGACATTCAATTATATTCTAATTCTCTGTACATTGCTCAGGTATACTAAAAATGATAGTCTATTTAGAATCAATGAGAAGATTCTAGAACTCCAAGAGAAAGGGATGCTTCTTGGGAAAAAAAGGAGCCAGTGTTTTGGGTATATACGTATATATGGCTTTCCAGGTGATGCTAGTGGTAAAGAACCTGCTTGCCAGTGCAGGAGACATAAAAGTTGCAGATTCGATCCCTGTGTCAGAAAGATCCCCTGGAGGAAGGGGCAGTCCACTCCGGTATTCTTGCCTAAAGAATGCCATGGACAGAGGAGCCTGGCAGGCTACAGTTCACAGGGTCACAAACAGTTGAGCACAACTGAAGCATGCACAGAAACACATACCTATTTACATATTATACTTACTGAGAACCTTCTATGTTGCAAACCCTGTAAGAACTACTCTACATGTAGTATCTCATTTAAGCCTTACAGCCACTCAAGGAAATAAAGACTATGATCATCCCTAGCTTACAAATGAAGAAAATTGAGAGTGAAGTACTTACTGGAGGCCAAGCAGTTGAAAAATGACTATGACTAAGCTGGGATTCACATGTAAGTCTAGCATCCTCACTGAAGCACTGTCTGTGGGGAATTGGGGGTGATGTTTTGGGAAAGATGAGTTTATTTCTTCTTTGATTTTCAAAGGAATTTAGTGAACAGCTTAGTCATTTTTGAAGGGATGTGCTCAAAATACAAAGGTGTACTTATCCTGACAACACTATTTGAAATAGCCTGTCAAAGAAAAGAATCCAAATTAGTGAGGGACATGGACAAAGAATGACCATTTTTATTCTCTGCTCCATAGAAAACGCAATAGGATATTTCACTGAGTCAAGAAAATCTTTAAAAGTCACTAATAAAAACCCATTTGATGTTGGATTTCTCTGACCATGCCCTCTTGGAGCTGGTGGCTTTAGGGCTCGCTACTAAAATCCACAAGATGATCTTAGATGAAACACGGCATCTGGGCTTTGCTGGGGTGCAGTAAATGCTCTGTCAGGATAACTGAACTCGGGCTCTGGGCTGGGAGAGTACAAAAGAAATGCAGATCTCCTTTTTAGATTTTCAAAATTTGTCTTGGAAAGAATAAAACCCAAGTATTATTTCACTTAATATTGCATGACATTAAGATGAAAATTAAAACTATGTGAAATGTGCAAATCGCTGCATCTTAAATACCCACCATAAAAATAATGACAGTGTAAGTATGAACCATTAATTGAGCTAAGTGATGAGCACTTTCCCTTTTATGTAGCTGCTAGTGAGGATCAAAGTTGAATTCCTCTTGATTCTGCCTCATCTAGCTATTTTTACCTGCTTTTGAGGCTGTGAGCATCTATTTTGGGGACTACTTGATTGGCTTGAAAATCTACGTGTTGGAAGCTCTAAGAGTAACTCCCTTACCTCCTACCATCCTGAGTGATGGAGATAAATGATTATTTCAAAGTTTCCTTGAATACTGGAATAATAGTTCTCTTAGGAACAAATATAAAATTTAACCTGGAGATACTAGATTTTTAACCCTGAGAATTTGGCTGACTTGGATATGTTGGACCTTTTGATTTCTCTTTTCCTAATTTAAATGTTTTTGTTCAAGTTCATCATGCATAAGTGTATCAGGATACTTATGGTCTTTCCTAACAGCTTTAAGACACCTAGCTTCTCCACTGGAAGGTGTTTGATGAGCTACTCATATGTTGTCAACGGTAACCAGTATGTGAGATATACTTTATCTTAATATAACGTATAACATTTAGCATTTAAAAAAAAAAAACACATGGTAGATGCTCAAGAAGTGCTATTTGCTTTCTTCAGTGCATTGGTCATGGTCTAAATAATGTCCTTTAAAGTATCACTTAATAAAATAGCAGTAACAACAAAAACATTAGGTGAAATACCGACTATCTTCTACCAAGTACCTTTGTGCGGGCCTTCGGCTGGGTATTGCACAGCTCTCTTCCCTGAGACTTTACCAGGTAGTTTTTATTCTCAAATCTTATCAGAGATAATCTATCTAGGGTCACATGCTAAGTGGGAAAACCTGGCTGTACATGGTCTGCTGCTCCAAAATTTATATTATTTCCATCTTGAGGCAAATCAAAACTTGCTCATTCTCTACGATGCTAAAATACTTACAGTTCATTTTTAGCAGATAAATGTTGCAGAAGTTTTCTGATATATTGTAAAAATGTTTATGTATTTTTCTATTTTAAGTGTTTATTTACCCTGCCTCTTTCATTGAACATTAAATTAAAAGCATTTTTCATGTTTCCTGAAGAGTCTTCTTAACTATCCTTTTTTTTTTTTTTTTAATCTAGTTTTTAAAGAGGCATCATTTTCTGACTAGCTATCAAAACAGTTATGTACTGTTTTTGTGCATTAGTGGGGAGGGTGCTGTGGTATGTCACTGTTCTGGCCACCCCTTTCTGAAAGGGAGAGCAGACCGACCGGTTTTTCTTTTTGTAAATCCAACCTCTTCTCAGCTCAGTGTGCTCTTGAACTTAAGTGCTAGAGGTGACATTATTAGGAAATCAAGCCCATCCCTCTGGACAACACCAGGACACCTTTCCCGAAAGCAAGACAGGTGCCTTTCACATGGTGGTGGTCATGTTAAGCAGGAGTTGGCTGTCTCCCTGCCACATGAGATTTGACTTGTATTATATCTTCCGTAGGTAAGTAATTTCTTTGACTACTTGAGTGGACTTTTCCTTCTGCCTGTGGAGTTCCTCAAGTTTTTTGAGTTTTAATTTTTTAATTAATTTTTAATTGAAGTATAGTTGATTTACAATGTGTGAGTTTTAGATGAAGAACAGAGAGATTCAGTTATATATATATGTATATGTATGTGTATGTGTCTGTGTATATGTATGTGTATATATGAAAGTGAAACTGTTAGTCGCTCAGTCATGTCCAACTCTTTGTGACCCCTTGGACTATAGCCCACCAAGCTCCTCTGTCCATGGAATTCTCCAGGCGAGAATACTGGAATGGGTTGCCATCCCCTTCCCCAGGGGATCTTCCTGACCCAGTAAAGGAACCCAGGTCTCCCGCATTGCAGGCAGATTCTTTACTGTTTGAGCCCCCCACCAGGGAAGTTCGTGTGTATGTGTGTGTATTATTTTTCAGATTATGTTCCATTATAGATTATTACAAGATACTAAATATAGTTTGTGCACTATACAGCTATAGTTCCCTATGCTATACAGTTCCCTTGTTGTTTATCTGTTTTATATATAGTAGTATGTGTCTGCTAATCCCAAACTCCTAATTTACACCCCCACCCTTTTCCCCTTTGATAACAGTGTTTGTTTTCTGTGTCTGTGTCTTTCTGTTTTATAAATAAGTTCATTTGTATCATTTTTTTTAGATTCAAAGTATGATTGATATCATATGATATTTGTCTTCGTCTGGCTTCCTTCCCTTAGTATGATAATCCCTAGGTCTGTTCTCCTCAAATTTTTCTTGATCTTCCCTGCTTATTCTCTTATATGATCTAAATAGAACCCACCTCTTAAGATTCCCTAAAGCTCGTTTAAATCAAGGTGTTTCTTGCTTCATTCTCCAGCTACTGGGACTACACAGGGCAGTTTCAGCCACTGTGGTTGGTGCTCACATCAGATGAAGAACACAGGCATTGACCAGTGACTTACAGTAGTATTGCACTGCAGGGAGTGTATAACGTGAGGAAAGAGTGAGAGATCGTAGAACAGGCTCAAGGGAGTGCTATAGGAATTGAGAGCAAGATTACTTCTATCTCAGAGTATCAGGGATGGTGTCATGGAGAACGTTTCTTGCTCAACTGGCACATTGTCTAACCTGCTCAGTACAAAAAAACACTCCCAGTCACCAAGCATCAATGAAGCAGAAGATCCATCTCTACCATTTGTTTTCTAAAGAATTTTATGACTATCTTTATCCATCACACAGAATTTGAAATTTTTGGCAGCTTATCTCTGTAGAGAACTTCTGGTAAATGATAATCTCAATACTTTCATACCATTATTCATATAGCCTATTAACAATTTTCATAGAACAGGAAAGCATAGCTTCTGCTTAAGAAAGATGAAGAGTTAATGAAAGGTGAAATACTTACCAAAGGCTTACCCTAAATATCTGTGGGAAAGAGACATACACTTAGATTTTGATAAAGATGCAGTATTTATAAGAGGGTTTACTCTGGATCAAAACTGTAATGATAACAGCACTAGCAACACCTGATACTTACGTGGTGTTTATTGTGGGTCAGACATCGTTCTCAGAGTTTTAATCTTCATTTAATCAATCTTCATAACAAGCCTATGAGATAGGGACTATGATAGCCACTCTGTAGATAGGAAAGCAAGCACCATGAGCTTGATACATTGCCACAGGTTTTTTAGCCAGTGAAGGGCAAAATTAGAATGCAGAGTGAGATAGTTTGTCTTTCAAGTCTGTGCTCTTAATCACTGTCTTATCAGGCTCTCTTCACAAATGTTATCTCTAATAACCTTCCATGTGCGTGTTTCACAGATGACAAAAGCCATACTCAAAGCCTATAAAACTAGTTAAGTGGCAAAACCAAGATTTGAAGCCAGGAGTTTGACCAATCTTCTTTCCAACTAAGCCTCCTCACTTGATGAATTTCACAAGAGATTAGCTTGAATTTACAAGAAAATTTAATAAGTAAGAAAGAAAACATTTTTTTAAAGTCTAAATACTGGCCAGTTGCTAGCAGTGAAAATTTATCAATAAGCGAGCATTAGAGTCCTCTATGTACCCAGCTTCTGATGGGAAACAGTAAAGCATTAAGACCAACACACAAGAAGTAATTGAAAAATAAGATTTTCCTTTGAATTGGCTTTCATTGCATGCAGCCATACTTGAGAGAAGGGAGAAAAGCATGCGAGCAAGAGTTGTCAGGGACGATTTCCTGAGGCAGGTGGAAGTCAGTTGTAGCCTTGAAGGACAGTAGAATTGGATGGAGCTAAAGAAAGAGAGGATTTGAGGTGGAAAGGGAAGCAGAGAATGTAAAGTCAGAGATAGGGCCAAACTCAGGTGTGGAGACGTAATCAGGATCCTGTGACATGATATGTGTTTTGGGGAGCCTGAGAAGTGCAGTTGGATTTGGATTCTTGGGCAGGAGAGCAGCATCGTGAAACAGGATGAAAGGATGTAGAGAAGTGAGTGCGTTTCAGGACCAGAGGAGAGAGTTTGTTAATGGAAAGTCTGTCTTCAGAGTGCCCGGCACATAGAGGGTATACGGGACTCGCCCTCTGCTCCTCTGTGGTTACCCCGTGTCTCAGAGTCTGACCACTGAATCTCCGCATTTGCGTGTTTCCTAGAGAAATGAAGGTGATCTCTTCCACCGACTGTGGCATATCATGAATGAAATCCTGGATCTGCGGCGGCAGGTGTTGGTGGGGCACCTCACCCATGACCGGATGAAGGACGTGAAGCGCCACATCACCGCCCGCCTGGACTGGGGCAACGAGTGAGTACCTGCCACCCTGGGGACGAGCTCTGGTGGGTGCACACGAGGGTGTGACTGTAACAGTGGTGTGAGCCGCCGTGTGCTCGTATCTCTGGAAAACTTTCCAGTTTCCTCCTTTGGGGGGCTTGGTGCAGACTGTCACTGATGGAGCTGAGAACGGCATCTTCTAGGGCTGGTGTTGGTCCCAGGACGTTGTCACTTCTCTACTGCCCTGTGTGGTCTGACAGTGTGCACGTGCTCACCAAATACAAAATGTTCACCGGGGTCAATCAGATGTGACTCCCACTGAGAGTACTACTACTACTGTGTGCTCAGTTGCGTCCGACTCTTTGCAACTCCATAGACTGAAACCCACCAGGCTTTCCTGTCCATGGACTTTTCCAGGCAAGAATACTGGAGTAGGTTGCCATTTCCTTCTCCACACTGAGAGTACATCTTGTTTCAAAAAGGCTTTGGGCTTGACATGTGTATTTCTTTCTAAATACATTCCTCTTTTCTGTTGTGGTCATAGATTGTTGATGTTATGCGGAGGGAGATGGCTTCTGTTAAAAGTCTTAGGGACAGGGATCCTGGGTGGTGGTGGGGAAAGGCTGAGGGGTGGCTTTCCTCACTGCCCTGATTCTACTTGTGCATATATGTTAGTGTCTTTTGAGGAGCTGCTTGGGAAAACTGATCTTGACCAAGATTTGCTCTTAAATAAGACATAACTGACTAATCTAAAATAATAGCCAAGTACTTTAAATAGTAAATCTAGTCACTTAAAGCAGTGATCAAGGCTGATGTTGTGCTAAATATGAATGTTAATATACGGGTGAGAAATTAGAATAAGCCAACTTTGACAATGATGTTAGGCTTATGTGGTTGCTCAAGCATAAGGAAGGTAACTGGTCCCTTGGTATCCTATAAGGTCATGGCCTCCCTCTCTCCCCAAATCCCCATTCACTGTTTGGACCTTCAGAGCATCTTCTATTCAGTTCAGTTGCTCAGTCGTGTTTGACTCTTTGTGACTCCATGAACGGCAGCACGCCAGGCCTCCCTGTCCATCACCAACTCCCAGAGTTTACCCAAACCATGTCCATTGAGTCGGTGATGCCATCCAGCCATCTCATCCTCTGTTGTCCCCTTCTGCTCCCGCCTTCAGTCTTTCCCAGCATCAGGGTCTTTTCCAATGAGTCAGCTCTTCGCATCAGGTAGCCAAAGTATTGGAGTTTCAGCTTCAGCATCAGTCCTTCCAATGAACACCCAGGACTGATCTCCTTTAGGAGGGCCTGCTTGGATCTCCTTGCAGTCCAAGGGACTCTCAAGAATCTTCTCCAACACCACAGTTCAAAAGCATCTATTCTTCGGTGCTCAGCTTTCTTTATAGTCCAACTCTCACATCCATACATGACTACTGGAAAAACCATAGCCTTGACTAGACAGACCTTTGTTGACAAAGTAATGTCTTTGCTTTTTAACATGCTGTCTAGGTTGGTCATAACTTTCCTTCCAAGGAGTAAGCATCTTTTAATTTCATGGCTGCAGTCACCATCTGTAGTGATTTTGGAGCCCCCCCAAATTAAAGTCAGCCACTGTTTCCACTGTTTCCCCATCTATTTGCCATGAAGTGATGGGACCGGATGCTATGATCTTAGTTTTCTGAACGTTGAGCTTTAAGCCAACTTTTTCACTCTCCTCTTTCACTTTCATCAAGAGGCTCTTTAGTTCTTCACTTTTTGCCATAAGGGTGGTACCATCTGCATATCTGAAGTTATTGGTATTTCTCCTGGCAATCTTGATTCCAGCTTGTGTTTCTTCCAGCCCAGCGTTTCTCATGATGTACTCTGCATATAAGTTAAATAAGCAGGGTGACAATATATAGCCTTGACGTACTCCTTTTCCTATTTGGAACCAGTCTGTTCTTCCATATCCAGTTCCTGACCTGCATACAGGTTTCTCAAGAGGCAGGTCAGGTGGTCTGGTATTCCCATCTCTTCCAGAATTTTCCATAGTTTATTGTGATCCACACAGTTTATTGTGATCCTCTGTGGATCAGAGCATCTTAGAGCAACAGAAAAAAAGAAAAGCAGACAGGAAAGGAGAAAGCAGTAAAAGATACCACAGATGAATTTTCCTTTTACTGAATCTGGAAAAACCAATTTGAAATCAAGAGTAATGCTTCCTTTAAGTATAGGATATCACTTTATCAGAAGGCAGTTTTGATTCCTGCTAAGACATCGTATACTACAGGAGTGAAGTATATAACACATTTTAAAGCTCTATCTTGTCCAGTCCTTCTGTTATTTTGCTGAGTGAGCTGCGCCATTCATCCTTTTATAGACAGTCAAGAGAGCAGCCCTAATTCAGTTATCTCGGGGAGATTCATTCTTTATGGGGAATCAAGGGCAGGGGTAGAATACAGCAAGACACTGCACTCGGAACTCTCCTCTTTTAAGATGTGAGGCAAATTCCTGAGCCCTCCTTGGCTTCAGTTTCGTCGCTTGTCGCTTGTCGAAGGGGTAAGTTGGGCCAGAAGAGATGTAAGGCCCCATCCACTCCAGACCAATGTGATTCACAGCATGGAGCGCTTCCTGAGAGATGGGATATGCCAGCCACGTGCATGGAGCCTCTGGTCTCACTGTGTGTGATGGGGTGGCCCTTTGAGGGGTAGATCTGAAGACTGTTTGACCATGACCTAGGCTGCCCATCTTTCATGTTTTGAATGTTTTTGAATGTTTTTCCTTATTGTTTTGAAAAAACTTGGTTCTCTGAATCATGTTGGCCCTTAGTCATCATGCCGGTTCTCCTTTAAAAGACTAGTTTGTAAACAAGAAGAAAGTTGGACGAAGTTAGCTTATCAAAAATAGCTTAGAAATAGAGGGCAGGCAAGAAGATGATACTTTTTCAGTTTTAGGAAGGAAGATGATGACATAAGGAAGGGAAAAGAGGGAAAAACATTAATTATGACTGAATCATGGCTCAGTTTTGACTCATGTAAGTTCCAGCTTATGCTTTGGGCAATTCTATGGCTAATTTATGGTAAGTTGGTAAAACATGGATGTATGAAAATGAGCAATATAATTTATTTAGATCATCCTCAAATTCATGAATTTTCAGAGGTCTGATTTTGCTTTCTTTGAGTTTGACAACTTATTTAAAATGACTTACAGTTTACAGATTGTGCATTTACTGTATTCCTTTAAATATAGTTTTCTTACTGAACGGGAAAAACAAAAGTGGAGGAAACTTGGGAGGAGGAGGAGATAGTCATCTCATTCCCTATCAGGGCCATCAGAAGTGTTCTTGCCTGAAAGCCTCAAACAGAGTTGCAGCAGTGGCGGCGTCTCCATTCTCCACAGAGCCCTGTGCTGTCTTATGACGCTCCTGTGATGGTCCTGGAGGGAGAATCAATTCATTCTTCCTTCCTGATGTCCCAGAACAGTTCAGTGACTGTGTTAACGTAAAACCAACCCCTGATGCCAGGTCAAATCCTCAAGGTCAGACTTCCCTCTCCTCAACTCTGTGTTCTAGAACAAAATTATGTCTGTGTCTAGTTTCCAGGCCAGCACAATGAGGAAGGGTTTCTGTGGTAATAGTTTGTAGGGTGCTAAAGGCTCCCCACTCTGTAGAACCAAGGCCCCCAGTGGCAAAGGCGTTGCACCAAGAGAGCCGGCCCATCCCCACCCCATCCCTATTTCCTTGCCTTTATCATCTTCTGTTTCTCAAGTTATAACCAGCGTTCAGCCTACTTACTTAGTCCGAGCACAGTAAAAGGTTATTATAAGGTAAAAAGTTTGGGTGAGAGAAACACAATGGGTGATGTATTGAATTGTAGAGTGATACAGTTAAGATAATTATTTTAAATATATTCTGTTGAGGTGACATTTCTTCCAAACATTTGCAATTTGTTTTCTAGACAACTGGGACTGGACCTGGTACCTAGGAAAGAGTATGCAATGGTGGATCCAGAGGACATCAGCATTACTGAGCTCTACCGATTGGTAGGTACAGGAACCTGTGGCTCACAGTCTCACTGCTAATTTTGTGGTTTCCATGACACTTTTCATACTTGCTTGATTTTGTAAGAACAGGATGTTCCAGGTTTAATTTGGAGCAAGTAAAGAGAATTGAAAGCTGAGGTGACCCTGCCCCAAGTACAAAACTAAGATAATTTACCCATCTAAGAATTACCTGACATTCCTACTGAGCCCTCAACTCCCAGGCTCTAGGAAGTAAAGCCAAAGAAATTTTAAGTTCTTTTCCTAAATCTTTCTACTTAGCCTGGACTAGTGAAATGCTTACAAGTTGTATATTTATCTGTTGTGTATCAAGACATTGTTATGACTAATGGTTTCCAGTTAGTGCTCATCAGCGTGTTAACTCCCTTCCCTCCTGTCTTATCACTACATGCACAGACTCCTGAAAGTGTCTCCTCCTTGGTCTCCAAATGCTGGTCTTAGCCCCCATCTCTCTGAGACCATTTCTAAGTACTGAAGCTTATTAATAATCATAAGATATTTGGTCATATCACCCACCATGGCATCACCCATGACTTGAGTTTTTTCCCTAGTTACATGATAGGTTACAGTCTAGTTATTTACTTGGCATCTAGGTTCCCTGAATGATCCTCTGTCTTGTATTTTGCCTCATATTCTTAATATTTGTATAAAGTTTACCTAATCTCTTGTTATTCACTGGTGGTGTGATGTTTCAGTCGCTGTCATCTTTTACTCTTGCAACCCCAGGCTCTGTAGTCTGTCAGGGCTCCTCTGTCCATGGGATTTCCCAGGTAAGAATACTGGGATGGGTTGCCATTCCCTCTCTACGGGTCTTCCTGACCCAGGGATCAGACCTGGGTCTTCTTCATTGCAGATGGGTTCTTTACCAACTGAGCCACCAGGGAAGCCCCTGTTATTCACTAAGCTCTTTTGAAACATCAAATCAAAGAAAAATGTGGCTGGAAAGACATTCAGTCACCATCCCAGGTGTCATTTTGCTTTGCTCTAGTTACTGCTGTGTCTTTCCATAATGTTCCGAGGAGGAATCACTGTGGTCAACACTGGATTCCTTTTTTGGAAGATCCTGCCTATTTGGAGGTAACTTCCCAACCTTCTTCATAGAATCACAGGTTATTCTTGACCTGAGATTATCTGAAAAACATGAGAAAAAAATCCAGTATGCATATGTCTGATTTGAGAAAGTGATTTTTAATACCACATTCAGTTTTTTTTCCCTTTGTCATCAATCTGTTCAGATGATTTAAAGCTCATCATGTCAGTTGGAATAAATTCTTTTTCTGTAAAGAATTTCCTTTACATTGAGCTTCTTGAGAGTGGTGCTTCATGCCGCACCCCTCTCTGATGTTAGTGCTAAGTGGAGTGTCAAGCACAGAGCAAAAACACAGTTAAAGATTGGTTGGAGGGAGGAGGGCAGAGATGATTACAAGTAAAGTTTAAAGTCATCACTAATTCTTAGCTTATGTATATATAACAAAATCACTAGAATTTGTCAGACACATCCTCTAATGGGATATTTTTATTATAGTTTATTTAACTATTGGGCATCAAATTTTGTCTCTCACTTTTGTTTTAATTTCTCAATCAATCTGAAGTTTCTTCAGAGTGAGCACCATGTCTTATCTCCCTTTGTTACATCTGAGGTCATCTCGTACAGTGCTTTGCACTCAATAAGCAATCACGTAATGGTTTTGCAGTCATTATGATATTATGAGAGGACCATGGCTGTAGATCAAAAAAACTAGATTTGAATATCATCTCTTCCTTCTACCACTCTCTGATCTTGGATTTATTGCTCAGTGTTTCAGAGCTTCAGTTTCTTCTTCTATTAAACGGAGAAATCATTCTTACCATGTTTGTTTGGGAGATTAAATAAGACATTCATGTGAAATGCCTTTCCTTGGCAGATAACATTTGCAAAGCACCTAAGCATTCAGTCAGTCTTCATTCTTTTCTCATCTTTATTTCATCCTTGTTAAAGAGGCATGGTGGCAAGAATAATTTTTACCTTACATGCTATGTCATTGGGGCTTCCCTGGTAATTCAGGTGTTAAAGAATCCACCTGCAATGCAGGAGACCCCGGTTCGATTCCTGGGTTGGGAAGATCCACTGGAGAAGGGAGAGGCTACCCACTCCAGTATTTTTAGGCTTCCCTGGTGGCTCAGCTAATAAAGAATCAGCCTGCAATGCAGGAGACTGGGTTTGATCCCTGGATTGGAAAGATCCCCTGGAGAAGAGAATTCCGTGGACTGTATAGGCCATGGCATCACAAAGAGTCAGACACGACTGAGTGAATTTCACTATGCTACTTCTTAAAATTAGATTTGACTGCGTTCAATGAAATAAGTAATAGAAGCTTAGACATGACAGAAATTTATTTCTCTTTGACAGTACACAAGCCCAGGCAGCAGGTCTTGGGCTTGTTTGTGGATTCATGATGTCAGAAGCAAAAAAAGGATCCTTTATCCAGGATGCATCATAGTACAACATGGCTGCAAGAACTCCAGCCATTACATTGCTCTCCAACAGTAGGAAGGAGAATGATTTCTTTCAGTTGACTCAGCTACTTTAATGAGTCCTTTTGGAAACTCCACATAATACTTGCCCTTATATTTCTTTGGCTAGGGCATGGTCACATCCCCATATTTAGCTAGGGATGTCAGATATTTGATAAGCAACTAATAGTATCTGACACAAATATGTTTTATTTTCCCAAGTTTGATTTTGTATGCATGTAATTTTATCTATCTGCTTTTTACTTAATGTCATCTGCAGGATGAGAAATTTATTTCATCTCTTTGGACTTTCCAATTTGCTAGTTGTGGCTGCTGGGAGTGTTATGTTGATAGGATTCTGGGATCTCATCTGGGCTGTGATGACTGCCAGATGAGAAGGATTTTTTTGTATTTTATAGCTCAGAACTTAGTCCACAGTCTTCATTCATTAGAAACGTGATTTTAAATGAAATTGGGATTCTCCTCCTCCTTTGCATTTTACTGTTTCTGAAGTAAAGACAATACTCCAGGAAACCTCAAATGATTATAAACGTCAGAAGGACATGTTTTCTCTTTAAGGCAGCTTCAAGTTCCTGTTTATGTCCTGGCACAGCAGTAATCAGGTTGTCTGTAGCACTGGCCCTTTTCTCTATGCAATGTAAACATGACTGACTGTGCTGACTTCACTGAGGAGAGTTGGCGGGCACCACCACCAAATCCCTTGTGGCTGGGGGTGGGGGTTGTCTTCGCTATGTCATATTTGAAACACAGGTATTTGCATCTTACTAACTCCATATTGCATCATTAGGGAAAAAAAAAAGTCTTGTTTTCGGTTTTTGATAGCCCTGTTAGCAGATCTTTCTCACCTCATTGTGTTCATCTAAGCAGTAAAATGTGCTAAACCTCACAGTGTTAACATATGTCCACTTGGGTTACTGCCAATGACCAGAGTTCAATCCTTCGCTAAATAAAGAGGACCTTATTGGCTGGATTCTCTAGTTAATTTGTGCATAAGGAGGATCTTTTTAGGAAACTTTCTTGGTTTTTATAAGATCATGTTAGCAGCTTGCTGTGTGATCCTTAGTGGGTAGGCCAGTGGTTCTCGAACATAGAACAGGGTACATTTGGCCATGTCTGTAGACATGTTTTGATTGTCACAGTTGGGGATGTGTGGGCTAGGGGATCAGGAGAGGTGCTACTGACATCTGGCGGGTACATGCCAGAAAATGGGAAACATCCCACAAAGCTCTCACAACGCAGAAAGAACCAGCCCCAATTATCAGTAGTGCTGAAGGTGAGAACCCTGGTATATATAGACAGTTTACCTAGTAACTGATGCATTGGTGAGGATTAAAAATCTGTAGCACTTTAATAAGTCTTTGGAATACATCTTTTTCTTTCCACAGTCAAAGGTCTAGTTAAAATGTAAGTACATTTAGAATAACTGCTAGGTGCCTTTGTAACCGTAAATTATTTCAGAGATAGATTTGTCTATTTCAGAGATGGATTTTTGTCTGTGTGTTATAACTATCAAATCATAGCTCTTGAAGTACGAACTTGCCTTTTTCATTTTGCTGTTGTAATAATATCTTCACAGAGATATTTTTAGCAGTTCCCAAAAGTAGTAAATTACCAAAAGATAAACAAGTCTTCATAACCTACTCAAGTTCAAATCCATCTCAGGCTTGGAAACATTATAGGTGAGGGAAGAGAGGTGATTTCAGAGACCAAATATTTCAAGGCAGTAATTATACAAAAGATGAAACAATACGTTTTTCAATCCGCTAGGATTTGCATCTCTCTTCGCGTGATCTTAATCAGTGATTCTCAGCCTTCACTGCACATTAGAATCACCTGGGGAGCTTTTAAAACTTCTCTTCTCTGGACCCCCACCCCCTAGAAATTCTAGTTTAATTGTTCTGGGATAGGACCTGGACATAAGTATTTTTTAAAAGCTCTCTTGGTGATTCTAAAGTGCAGCCAAGGTTGAGAACCACTGATCTAGATATATTGGATTCTCTGCATGTGTAAGGGAGCTAATTCTTCTGTTCAGCGTTTAGTGAATGTCATGTTGGATGCTGGGAACTTTGCACTGTTTGAAGTAAAGACCAGACATCTCCTAGTTCTTATATCTGTTTTTCCAGCTTTAACCTTTAGTAGTTACTCATTTCTTCATAGCAGTTTGTGCTTTGTTACCCTGAACTTTTAAGTAAAGCAGTAAATAAATGAGCAATTTCAGAAAATAAAAAACTACTTGGGAAACTAAAGAGATGTAGTTTTATGAATGTATGATGCTTCCTTTGCCCTGTTTTAAGGAGTTTTTAAAGTACAAAATAGAGCAACCATCATAGAAAAAAGACAGAATTATGCTTTTTTTCTCTCCAGGAAGCCTTTTCTGGTAATTATGGCCAACACATACCACAACGTTGACGTCCACTTTAAAAGAAAATGCACTTACTCCTCACTTTTACAGAAGCATGTTCAGTGTCCCTGTTGAGTATACAACAATTATAGATATATTTGGTTAATTGCATTTTTTTTTTTAGCTATTTACTTTTCAAGTGGTTCAGATTAAATGATAAAAGCATGAAAAAATTCTGGTGATTTTATGTTGTTGCATTTATAACTAAATGTAAATAGCATTTTTTTGCATTCAAATCTTGGTTAGTCAGTCATTAGTTGTTTTTTTTTTTTCAGTCATTAGTTTTTGAACTATACTTAGAAACATTAAAAGGTGGCTGAGGTAGACAAAGAGTTTTGTACCTTAACTTCAAGCAAAGATATGACTCCTTTGGAGTTTTTTTGTTTTTTTTTTTTTGAGATCAAGAATATTTATTTTATTTTATTCTATTTTTTTTTAAATTTTTATTTATTTATTTTTTTGTCATACATTGATATGAATCAGCCATAGATTTACACGTATTAGTTCTGCTCAGTGTGGTTCAAGAACTGGCTGAATCATGAACTGTTTGTAACTGACCCAAGTAGAAAGATGGTGAGTAAATGTATAGAAGCCTTAATGACGTTTTGCCATTGCCATGACATTTTGACTGTATTTTATGAAAATATCAACCTGTGGTAGATTAGAGGGGAAAACAGACTGGTCCTTGACTGCAGGTAATTTGAGAAGTGCTATCTAGATGGTTCATAATTCCTTCTCACCCTTTAGCTCTTAGTTAAAGTGTTGCTTTCCCAAAATGCTTTCTCTGACTGCTCAGACACAAGTCAGATCCTCCATTCATCATAGTTGCAATTTTCTATCTGCTTGTGGGACAGTTTTGTTGATAGCTGTTCCCCCTAGTAGAAAAGCTCCACAAAGGCATAGGCTATTTCTGTGTTTACCCATCATTGCATTCCCAGTGTTGGGCATGTTGTAGACACATAACAAATATGTTAATAAATGATCATTTCCATGTTCTCCTCACCTCTGGAACCCTGGGTGATTCCTTTCCTTCCTTAGCATGTGGGAACTCTTACTTCTGGTCCCACCTCTCACATGTAGCCTAGGCTGGCTGTATTAAAAGAGAAACTAGAGATGGACACAGAGACTATTCCTGCCTTTAGACACTCACTGAGTTTTGTAGGTCTGCTTCCCTTTATCTCCACATCAGATTAGAAACATTTTCTTTTTCTAATGATTGAATATCATCTGCCACTGCCTGCCTTGGAAAACTACCAAACCTTTAGTATAATTTAAAAGAACTTTTAATTATGAGAAAAGTGAAATCATAGCTACATTGTTTAGCTCCCATCAGTGAAATGATCAGTTAGATTTTTAATTTAGTCTGATGTTTTAAAAGATGACCCATAATTTGTTCTCACCCTGGGAGTTGACAAGGGACCAGTAGAATCCTTTACATTTTCACGCTGTGAGTTTGTATCATTTTAATGTTAATAATTAAGAAACAAATCTTCTTAAAGTAGGATTCCTGATGGTCTGCAGACTTCAGTAGAAGTTGAAATAAAATTTGGAGTTTAACATCCGACTGGATACCAAATTCACAGCCTAAAAAAAAGCACAGGACATTATGATCACACCACAGCTAACTAGTTTGTTGGGTTCCATCGTTTCCCGTGGCCCACGCTGATCTTGTGTTTTGGTGGACGTCATGCAGATGGAGCATCGACATCGGAAGAAAGATACCCCAGTGCAGGCCAGCAGTCACCACCTCTTTGTGCAGATGAAGAGTCTCATGTGTTCCAACCTGGGAGAGGAGCTTGAGGTCATCTTTTCACTGTTTGACAGTAAAGAGAATCGACCGATCAGGTAAATGCATGTGGAGGTATGACTTGAATTCCTTAATGGTGAAGTGGTGGGTGTTTGCAACTGGCAAACTTTGGGATGTGTGACCTTGTACACTTTTACTTTATCAGCCTATTTTCTCGCCTTTAGAACTTTATGAATTTCTAAGTTGCGTACCTTCTGGAGGTTTCCCTGAAAATTAAATGACATGAGTCATGAAAAGGTTTGTTTTGAAAAACTCAAAAAGGCCATAGAACCATACTTATTATTAAATGAAAGTATGTCATTGATAGCAGGTCTGTTATTTGTTTGAGTTGTTTTGTGTTGATAATGCAAAAAAGACATAATATCTCTAAACCTGAAGTTCATTTGCATCTCAAGGTCAATACATTGTATTTTTCAAATTTTCAGTAAACAGTAAATTATTCTTACCCTGTTCACATCAAATGATATTGAGGAAAAACTAAATACTTAGAAACCTTTCCACTAGCGTTTCAAAGGTGGGAAATAATAAACAGTTTTCACATACATTTTTTTCTTTCTCTGTCTTACCTGTTGTATTTCTGTTATGGCAAGTTTTCTGTATTTAAGAAAAACTTACAATGGATGTTTTGGCTGTTATCCAGAAGTCTCAACCTTTTTTGAGACTTCTTTATGTGTAAAAATGTTTTCATCTTAAAGTTGAGCATAATCCACACCATATTTTACATGAAAAAATTTTAGTTTGAAATTAGAATTAATATTATACCACAAATCACACATAATGATCCAACTGTACCCCACTTTAAAAAATAATACTTACTAAAATAAGTGTTGACAGTTTTAGGCAACAATGAGCTGCATATTATTTTATAAACACAAACTATTTCTTTTCTGGTAAAAAGAAAATCTTTTTTTAAGGAAATCTGTGTGAAGTTTGTTTTTAATGCGTTTATAGCCATATAATCTTTTAATTAGCTTATATGTTATTCATTGCCTGCTAGAAAGTATACTTTCTATTTCCTAACAGTGAACTGTGTCCATAGAGTTTAAAGGTGTTGGTTTATACAGCAAGGGCAAGATTTATGAGGTGTGGAAGTAATGATGGGAATACAGTTTCAAATCTACTTTATACACTGTTGCAGGAAATGAGTCAGTGAGTTAAAAGAACCTTTCCCCTTCCCAAATCAACACCACTAAAAAGGGAAGATAAAGGCCTGAAAAAAGGATCCACGTTACAGTTTAGCACTGACTTTAGAGATGTGAAAGATTCCTTAGAGATAATACCTGCTTACACATTGAAGTGTTTTAGAAAGCTTGGTTTCCAGGTAGTGTAATTTAACCAATGGCTTTGTAACATTGTCTGTGTCATGTATGGTCTCTGAAATATTTAATGAACTGTATGGAGTGTAAAATGGAGAAAGGAGGTCAAGCTTTTGCTCATTCCTGTTCAGCTAAAGTTTTTGAGAAATATACATTCCCCTTTGCCAGTAATTTTCAAATGGCATTGACATAAGATTAATATTAGCTTGTCTGTCAGTTTTGTCTTGTTATAAACATTTTGAGATTTTCTAAAACATTCCTTCAGGCTTTGACTGACAGAGTTCCTCCTCTTTTATTCCTGTTTACTTGGTGAAAGTAGGAAAAAAAACCTGGGTGCAGAAACAAAATACTGTTTCTGTGGTTCCTAGGTTCTGCCCAGAAGCTGGGTCTATGATGTGATTGGGCTGTATCTGTGCCTGACTCCCTCCTCCAGCCTCCAGGCTTCCCCTCTCTCCATCAAACCCTTTCTTCCCCCAACTCCTCTCCTCCTGCTTCCCCTCTCTAATCTCCATTTCCCTCTGTGACACCCCTGGTGTAGAATGACCTTGGAGAAATCAAGCCTGAATCTCTCTCCCTTGCTTCTACTTGATGAGTTTGGCCATGGGCTCTCAGCTCCCAAACTCATCATCTCTATGAAGTTGATTGGCAAAAGAATGAGGAAGAATGAAAATACACAATTACTAGGTGTTTGGAAGGATCTCAAATTTCTTAACTTTCTGAGGTTTCAGATGGTGGTGATTATTCTTTTAGGGAGTGTTCAAAACCTTGCTATGAGTAGCTTGGACTCATACTTACCTTTTGAAGAGGCCTTGGGATGCACAGATCTGAGAACGAGCTTGATTCTTGTCTCTGCAGTTGAATGCTGCTGCCCTGACCCTTTAACTTAACCTCTGTCTTGTTCTTCATATTGAAACTGGTGACAAGTCTTGTTTCCTTCATTGCTTCTGGCAGAGCTGAGCATTGCAAAATAGTTGCATCTTCTCAGAAAAAGGTAGTATAAAGCCAAAATATGATATTTGAGGCATTGTTGTATTTCTTCTTATGCCCAACAGCAAATGTAGTGTGAGATGTGTGGGTTATTTTTTTCTCGTTAACAGTTTTTCTCCTTTAAATATAACAGTATACTTTTTTTCATTTTTTGATTTGCATACATACAGAGATTATAACTGCTTCTCACCTCCTTGAGTTACATTTGCAGGTTTACCATGTGGCAGGCCGTAAGATAAACTCTCCAGTGTGCTCTGGCATGTAAACTTAGAAACAATGAGGTAAATAACATCACTATCACCTATAAAAGATGAGGTTTAGAGAGAGAAAGTAATGGATGTGTGAGTATTTTAAGATCAACTCATACTATTTTTTAAAGCTTCTTACTTTTAAAAATTTCAGATGTATCAAAAAGTAGAATAGTGTCATAAAGCTTCATAGACCCACCACCAGTGACAACAGTGATCAACTCAGGGCTGATCTTGTTTCAACTACATATCTTTCCAGTCCTCCTCTTTGCTCCCAGCTTATATGGAGGCAAATCCCTGAGATCAAATTTTCACATGTAAATATTTCAGGGTACACCTATCTGAAAAAAAAAAAAAAAAAGAAAAAAACTAAAAAAAATCTTGTCATTCAGTCGCTAAGTCATGTCCGACTCTTTGCAATCTCATTGACTGCAGCACGCCAGTCCTCACTGTCTTTCCCTGCCAAATAAATATTCCCTTAACATCATCAAATATCTGTTTTTGGTCAGTATTCTGTTCTGCTATTGACCGATGATTATTGTTTTACAGATTCTAGATAAGGAATTTGTAATTCATGAGACCCAAATAAAGTCCACCCATTGTATGATTGATAAGTTTCACGGGCCACCTTTCATATGTAGTTTCCCTTTCCCTCTCTCTTTTTTAAATTCCTTCTAATTTATTTGCTGAAGAGACTGGATCATGATTTTCCTTTCTTTTTCTGCATTTGAAGTCCAATCCAAACAATGAAATTTAGTAGGCAAAAGATGGTGTAATTCAGGGAATGCTGCTGCTGCTGCTACGTAGCTTTAGTTGTGTCCAACTCTGTGCAACCTCATAGACGGCAGCCCACCAGACTCCCCTGTCCCTGGGATTCTCCAGGCAAGAACATTGGAGTGGGTTGCCATTTCCTTCTCCGTTAGGGAATGCATTTGTTGGTAAATAGGATCATTAGTGCTGAAATTTACAAAAAGAGAAAATACAGTCTAAGTGTAATTTTATGGCATTGTGCTGACCATTAATCATGGGAAATAACCTTGTCCAGGTACAGATGGGGGGACCAACATGTACAAAGCCCGTAGAGGTTTGATTAGGAAAGAAATAAGTTTATTCCTTTCATAAGGCAGACAACTGGCTAGAATTTATTCATTTAACTTCTCTAAGAATCAAACAGCCAGCATTTTATTAAGCACATCTGCCAGAGTTTGTTTTAAATACTTTATATTATATGCCCTGATTGTATAGGTGAGGAAGTCAGGCACAGTAAGGTCAGGAAACTGGCCTGAGTTTACCAAACTGGTAAGAGGTGAAGCAGAGTGGCAGGCCAGCTACGTGGCCCCAAAGTCTGCCCTCTGAACACCACCCCATCGGCCTCATCAAGGGCTTCTGGACATTTCCATCACAGCAAGATTTCATTAGCCAGAGTGAGAGCTCCAGAGACTGGTAGCCCTAATAATAAATTGTGACAACTTATTGGTAATGATAACACTGAAACTAATATAGGACCTCAGAAATATTCTATACTATAGAAATTGTTTTTAAAATCGAATCCTTTGTTGTGCAAAAGCTTTTGAATTTAATTAGGTCCCATTTGTTTATTTTTGCTTTTATTTCCAATATTCTGGGAGGTGGGTCATAGAGGATTCTACTGTGATTTATGTCGGAGAGTGTTTTGCCTATGTTCTCCTCTAGGAGTTTTATAGTTTCTGGTCTTACATTTAGATCTTTAATCCATTTTGAGTTTATTTTTGTGTATGGTGTTAGAAAGTGTTCTAGTTTCATTCTTTTACAAGTGGTGACCAGTTTTCCCAGCACCACTTGTTAAAGAGGTTGTCTTTTTTCCATTGTATATCCTTGCCTCCTTTGTCAAAGATAAGGTGTCCATAGGTTCGTGGATTTATCTCTGGGCTTTCTATTCTGTTCCATTGATCTATATTTCTGTCTTTGTGCCAGTACCATACTGTCTTGATGACTGTGACTTTGTCGTAAAGCCTGAAGTCAAGCAGGTTGATTCCTCCAGTTCCATTCTTCTTTCTCAAGATTGCTTTGGCTATTCGAGATTTTTTTTGTATTTCCATACAAATTGTGAAATTATTTGTTCTAGTTCTGTGAAAAATACCGTTGGTAGCTTGATAGGGATTACATTGAATCTATAGATTGCTTTGGGTAGTACAGTCATTTTCACAATATTGATTCTTCCAATCCATGAACACGGTATATTTCTCCATCTAAGTAAACTTAAAAGTTTTTGCACAACAAAGGAAACTATAAGCAAGGTGAAAAGACAGCCTTCAGAATGGGAGAAAATAATAGCAAACAAAGCAACAGACAAAGGATTAATCTAAAAAATATACAAGCAACTCCTGTAGTTCAATTCCAGAAAAATAAATGACCCAGTCAAAAAATGGGCCAAAGAACTAAACAGACATTTCCCCAAAGAAGACATACAGATGGCTAACAAACACATGAAAAGATGCTCAACATCACTCATTATCAGAGAAATGCAAATCAAAACCACAATGAGGTACCATTACACACCAGTCAGGATGGCTGCTATCCAAAAGTCTACAAGCAATAAATGCTGGAGAGGGTGTGGAAAAAAGGAAACCCTCTTACACTGTTGGTGGGAATGCAAACTATTATAGTCACTATAGAGAACAGTGTGGAGATTTCTTAAAAAACTGGAAATAGAACTGCCATATGACCCAGGAATCCCACTCCTGGGCATACACACCGAGGAAACCAGATCTGAAAGAGACACGTGTACCCCAATGTTCATCGCAGCACTGTTTATAATAGTCAGGACATGGAAGCAACCTAGATGCCCATCAGCAGATGAATGGATAAGGAAGCGATGGTACATATACACAATGGAATATTACTCAGCCATTAAAAAGAATACATTTGAATCAGTCCTAATGAGATGGATGAAACTGGAGCCCCTTATACAGAGTGAAGTAAGCCAGAAAGATAAAAACCAATACAGTATACTAACGCATATATGTGGAATTTAAAAAGATGGTAACGATAACCCTATATGCAAAATAGAAAAAGAGACACAGATGTACAGAACAGATTTTTGGACTCTGTGGGAGAAGCCGAGGGTGGGATGTTCTGAGAGAATAGCATTGAAACAAGTATACTATAAAGGGTGAGACAGATCACCAGCCCAGGTTGGATGCATGAAACGTGCTCAAGGCTGGTACACTGGGAAGACCCAGAGGGGTGGGATGGGGAGGGAGGCGGGTGGGGGGATCAGGATGGGGAACACATGTAAATACATGGTGGATTCATGTCAATGTATGGCAAAAACCACTACAATGTATTGCAAAAACCACTACAATGTTTTAAATTAATTAGCCTCCAACTAATAAAAATAGATGAAAATAAATAAATAAAAGTGAGTCCTTCTCAAGATACTTGAAGAATAGCAACATAGCACTGACTCTTACCATGTACTAGTGATCAAAACGTTGAGTTAGTACTTGGAGATATCAAATGCAAAAGGAATCAGCACGTGAAGATTACTCCCTTCTACTTCACCATGTGCATCAAAGCACACAGTATTTCCTCAGTACCAGGAGGGGTATGTTCTCTGACAGAAACTTAGAACAATGTGTCATTGATGCTGGATGATATTTAGAAAGCCCATTAGTATTTCCAAACAGTTTCTGCGTGAAGATGGCCTCTAGTGTTAATCCTCTGATGCATGTTGCAGATGCCTTTTACTGTACCGGAAAGAGTCAGACATATTCTAACAGCATGTTGCTAATGTACACCTAGCCCATGCTTATTTTCCAATTTTCCCTCATTTGTTTAACAACATCTGCCACGGTGGGTACAGCTACACACTGAACTCAGTTATAAGGAGAAATAACGTACTTTTCCTGAGTGAGTTTTTCCCAGTCTTTGACATAATTTCTCACCATAAAAGGTAATTTCTTTTTTTTTAAATGTAATTTCTTAGTTTAAAAAATATTTACTCAATTAAGTTTTATAGGAGTAAAATATTTTTAGAGCACATCTATCTGGTTGAAAGTTTGTAATTTCTCCAGGCTATAAGGGTATAGCTAGAAAAGTCAGGGAGTCAATTCCCTAGATAGCATCTGTAATTTTATTCAGTTCTATTCATTTCATTTAACTAACATATATTGCTTACCATGTGCCAGACACTGTTTTCTAAGCTGTTTAAAAAATATTAACTTATGTATCCCTTGTAACAACCCTATGAGGTAGGCACTATTAGTATAGTCTTTCCTTGGTATCTGTGGGGAATTGGTTCCAGGACACCCCTCAGGTACCAAAATCCACAGTTACTCAAGTCCCTTATATAAAATGACATGGTATTTGCATATAACCTGTGCACATCCTCCCATGTACTCTTAATCATCTCTAGATTACTTAGAATACCTAATAAAATATAAATCCTGTCTAAATAGTTGCTTTTTTGGAAAACTTTATGGAATTTTTTTTTCCTGAACATTTTCTGTCTACAGTTGGTTGAATCTGCAGATGTATTGCCTATAGATACAGAAGACTGACTATGTCCTCATTATTATCCATGGGGAAACTTATTAATCAGAGAGATTAATAACTTGCCAAAGGCCACACAGCTGGTATATACAGTGAGACCGTATTTTAACATGCTGTTTGATCAGGCATCAGTATCCTTAATAACTTTTCTATACCCATTCTCATGAACTTCAATGTTAATAGTATTCTGTTTGCTTCCTCAACCGATTTTTAAATCACCAGTATATAGCAAGGTCAGAGAAGGCAATGGCATCCCACTCCAGTACTCTTGCCTGGAAACTCCCACGGACAGAGGAGCCTGGTAGGCTGCAGTCCATGGGGTCGCTAAGAGTTGGACATGACTGAGCGACTTCACGTTCACTTTTCACTTTCATGCATTGGAGAAGGAAATGGCAATTCACTCTAGTGTTCTTGCCATTTCCTTCCCAGGGACGAGGGAGCCTGGTGGGCTGCCATCTATGGGGTCGCATAGAGTCGGACACGACTGAAGTGACTTAGCAGCAGCAGCAGCAGCAGCAGCAGCATATAGCAAGATGTCTGTTGAAGGTTTTTTTTTGTGTGTGTGTGTGTGTTTTTAAGAAACTGAAGTGAAAGAAGCTTGAGCTTACTAAGAATTGACAGGAAGGATCCAGTAACATGGGAAAGGTTACACTCGGGGAGCAGCAGAGGTCTGGATCAAGGTCCCTTAGGGGAGGTATCAGGAAACAGGCTTGAAATTGCAGGTGGGAAGACCAGCCAAGGAGCAGAGAAGGGGAGAAAGGGCAGAGTGTGGATATGCATAACCTGGGGCACAGGACTGGGAATATCAGGGAGAGGGGATTTGTGCAAAGATATCAAACCACAGCTTTGATATCACAGACAACTAAAATACCACAGACAACTAAAATAAAGTGAGTATCACAATAAAGGAAGTCACGTGGATGTTTTGGTTTCCTAGTGCATATAAAAGTTATGTTTACACTATACTATAGTTTTTTAAGAGTACAGGAGTGTTCTGTCTGAAAAAAAATGAATGTGCATATCTTAATCAAAAACACTTTATTGCTAAAATACACTGACCATTGTCTGAGCCCTCATCTCTTTTGCTGGTGGACTATCTTGCTTTGATTTTGATGGCTACTGATTGATCTGGATGGTGGTTAGTGAAGGCCCGGTGGCTGTGGCAATTTCTTCAGCTAAGACAGAAGTGAAATTTGCTCTATCCGTTGACTTTTTTTTAACATGTTTTATCTCTCTATAGTATGCTATGCTGTTTTATAGCCTTCTACCCACAGCAGAGCTTCTTTCCAAAACGGGAGTCAACCCTTTCAAACTCTGCCTTATCAACTATGTTTATATTATATTCTAGGTCCTTTGTTGTCATTTCAACCATCTTCACAGCATCTTCACTGGAAGTAGCTTTCATCTCAGGAAACCACTTTTGTTGCTTATCCTTAAGAAGCAACTTCTCATCCATTCAAGGTTTAAATGTGAGATTGTGGCAATTTAGTCACATCTTCAGGCTCTACTTCTAATTCCAGTTCTCTTGCTATTGCTACCACATGTACAATTACTATCTCCACTGAGGTTTTGAACTCCTCAAACTCACCCATAAGGATTAGATAAACTTCTTCCAAGCTCCTGTTAATGTTATTTGGACATCTTCCCATGAAGCACAAGTGTTCTTAATGGCTTCTTGAATGATGAATCCTTTCAGAAGGCTTTCAGTTGGCTTTGCCCATCTGAGCCACCAGGGAAGCCCTATTTACATATTAATGTGTCAGTTAATCTACAACAGAGTGTAAGTTACATGGACCAGTGATAATGACATGGTCCTTTTTGTTGACTATTTCCCATATAAGTTTTGCTACTTTGGTTACTGCTGTATTCTAAGTTTTAGGACTAATCTGTTACTGTATTTCATTCTTATCAGAGAATATATTTATTATGACCTAAGTGCCACCAAGGCTTCCCTGGTGGCTCAGATGGTGAAGAATTTGCCCTCAATGTAGAAGACCCAGGTTTGATCCCTGGGTTGGGAAGATCCCCTAGAGAAGGGAATGGCAACCCACTCCACTAATCTTGTCTGCCGAATCCCACGGACAGAGGAGCCTAGCAGGCTACAGTCCATGGGATTGCAGAGAGTGGGGCACAACTGAGCAACTAGCATTCCTACTGCTAAGTGCCGCCAGTGGGTTCTCGGCTTATTATAGGTCTGCTTGTGTGTGCAGACTGCTGGTGTGGGCTTCTGTTTGAGAAAATAGCAGCAGAGTAGTGCTTCTAAAAAAGTCTTATTCTAGTGATTAAATACAAAAAGTCCTTTCATGTAATTAAGTTCAGATAAAGTTGACTTTCTTGCTGGTGCCTAACTCACTTACTTGACTAAAGTTGTGTTTTTTCCACCATCACACAGTTGAACTCTCCATTAAATGCTTCATTTCTGTATAAATTTTATATTGCCTAAAACTGCCTTCTTTTTCAGTATACTCAAGTCTGTTATTTAAGTAATATTTAAGTAAAAGTGATGAATATTATTGGTGAGGCACAGATTTCTTTTATTTTTAATTGGAGGATAATTGCTTTACCCTATGGTGTTGGTTTCTGCCATATATCAACAGCCTAGATATAGATATGTCCCCATCCTCTCGAGCCTCCCTCCTACCTCCCACCCCACCCCTCTAGGTTGACACAGAGCACTGGTTTGAGATCCCTGAGTCACATAGCACCTTCCCCACTTGCTATCTCTTTTACATATGGTCATGTGTATGTTTTCCATGCTCAAATTGTCTCTCAATTTGTCCCACCCCTCTCCTTCCCCAACTGTGTCCACAAGTCTTCTCTATGTCTGCGTCTGCATTGCTGCCCTGCAAATAGGTTCATCAGTACTATCTTTCTAGATTATATATGTATGTGTTAATGCATGATATTTGTTTTTCTCTTTCTGACTAATTTCATTCTGTTTAATAGGCTCTAGTTTCATCCACCTCCCTAGAACTGACTCAAATGCTTTCCTTTTTATGGCTGAGTAGTATTCCATTATATATATATATATATATATATATATACACACACAAACACACACACACACACCATAACTTCTTTATCCATTCATCTGTCGATGAACATCTAGGTTGCTTCCATGTCCTAGCTTGCAGATTTTTTTTTACATGAGCCAATTCTGAACTATGAAATTTATCTGAAATCCTCTCCATACTCAAGATGTATATCTTGTATCTTACAGGTACCATTCTATAGTACAGAAATGGTCAGACTCTGTAGTCAGAGGACCCTCCACTGTCATTCAGTAGCTCCATCAGCCTGAGCAAGTGAATTCATGTCTCTTATGGCTGTAATTTGTCTGCTAAGTGAAGATAAGAATAGTACTTGTCTCATGGAATTGTTTTAGGATTACATGAGATAATGCATATACTTCTTAGTCTAATGCTTGACACTGGATCATTGGTCAGTAATTATAAGCTATGATGATGATGATTTAAAACAAAACAAAAAACTAGGAAATGCACTTTAACATAACCAGAAATGATATGTGGTATTTGGTCTTGAATTCTTAAAGGAGTCATATATTTTAAGGAAGTATTATTAATCTTTAAAGTGTATGTTATTATAGTTGCATAAGATTTGGAGAGACTAGTAAACATGTGGAACAGCATCCAGGGATATGCTTTGCTTTTAAATACTTTAGCAACAGAAAAAAAGAAAAAAAGAGGGAGAAGGAAGAAAGGGAGAAAGAAAAAGGAGAAGAAAGAAAGAAGGAACAAAGAGAAGTAGGTGGAGCAATGTGGCAGAATTGAATGGTTGTAAATTTCTTATGATATAAGATCTGTGCGTGCTTGGTTTACCTTTTAGCATATAGTGTGTATGATAATGCATTATCTCCTTGAAATTATCAATTTTCTATGCATACAAGCAGTAAAACAATGAAGGCAGGCCTTTTTCTCAGTTTCTTTGAAAGATGATAGATTTATTACTCTGATCTAGTCACTAGCCCCATACATGGTTTGGATTCCATTCTGCTTGGAATAATATTCCTGGGTTCCTATAAACTGACAATAATATTTTTGATATTATATTTGGCAGAACTTAACAGGAATGTTTTCTGAAGGTCTAGGACATTCAGTGTTACAGTAACAAATATATTATAGTAATATTGTCTTTAAAGTGTAAAGTCTGACTCATATATAAAATAAAATAGGCGACTTTTAGAAGATGAATGTTCTGTGAGAGGAAATACCTTATATGCTTAAGCAAAATTCTATGTCTATATAAGGACCAGGTTCCCAGAAACTCTGAATTAATAGAGGTTTGTCCAAAACAACAAGGTCCTCCTGTATAGCACAGGGAACTATATTCAGTATACTGTGATAAAGTGTAATGGAAAAGAATATGAAAAAGAATGTATGTATATATATACATATATTTATATGTGTATAACCTAGTCACTTTGCTTATACAGAGAAATTAACACATCATAAATCAATTATATTTCAATAAAATAAATTTTATAAACAATAATAATAGAGGTTTGTCCTCCCAAAGGTGAGGAATTTCTACATGTACATGACTGGCGTGTTACCTCTCGCCACTCCCTTGTTCATTCATGCACTGGTCTTACGGTCACAGAAGCAGCAGTGGGATGCCTGTGGCATGAGGCCCTGCTGGAGACTCACAGGTGACTTCTGGGGCAGATGGCAGAAGGGATGCAGGGCACCCATGAAGAAATTAATTTGAGAAAGAGGAAGGTTGCTGCTTCTACTAATGTGGGAGGAAGGGAGGGCAGCGAAATGAGTTTCAGATGTTGAAATGGAAAAGAGGGCCTGGGTCTGTGGCCTTGACCTTTCATAAGAAAAGTGGAGGAACAAGATGAACTGCTGTTGGAGAGCAGAAAGGAGAATGAAAGGGAGCTCAGGGCGGAAAGTGAGTTGCACAAACGAGGTCAGTGGCCTTTGAGCACAAATGTGATAGGAAGTGAGCTACTGATGAATAACGGAATCGCCGAGCTCAGGAAGGCCGCTGCAAGAGAGATGTCTGAAACTGGTGGTGAATCCTGGCTCCCGAGTTAGCTACCTTTTGCCAGGTGTGCTCAGGATGGAGCTGTCAGGTGGTAGAGCTGGAGCCTGACACATCATATTTAGATAAAACTGAGAATGGGAGTCTAGCACAATGAGGGAATTAAAAGAAATTACAACCATAGCTTCCAGTTGGTCTCTTCAGAGGCTGACATGATCCATAAGCCTTTCATTTTTAAGAGGAAATTAAAGAACTCACGCTTCTTTTGAAAAGACTTAGGTACTGGGAAATTTTTTCAAGGCCTTACAGCTGTTGGAGAAAAGTTATTTAGTCCACTCTTAGAAAAAAATGCTAATCTTTTGGTGTCTATATTATAGTACATAACATAGTTAAGAGAGCACATGTGATTTTTTAATTCTTCGAGCACTGTGCTAGAATTTCTCATTTCATACCTCATTTACAACTTATTATAGTGTGATCGCACAAATTCAGCATCTATGTTTTTACATAAATTAGGAGCATTTGTTGTTTGGAATGTAGAAAGATGGTTGGTGTAGATCTCTTTTTATAGTTTTATGTTATAAAATTAACTGGAAATTGTAACCTCTCCAAAGTCAAGCAATAACGGAGGGGAAAATTTCTGACTGGCCATGCATGCAGGGAGCATGACCGAGAACAGAAATAGACGAAGGCGTTCAGAGGTCCTCTTCGGATTGTGGCAACATCAACCATTCCATACGGCCCAGCGTGCTTCCTGCTGTGTCTAGACGCGCTGGCACAGATTTCTCTGTGGGTGTCTGTACATCACTGACCCCACAGTGACCTTCCCTCGGGCCTCCTGTTTAAAGGCATGAGTGCTTTCCACTCTCCCACATCTTTTCTATCATTTGACTCCTCCAGCAGGTGCACGAAAATTGAGATTGTTGTCACTTTGAAGTTAATCAGATTCTTCGGTCACATTATGTTGCATATACAAAAATATTGCTTTAGAGGTGTAGTGATGTTAATAGGAGAGATTTTCAGAAACGGACCAGGAGGAGGATGTAAATTAAAAGAAACAAATAACTGTGTTCATGCTGCGAGAACACACAACATAGAAGTGATCCACTGTTTTTCTCTGTAGCATTTTAAGAGCCATACAATTCCAGTTATTTTTTGAAATTGTGAATTATTATATTATTATAAGAAAAAGTGACTGGAATTTTAAGGGGTAAAAAACTGAAAACTCATTGAATAAGTGGATTTAGATTGACTTTATCATCCCCTTTAGCTCCAGACACTGTGCAGCCTATTTGTCTCATGGTGCTTTGTGCAGTGTTTTAGAAATTGATCAGATTTAACCCACATTCCTGTGTTTTAAAAGATTACCAGATTGGTGTTCTTTTCACCAGGATTCTTATCAGCTGTGTCTTTCCTCCTCTGCCCTGTCTGCTGCCTAGAGGGAATTCAGATTAATTTAGTTTCCCTTAATTCGCTACTAACTAAATCATGCTTACACAGAGCAACCCAACTTGCTAGGACTTCTTTGCTCTTCACTGACATTTGTTTTGTAAGTGATTCAACACCAACAAAAGAATTGTTCATGATATGGCCCTAGTTAGTTCCTTTTTTGAAGATAAGGCTACCCTCTTGTTATCTTTCTGTTCCCAGAACCTTGCAGAATGCCCTACACAGGCTGGGCATTGATACGGTTAAAAGTAATTTACAAATCTGTCACTATTGTTGAGGCAAAGTATGAAAAGATCATGTCATTGTTGTCTTTTTTTTTTTTTTTTTGCTGTTTTCCTTCATCTCCAGTGACAATGTGCTTCTTGATAAGAGAGAGAACTCAAGGTTGAGTGCATCAGAAAAGTCCATAGTTTTGTTTCATGCTCTCTTGGGTTAAGCAGAGGTATGCTCTTAGATATGTCTCTATGGGAGCAGGGAGCATCATTTGCAAAATCTGTTTTAGAAAAAAAAAGTAAATAAAAGCTGGCAGATAAATTTATAGACTATCCTCGACTTACAGTGTTTCAATAGGGTTTTTTGACTTTCCAGTGGTATGAAAGCAATGAACATTCACTGAAAACTGTACTTGGAATTTTGATCTTTCCCTGGGCTAGCCATGTGAGCTATAGAGCTATAGTACTCTGTTGAAGCTAAGTGGGTTTATCAGGACGTAACCCTATAAGCTGAGGAAAATCTGTGTAGCATCTTTTCCTAAGTACTTCCATTTGGAGATCTTTGATAAAAAAGCTAAACAGAGACTGCGTCTTTTTATTTCAGTTGAGCGTCAGAGATCACATGCTATTGTTGTTGAATCACTGATCTTCATTCATTCAGCAAACAATTACTGATCGAGCACTGTCCCCAGGCACTGATCTGGACACTGGGGACACATCAATGAATAAAAAATTTAAAAATTATTGCCCTCCCAAAACTTACATTTTGTTGATCTTCAAAAGACTATTAAGCTTGAAATCAAGGAATATTTTTAAACACTAGAGTTTCTCTGTGTATGTAATCAATATGCTGTTTTCATTTTACAAAGATATTTGTGGTGTCTAGAGCAGTGCTTCCTAAACTTCTCAGTGCATTTTCCAACCTACTAACACTGTAGAGCTCTTCAGAAAATAATGTACTTATTCTCATACACATGAATATTTGCATTTCAATGCAGAGGCCTTGTAGTTTCCTGGTTAAAAAGAAAAAGCATTTGACCTTTAGAAAGTCCAATTGCATGCATCATCTAGTTAATAAATAGTATTGAATGATGAGTGTAGTTGATAATTTTTTTTGATTGAAGTATAGTTGATTTACAACATTGTATTAGTTTCAGATGTATAGCAAATTGATTCCGTTAAACACATACATATGTTTTTCTCAGATTCTTTTCCATTACAGATTATTATACTTCCCTGTGCTATGTAGCAAATCTTTATCTATTTTTATATATAGTGGTATACATCTGTTAATCCTGTACTCCTAATTTATCCTTCCCCTATTCCCGATACCTTTCCCCTTTGGTGACCACCATAAGTTTTCATTTTTTTAAGTTATAATGAATATAAAGAATCTGTCAGTATCAGTAAGCTGTTGAAAGGGACATTTGATTTTGGTTTATTTCATTTTAAAACTTAGGACATATTTTTGAGATGATGGATGTATGAAAGATATTTTACTTACTGTTTTTGCAGGGCTTGAATTACTTGGATTTTTATTATTTATTCTGTTTTCATAAAGGTTTCCTTTACCTTTGCAAAGAACTGCATGCTTCAACCCAGAATAGTTATAAAGAGCTCAGGTTTGCTTTACTTTCAAGATTCCTTATTATAGATACTTTCCCTAACAAAGAACCATTGTTAGAAAGGTCAAAATAATTACTGTATATAAATCAGAGCAATTCCTCCTTCATGAAATGTCATAGATACAGTGTTTACCATAATCAAATTAATGAAAATTCCAAGAATAAGCATAAGACATTCTGCCTAAAAACAAGCTTTCCTATTTCACAGTCCCTGGTTCTGTTGACCAGATCGCATTATCACCTACTTTTAGTTACCTCTCAGGAGCTTTTTTCTAGTGAAATTCTTAATGAGTTCTCTAGAGATAGACACAAGCATTTTCCTGAGTTGCCTAATTGAACAGTTTAACTGTTTCTAAGGATTTTACTTGAATTCAACAATGGGATTTTTAGAACATCAACTTTTTAGAACTTATTGCCATTATGGATTTTCTCAAATCAACAGTTGATCCAAATCTTTTCTTTCGTTCATTGGTCTATCAGCAGGTGGTCTGTACATCACTTATTTGTAACTTTAAACCGCATTCCTTTTTTGAGCTTTACCTTCCTAAAAAGAGTTCTGATTCAACTAGCTTTATACTCTGAAAGAAAAAAAACAAAACATGAAATGGTTTTAAGTCATTCTAACTAGTAAGAAAGAATCAGCTTGATGTTCAGCATTGGCTATAGAGTTGACTATAGTTTAAAAAATTATCTTCTTTTTCATTGTTCAACTAAAGCAAAATCCTTTATTGTCCTAACAAAGCATCCCTTTAGTTGACTGCTTAGTCCTTCAGCTTTAAATATTTGTCAAGTGAATCTGGGTTTGGACAGTAATATTAAAAAAGAAAACTCAGAATCTGTCTGCTCTTTAAGTAAACTACTGTGGAAATCCTGGTATCAACGATCCTTCTTGTTTCATTTCCCTCTAGTTAGCAGAAGAGCTCATGACCCTTGTGTTGCTTTACTTTTAAAATTAGAAAGCATATTAATAGCTTTATCTAGGAAGACTTGCTTGAGGAGTTGCTTTTATTTATTGACAAGGAAGCACTTTGTTTGCATCCGTCATATGTTGGGAGACAAAGGGGAGAAGCCATTGACCTGAACATATCAGGCATGTGTTGCCTGTTTCCAAAGGACAGTCAGCAATTCTGACTGATTAGAGCTTAAGCATTTGGGTCAAAACTGTGGCCGTTAACTGTGACTGTGCTTTTAAACATTCAAGAGCTTTTAGATCCATATTCCAGTAAGTCAGGAACCCCAGGCTGGGACCTGGGCTTTCTACAGGTCCCCAGGGGAATGTTGTGCACACCCACGTTAGGAGATGGCCTGGCCGACAGCCCCTTCTGCTGTGCCATGGTGACACTGAAACAGTCCAGTGGCCGCCCCAGGGCAGCCGGCGCACTTTCCCCTCACTTCCCAGAGTATCTTACCTGGCCGGTGGCAGTACCAGCTCCCGGTACTGTGACTAGAATGCTCCGTGGGTTGTGCTTTGCCACTTGTCCTAGGAAAGAACACAGTAACAGTTCCCTGCGCAGGTTGTTGGAAGCAGCTTACAATGTTAGTCAATCAGAAAGCATTTGAGAAAATGCAGGAGAAACAGTGAAACAGAAGCACTGAGATCAACATCTATCGTGTACTATGGCGTTTTGGGGAGAGGCCCTAAAGTCAGCTCAGCAGAGCCTTTTTCTTTCCTCTTCTCCTTCCATCTTCTTGCTCCGAATGCTTCCTCCTTGGCTCTTGGCGCATCTCCCTGCATGACTACTCAATGTACAATAAATAGTAATTGTCCTCACACACAGCATAGTTATATTTAAGACAAGGAACTTGGTTCTTTCAGAGATGCTACATGGGGTATTTTTTTGGTACAGCTGTTTTATAAAATATGCATGCCTGTGTGCTAAGTTGCTTCAGTGGTATCTGACTCTGTGTGACCCCATGGACTGTAGCCTGGCAGACACTGCTGTCCATGGGATTCTCCAGGCAAGAATACTGGAGTGTGTTGCTGTGACCTGCTCCGGGGCTCTTCCCGACCCAGGGGTGACACCTGTGTCTCCTGCATTGCAGGTGGATTCTTTACTGCTGAGCCACCAGGGAAGCCTTCTATCAAGTATAAGCACAAAAGAACCAGATAGTTCTTTTTCCAGTTTGTGTACCAGAACACAACCATCCAAGTGTTTTCTCTCTTTTGTTACTGTTGCTTTTGGAGAACATAAATTTATTTCAGTGTTTTAACTGTCCAAAATGATTTTGAAAGTATTCTTTGCAATTTTTGTGGATTAGTCAGACTTCAACTTCAATATATTATCATCATGAATTACTGTATAAAATATACATTGTGTAACTTTCACAAACATTAAACCACTAGGTAGCTATACATTGTGTAACTTTCACAAACATTAAACCACTAGGCATTCCTAACTATAGGTACATTGCTTCTTATGAGAAGGGAGCTATAGAGTTATAAACAAAAATTCATATAGAGAAATAAAAAAATGTCCTTGATGCTGGTCATCCCTAACTATGGGTACATTGCTCTGTGAAAGCAAATGATTGTCCTAGGAATGCTGTTATCGGAGAGTCACTTGATATGATGACTCAGAAAGCTGGGAGGACCCTCCCACATCTGTCCAGAAGGCCTCCAAGACCCTAGGTAGGGCCTTTAGAAGGACAGCTGCTTCTGCGTGTTAAAAGGAGGAGTGGGAAGATAGGAGCATCCTATCCTGCTGAGAAGAGAAGCCATTGGGGTCTTCAGATCCCTACTGTGCCACCCATGTTATTTGCATCATTGGTAAGAACTTTTCTACCAACTATGCTGTTGAAACAGACCTAAACTCCCTAAACACAGATAGGTTTGTGGCTTTATTTATTTTTGTCTGGCTTCATGAATGTTTTAATAATTATTTTTGTATTTTATTGTACATATTCACAATAAAAACCCTGGGTTCACATGATATGGTTAGACTTGCTCTTTTTGTGTCTGTTATGAGGTGTTCTGTTCTTATGAAGATAGCTTTGTGGTTAAGACCTGAGACTTTGGAATCAGACCCTGGAAATTAATTTCTTGGCTCCATCCTTGACTGACCATGCAACTTTGGCCAATTTACCCAGTATCTCCAAGCTCCAGCTTTCTCATTTGTAAAGTGAGGATGGGAGGGGCTCCTCCCTTATAGGGTGATTGTGAGACTTAGAGAAAATCCGTATAAAATGTATGTATTTTATTTTGAGTTGTACTATTTTCCCCTGGGATATCTGGGGATGAATATGCCCACTGTTACTTCACTATCTTGGTTTTCTCAAATCCTTTTTAGAAGAAGGCACATTATAAATAATAAATAATTGTGATTTTTTATTCTTTATTTCCAAAGACATAATTTACTCTTGTTGATTTATCACACAGTGATTCATAATGGCTCACACAAGGAATTCAGGTGGACACTAAATTTCTCTGGCAGTGAAATTTCCTCTGGGAGCGCATAGCACTGTAAGGGGAAGTCAAATGATGATTTTTCTCTGCTACTAATAATATCAAATCCCATTTCTTCAGTGTTGCTGAAAGTGTTCTATGTGCTAATTCATTGTTTGATGATGAAGAAGGAGGCATTCCCGTTTGAAAATATGTCACCATAGATACTTCCATTACAATATATTTGTTATAATAAAGACCTAGAATGTGCGTGGTGGACAGAGTTACATGGCATGGACTAGAATCTAGAGTGGCCTTGAAGTTAATTAGGTGACTCTCACGTCTGATGGTAAGGTGCCATTGATTGATATGTCCGTGGAGAATTTCATGTGTTTCGCTACCATGAAGTGTAAAAGATGTTACATGGAAGAGAGCGAACGTTGCTACCTAATAATTTGTATTTTTTTCCTAAAAGATTGTATTTGTTCAGTCTTTAAATACCTAGAAGGTACCAAATCGTTAGTTGATATCTGGGAATGGAAATAGGAAGTATGCACATCTTATAATAGAACACTTTTTTTGCTTTGTTTTTAAACTTTTTATTTTCTTGGAGTATAGCCACTTAACAATATTGTGGTAGTTGTAGATAGACAGCAAAGGGACTCAGCCATACATACATGTATCCATTCGCTCCCAACCTCCCCTTCTCTTCCAGGCTGGTAATAGGACAATTTTTTAATTGATGAAAACTAATTTTGTTTTCTAATCAGAGTTGCCACTCTTTGAATCAACTGTAGAAAGTTGAAAATATCTTTGTGGGTGGCCACAAAAGTTTTTGAAAGAATTTTAGAAGATGTGCCATAGTGGAATGTCACTGACTTATTTAGTTTCTTCCCTTGCCTTAAAGGCAACATGTGGGCATTCTCCAAATGTGTGTGAGTGTGTGAAAGCATGAAAATGTTTATCACTCAGTCCTGTCTGACTCTGTGTGACCTCCTCTGTCCATGGCATTCTCCAGGCAAGAAAACTGGAGAGAGGTGCTATGCCCTCCTCCAGGGGATATTCCCGGCCCAGGGACTGAACCCACATCTCTTGCGTCTCCTGCACTGGCAGATGGGTGACAGGTTCTTTAACACTAATATCATCTGGTGAGCATGTGGGTGGGTATTTATTTGTAATTCAAAGACTCTGAAATGTTTTGCTGTAGTTCTTTTCTTTTCTTCTGAAACCATTTGCCGATTAAGTGGTTGCTGTATCACTAAAGCTGAAAGAAATTGAGTTTGTATACCAACAGCTTGTCACCAGATGAATAAAAAAGATTTTGTTTAATTGACCATAAGAGAGTTTTTCCCCCTCTTAGAAGTCTGTGTTTTAAGGAAATTGCACATGACTTTTTTCTCTGTAGTACCCATCTTCAGTCTATTTTTAGACTGAAGGCATGCTTAAGTTAAGGGATATGGCTTAGTAAATATTGATATTCTTTCTGAAACAGGATATGATATAATACTTGCATAATCAGGATTCTGTCTAGACTAGTGAAATTAAAATAGTGACAGAGCAAAAGGAATCTCTGAAATGGAATGCTTTAGAAAACATTTTACCAAAATATTGATAAAATTTGTGAATATAAAATATTATTTTATATCAACATTAAAGTTAAGGTCTCAATATCTGGAATGCCATGTTGACTTTTGTATATTAATATTTTTGTTATTTATCATTTTGACTGACCTTTCAGAAGATAAAGTGGCATTTATTTTGAATGTTTTAGTCTGTAAGAGTAGTCTCAAACATAAATGCACCTCAAAAATATAGAATGGAGCATGCTGCCTATAATCAGCAGAAAATGATCACACTGTTTTCATTTGGGGCTAAAATATAATCAATAAATATGTCAGTAGGTGCGGACTAAGAAGCAAAACCAAATACTGGTCTTAAACTTTAGGAGCTTTGACCAACTAAAACCAAATACTTAGATCTTTCTGAAGCTTCGCATTTGTTTAGCAAAGAATTTATTTCCAAAGTCATTTTTCTAAGAATACTTCATTGAAAAAATTACCAAGGAATACTTTCAAGCCAGGGATGGCTTTGAAACCTACTAAATCAAGTTTAGCCCAGAAAGAATATGGAGAGAGTTAGGACCAGGCTTGACTGAGTCAGATGAATGACTTCTTCCCTATCTCAATAATCTGTAAATATTCTCAGTTATTCTATGAAGTAGAGAAAGAATTTATTTTATAGCATTCAAATGAAGGTAGGTGTTATGTGGCATAGAATTCCTACTCAGTCACACATCAGCTCTGTGATCTTGAACAAAACTATTTACTATTTCTTAGTTTTCCCAACTATAAAATGACAGAATAAGAGTATTGTGAGGGTAAAAGAGATCAATCCGTGTAAAGTCCTTAACAGAGTGCCCATTCTCAAATAAAAAATAGTGTTTTCTTAAAGAAGTAGTGTTACCTAGTGCTATGATTATTTTCAAGTGTAATTCATTTTTCCCCAAGATGAATTTGAAATAATAGTGAATATTCTTCCACTCTGAGGTGAGCTTGCAGTCCTTTGCCATGAATTATAGTAAATGACAATTGAATAAGATTAATTTAACTCTGCAGTCTTGGTCGAATCTGTCATTTCCAGCCTCTGCCTCAGAATTATATGGGAACTTCGTAGGCTTCATTTGAGAATCCTTGCAGCAATTTATATTCTCTTCATCAGATCTCATCGGCCACTGCTCTATGGAATAAGACATAGGTAATAGGTGCAGGAAGTGACCCCATAGACATGTGTATTGCTTGCGCTTTGTTGTGTGAAAGATCAGGGATAGGCATTAAAAAAGGACAGGGTGAGCCAGGTAGTTGAATCTGTTAAATATATCTGTCTTGATTTAGATGGCAAAAGAGAATAAAAATGTTCCAAAACAGCCATAAATTTAAAACCATATGCTTCCTTAGAGATCTGATTATGGTTCTCATTTCTCCCCCTGTAGGGGAGAAGGGAGATTTTGATATAAATACAGCACCATTATTTATGGCAAGAACCAAGTGATGAATATGCATGGAGACTTGGAAGGGTCTGAGTCCTCCTGATGCTCTGCTCTCCCTTTCTCTGCCTGATCCCTAGACCGAAGGAAGCTACTGACCAAGGCCATGCCATTTACTAATTTCACATTTTGGAGATGTTAGCTGTGTGTTCTCTGCCTGAGGCAGCCAGCCATTTGATTCTACCATGGGCACCAGGATATTGAAATTCAGAAGCTTGTGGTAGCTGGTACATTAATGTGGGGGCAAGGGTGATACTCATTTTTTTTTAATATAAATATTGTAACACATTACCTTGAAATGACTTGAATTAGTGACTGATCAACAGCATTATTTGTATTTGCATTATATCCAGGTGTTGCTGCGATTTCAATTGCAAGTTCTGCAGGCATTGTGAGGTTTTCTATTTCTTTGTGGACCAAAGAATATTCAGGTTTCACTACCTGGTCTCTCTTTTTGTGTTTTGGATTAGGTTTATAGGAGCATAAAATACTAAGCCTTCTAATGGATTGTTAGTACTTGGAATAGTGTTCATGTATGATGTGAAGTAAATACAATGACACAAAGCATGAAAAATAATTTTAGGTACAAATACACAGAACATGTTAAGTCAGATTTTTTCCTTTTAGTGTCCTTGTTTCTACTTTTTAAAGTAATAGTGATGATTTCATGGATATGGAAACTTTCTAAAAGTTCTTTTTTTTGTTTGCATATGTATGTTTTCTGCTTTTGCACATTCTGCTTTGCTAGCTTTGTCAGAAGTGAAGCAAATGTTTACTGTCTTGGGTGCTCTTCTAATTTATATACACAGTTTTGATATTAGTGAAAAGCCTAAAAAATTTTGAGTTTAACCCTTAGGACAAAGAGCAGCTAGAAAGGTGACGAGTCCTTAAATATTAATTAATTCTAAAAATATTCAACTTCTTTTCTCTTGTAGTGAGAGATTTTTCTTGAGGCTAAATAGAAACGGTCTTCCCAAAGCCCCAGATAAACCAGAACGACACTGCTCTCTCTTCGTGGTAAGTGGATCTTGTTTTATCAAGGAGGCAGATTCTTTCTTAAGTACTTTATCTTATTTAAGAGAGTAAGTTATTATGAGAGAACATAGTGGATTTGCTGAAACTTTGTAAATAACACACAAATTACAGTGAAAGTGGAATGAAAGTGTTAGTTGCTCAGTGGTGTCTAACTCTTTGCCCATCAGGCTCCACTGTCCAGGGGATTTCCCAGGCAAGAATACTGGAGTAGGTTGCCATTTGCTCCTCCAGGGAATCTTCCCGACACAAGGATCAAACCCAGATCTCCTGCATTGCAGGAGATTGTTTGCTGTCAGAGCCGCCAGGGAAGAGTGTAAATTACAATAATGCCCTGAAATCTGAATGCCAGCTTTCACAACACACCTTTGTTCCTTCAGTGTGTGTGAGAGCCTGTTCTCTATGGCCGAAGCCCAGCGTGACAGGGCTCAGAGTGGCACGTGCTATTTAGTATTTATTTAAGAAATGTTTAAAGAATGAGTGAACCAGAGACTGAAAAAAGAATGGGCTTTTCTTTTTTAAGTCTTATTTGATATCTGTAGGCTTACAGTAAAGTTGATCACAGTGGTCTTTTTAGAACAGGATTTGAATTATGTGCTTCTGCTCCAAAAAAAAAAAAAAATCCATTAAGAATGTTCATATGTGTCTTTCTTCTGTTATTTGTTAAAACAATGTGCTATGCCCTGTAAGTGCTTCTGCCTAAAGGATGAGTTCTACAATGACCAGGCTTTGTTTTTTGGTAGGATTTGGGCAGCAGCGAGCTCAGGAAGGACATCTACATCACTGTGCACATCATCCGAATCGGTAGGTGTGACGCTCGGTGTGACAGGAGCACGGCGGGGAGAATCGCCGCGAGGTTTCTGTGTACTCGTGGTTTATGTGCTGACTGGATCCAAAAGAAGTCCAAGCAAGATCCGAATCCAATATTCGCAGAATTTGGGATTCTGGTCTCCCCAAACGCTCACACCGCCATAAATAGAGTTTGTTCTCTGTCCATATAAGTCATTAGTTAGTTTGCTGCATTTCATTTTGTTTTATTGGACTTTCTAAAAATATTGGATTCATACACTTGGTATTTGTCTACTCAAATTCTAATTTCTGTTAACAGCATACATTAAACTTTTAGGAGCTGGATTTTCTACACATTTATGAAAACTTTACACCAACTGGCATTTCCCAAAGTGTGGAAGGCTGCAGAGCATTATTACACTGGGTGCTATAAGAAAAAGGCTATGAAAAACTGAGTGCTGTATATATATTTTTCACTTGTATAATTTCATCAGCTTATTAAAGAGTCTGAGAAATCCTACAGGGAAGAATAAAATTGCTTCTCTAACTTTGTTGACCCTAGCTCTCTCCAGATTTGATTTGACTGTGGAAACACTTATATAATGTAACACTTACTAACCTCTTGCAGAACACACTTTCAGTGTTCTACAATGCCCTTGCACATCAAAACCAAAACATGGTCCTAGGTTTACACATATAAGACCTCTAAAAGCAGGCATTTTATGGCAGAGGAAATACATGGTGGAACCTAAGTCATTTCTCTAGGAAAGCTAACCAACTGATGCTGAGAACCGGCTCCCCGTTCCTCACTAACTGCTACACGGCTTGCTGAGGAGACTTCTGCAGGACAGTAATATCTCACCATGCAGTCCTGCATGGTGACTTTTATTTTTTTTTTATGGTTTTTTATTTTATACACACGATGACCCCATTTTGCATTGAGAGAGACTATAAAACGTTGTTTCAACAAAGATTTTCTCAGCATTTTTTCCTCATAAAAGTCTGTTCTTAAAACCCATTTAATTTTATCCTCTTTTTATATTTGAGGGACAGCAGAAATAAGTAAATAAGTGAACTGTCTTTGGTTTTGTTTTAATTTTCTTTTTATACATGAGTATGGGGTGTAGAAATTGGAAAGAGTCTTTTAAAATGGTCAACCTTGTAATGCGTGTTTCTGTGTATTTATGAGATAAGAGCCTCTGTCTGTGCCTAGGATGGCAGGGGTGCAGTTTATGTAATTCTTTGTGGTTTTTTAAAATGTATTCAAATTTGTCACAGCAATTGTTAATGTAAAATGTGATTTTGGACATCTTCATGTAAACATGGATACAATTTGAATATAATCTTCTACAAGGTTGAGATAAAAAGTAAACCACTTTAGCTTTCAGAACTTGTAGAGAAGTATCTACAGGTTTTTGGTGGTAGAAAATGATCACATGTCTTGCTTGCCCATGGGCTGGGTATCTCTGTCCTTCACTCCCAGGATACAGTTGAGGAAACGACTGCATAGTATTACCCATCACAGGGCTGCCTTTCAGATACCTGGCATTTGATTAGTGGCTGTATATTTTACTAAGCTATTTATGATCATTAAGTCATCAGAATGAATGTTGAATCCCAAATTACCTACCTTCCTTCCCTAAGCTTTGGTCAAATTAACTCTATATTGACATTACTGCAAAAACTTGCCTGATGATCAGTCCAGTAATAATGGAGGTAAGAAACTCAGAAAGGTTAAGATTTAATCTGCTTCAGTGAAATGAAGGAGTGGAAGATCCTTGTCTATCAGGGACAAATAGAAAAATCATTCTAGAAAAGAGTAAGAACTTTTCCTAGAATATTCCTTGCATGGACTTAGTAAGAAAAGGGCACACTGGCCTGCACTGGCTGCCGAGACGGGAGTGACAGCACCTGCCCTGGAATTTGAGGCCTGGTCTTCGATCAGAAAGAAGGGGAGGAAATAAAGAGAGAGAGTTTCCACACACTAGATTCATGAATAACTGCATGATTTCTATGACTGGTTCAACTTGCGACAAAACAGATAATGGCCATTCATAACTATAAAGGGCAGACCTGAACAGAAATACTTATAGTGCTTATTTATCAACCCAACAAACTTAGTTAGTCTTTTACCACATTCATTTATACCCACCACACAACTTTTTAATAATTTTAGGTATATTTATCCCTTTTTTATCATGAATAATTATTATAGGCTTTCACCATAAAACAAAAGCATCTCTAATGTATTTTCTACCATAGGGAATACCGATTCCTCTTACCAGTATATTTGTAGTTATTGAAACTATTTGCATATTCACCCAACCAATAGCCCTAGCTATATGACTAACAGCTAATATTACAGCTGAACACCTACTAATTCATGTAATTCGAAGAACAACCTTTGCTCTAATAATTATTAGTCCTACTACAGCCTTCATTACATTTATTGTCCTTGTTTTGCTTACTATTCTTGAGTTCACAGTAGCCAGGTTTACATATTCACCCTGTTAATAAGCCTGGACCCACATGACCCCCTGCGCTGCCTGCATGTACACTCAGTTGTGGCTGATTCTTCGTGACCCCATGGATTGCAGCCCACCAGGCTCCTCTGCCCATGGGATTCTCAGGGCAAGAATACTGGAGTGGGTTGCCATTCCCTTCTCCTGGGGGTCTTTCCGACCCAGGGATCACACCCACATTCCTTGCGTCTCCTACATTGGCAGGTGAATTCTCTACCACCGCATCTGGGAAACCCTGTACCTACATGGTAATACCTAATGATTCGCCAACCCATGCATGCCACATAGTGAACACCGGTCCCTGGTCTCAGAGGAGTCCTCTCAACTCTTTTTATAGTGTTGAGTCTAGCACATGATTCCATTGTAAATCAGCATCTTATTATCCTTAGGCCTGTTAATCAATATATTAGTAATATACCAATGAAAATGAAACATCATCCAAGAAAGTACATTTCAAGACTGTCACACATTAATTATTCAAAAGGGACTTCAACAGGGAAAAACCCTTTTCATTATGTCAGAAATCCTCTTCTTTTTGTTGTTTTTTCTGTGGTTTTTACCACCATTAAGTGGTATTCCAGCTTCTGTTTATAAGTATTACTCTGAAGTTGATATATCAGAGGGGCAATTTTCCTTTTTTACTGAAGAATGAAAGCCAAATTGAATACTGCCATTCGTTTCTTTTTTTCTATTTAGCATTGGATTTGGAAAAGTACTAGAGCCATGCAGACATGTTGTAGCAGGACTTCAGTCAGGTGGAAACAATGTACAGATCTGTTCCCTAGCATCTGGAAACAGACTGACAGACTTTTTTCATTATTTCTCCTCACTTTAGCTTGTTATGTTACAGCTCCAGTGTGCTTTTTGCTTTCCGTTTTCAAAATAACCTGTTGGTAATTAAATGCAACGATAAATTAAAACAGTATGTCAACCACAGACTTAAAAACACCTAACAATTTAAACAAGTAGAAACCATTTCAGGGTTAAAAAAGGATCCCTGGAAACCTCAGTCTGCATACTGAGTCAGGAAAGAATATGCTCATTTGCTCATCTGTGCTTACTTGCTATACCTTCAGGTAATCTCAAATCACTTCTTTTCAGAGGTGAAATGTTTGAAATCATTTTTTGAAATATGGAGAATCTTACAAGTAGAAAATGAAATGGGCACCCTTACTTTTTGGATGCAGTTCTCCTGGGGTGCCTTCGTGAATGCTTCGGGAAGGGTACCCACACATGGGCTCAGCTTCAGTCTTCATGTTTTATAGGTAACAGCCAATGGCCAGAGTTTGCACTGCGTACCCAAGGTCACACAACTATGTGATCTGAGGGGAGAGTTCAGAACGGAGGCAGCAGTTGCCCCAACTCTGTGTCTTTACCATCACCCGTTACATTTCATATGACTTATATTATGGCTGTATGTGTCTCGTCTTAAGCTGGATTAATCAAATGGCTCCTTGAACTAGGTGTGCTTTTTCGTTGAACAGGTCGAATGGGGGCAGGAGAAAAAAAGAATGCCTGCAGTGTCCAGTACCGGCGACCCTTTGGCTGTGCAGTTCTTAGCATTGCTGACCTGCTGACGGGAGAGACGAAAGATGACCTCATCCTGAAAGTGTACATGTAAGAAGCTTGCACATGATGTGGACTGGGGTGGGCATGGGGGTACATGGGCATCCTATGTGGTGAATCCTGCTTTCTGTGGGTAATGGAAGAGACAGGGATGGGCCAAGTTTATGAGCCATTCCTCAAAAATTTAATAATCTCTAGGCCTTCTACAATTAAGCCTACAAATCATCATTTGCCTTGCAGAGGAGTTATGAAATTGAGAACCAAAAAGAACAGATAGTTTTCCCACTGGGTGGACCATCCACTGCATAGAATACCTCCCAAGACTTTAAAACCTGTTATAGCTTTACCCTCAGAAAGTTCATTTGTTCTTGGAAAATGGAAATAACTTTTAACGTAAACTAATTAGAATTAAGGAAAAGGAAGTTCAGATTGGGTGATTCCCCTCCTACTTCGTGTATTATTAGTTTATTATGTGGTGGTTTAGTTGTTAAGTCATGTCTGACGCTTTGCAACCCCATGGACTATATTCCGCCAGGGTCCTCTGTCCATGAGATTTCCCAGGCAAGAATACAGGAGTGGGTTGCCATTTCCTCCTGCAGGGGATCTTCTCAACCCAGAGATGGAACACAGGTCTCCCGCGTAGCAGGAGGATTCTTTACTGACCGAGTCACCAGGGAAGCCCATTTTAGGGCTTCGCTAACAAAGCACCATAAACAGGGAGGCTTAAGCCACAAACATTTATGGTCTCGCTGTAATGGAAACCACAATTCCCAGATCACAGTGTTGGCTACACTGATTCTTTCTGAGGGCTGTGAGGGGGCTTCTGTTCCCTGCTTCTCTCTCCTGGTTTCTGGTGTCCTGTAGATGCAGGACCTCATGTGTACCTTCATCATCACATGACTTTGTCCAGGTGTGTGTGTCTGTTTCTGTAACCACATCTCCCCTTTTTACACGGGCCTAGTTAGTTATATTCGGAAAAGGCAATGGCACCCCACTCCAGTACTCTTGCCTGAAAAATCCCATGGATGGCAGAGCCTGGTAGGCTGCGGTCCATGGGGTCGCTAAGAGTAGGACATGACTGAGCAACTTCTCTTTCACTTTTCACTTTCATGCATTGGAGAAGGAAATGGCAACCCACTCCAGTGTTCTTGCCTGGAGAATCCCAGAGACGGGGGAGCCTGGTGGGCTGCTGTCTATGGGGTGGCATAGAGTCGGACACGACTAAAGTGACTTAGCAGCAGCAGCAGTTAGTTATATTGGGTTAGGACCCACCCTAAACAACCTAATTTTAACTTGATTTTCTGTGTAAAGACCCTATTTCCAAATAAGATCCTCAGAATGTGGTTTATGCATCTTTTATGGGCCAGTGGCAGCAGATACAGTTCAGTTTGAACATTCCACGAAGAAAATCCACTGAATGTATTCCACATCCTAAGTTTTTAAAAAGGCACATGGCTTTTGATTGCCCTTGCCTGAGCACCTCCCCACAGGTCTGACAATGGAGAGATGGCACACAGTGATATCCTCAGAGCAGATGCACTGGGGGGTGGGGGGTCTGGGGTCCGCATTCCTGATTTGAGGACCACACTACTGACCTCCTCTGTGAGTGAGCTTGCTTTAGTTATCTGTTCCAGCTGTTGTAGCATGTGCCAAGAGTTTTTCCATATGTGGAGGGGACCCGCGTGTCCCACTCCCTGCGGGATATACACTTCAGGTTGCTTTTGACCACAGCTGCAGGGTTTCTTGGATTTATCCATCTTCTACCCGGAGGCCCTGGGACCTGCCCCACATGTTTGCTAATCAGTTGTCAAAGATTCACTTATAGCCTGTGGTTTAGGACTAGAAACTCTCTTTGCCCCTTTTAAGAGTGATAAAATCTGTGACCTTGATACTAAACTTGAAAACTTTTGGTGAAACTACTGGGTAGTAAAGCATGCTACTCTTTTCTCCCACAGTGGAGCGTAAATCCAGTATAATCCCCTTTCTAAATTTTACTGGTGATTGTGAAACATAATTTAATTGCAACAATACTGATGATAATTAGCCACTATTTACTTTTTTTTATTAAAAAGCCACTATTTACTTTGTGCTTACTATGTGCAAGGAACCATGTTAATAAGCACTTTGCATGTGCCGTATCACTTTATCTTCATGACAAACTCATGAAGCAGATGCTGTTGGCTCTGTTTTCCACATAAGGGGACAGAGAGGCTAAATAGCACCCAAAATCACCTGACTAATCAGAACAGGGACCAGCTGTGAAGTCAGGACTCCTGACTCAGAACCTGAGCTCTCATGTTAGCTCCCAGGTCATATGTGCTATTTCAGGGTGCTATTTCACACCACTTTCTAGTGATGTGACAATGATGCTGTTAGGTGACCTTGCTTTTTAAGAAAAACTAAAATTCCTCACAAACAATCTTATTGTTTCTTCGAGTGATCTTTCCAGGTATGTGTAGGAAGTGTTAGATTAATCTTGTCAATGGGAAAACTGAGGGACCTGGAGTTGCTTGCATTCCTCTTGATTATGCACCCAGCCAAGGAAGACCCATGAATTCCAGTTCTGTGGGGGATACTCACTCTCCTAGAATTAAGTTGTACTGCTCTTTGTGGTTGTTATTGTCTGTTTTTTCAAATATATCAAATAAAGTTTGGGGTTATTCTTGATGCAAGAGAGATCCCTTAAAAATTACAGTTCAGCAATTTATGAATCCATTCCAGGATGAATGCTAGGCAGTCAAAACAGTTATTGTAGATGAAAAAGAAACTAGAATTTATTAAAACATTTTAGAGGAGTGACTGTTAGAAACAATTTGGAAGAAATTTCTATTTGTTAACGTGACCAAACCCTTAGCCCAAACTGGGACTCAAACAGAGAATAGCAAGAAATACCTCATCTGAGCCTGGAAGATATTTCAGTCGCATACTTTAGGAGCTTTTATTTTATTTGGAGTTTTGTAGGTTAAAAGCATGAATTCCGGAGTCCCTTAACTATTTAATAGGAAGCAAGCTATCTTTCTTCCTTCCCCACTGAGCTGAACTAAGAAAGCTAGAAGCAGGGTGTACTAAGTGGCAATTTGGTATCTTACAGCTGGACAAGTGGAATGGTTTTATTTCATCTTAATTTTCCAGCTTTCTCAGTGTCAGTGCTCTTATTTGCTATCCTACTGTTAACTGGTTCAGAGGTAACCTTCATCAAGTTCATCCTGGAAAAGCTTATGGTGGTGAAATAAATAAATATGTAAGCACATTGTGAATTATTGGCTACAGATGAGATCACAAGGAAGAAGTCTCTCTAAGGTGTAATATTTTGATTGATAGTTATAGAATCTTTGATTGTCAGGACCCTTTGGAGGGAGCCTTTGTTGCTAGTGAAAGATAGTAGTGAATTTACAAACACCTAACTGGTGGAGGGGGGAGTCTCAGCAGTAAGAAGAGAACAGACCCAGATATTAACAAATCATCGGGAGTAACAGTCAGAGGGATATCCATTCAGTCATTCATGTAGCCGGTATTTTTTTAAGCACCTCCAATGTTCAAAGTACTGAGGGAAACACAAGTATCTACCAGTCCTAGATCCAATTCTCAAGAATCTTCAGAGTCTCCTAGGTGAAATGTACCACGTACACAAAGATAGCATGAGTTGGTGAAAGACAAAAGCTGAAAGACTAAGGTACAGATGGCTGTCAGTGTGAGAGATGGAGAAACGCCTTTTGGCCTAGAAGTAGAAAATCTGGAAGAGTTACCTTAATTACCCTTCAGTAAATCCCAGGTTTTTGCCAGTTCAAGTTGTGTTAACCTCAGTTGCATTTTGATGCTAGCCAACTTGGTCATGATATAATAGGTGGAGATTCAATAATGAGAAATAACATTTACTGAGCATTTACTTTATGCCAGGGATTATCCTAAACCCAAGCTTGTTCAGGGTTCTAGTATATTACCCCCCATTTCACAGATGAACAGATCAAGGCACAGAGTAAGTAACTCACCCAAAGAACATAGCTCAGTTAATAGTGAGGATCCAAATCCAGGGAGTCAGAATCTTAGCCTGTACTTCCTTCCACTGTATGCATTGTTCTCTGAGCTTCTCATAACCTGAATTGTTCATCTCAGCCACTTCATGAAGTAGTTGGTTGTGCATTACCTGATATGGTCATTTCTGCTTATCCTGGGGCAGCTAAGCCAAGCCATGTTCTCTGTGTTGAGAACTGCAGGGAGGTTTAAGGAAGTACATTATAGTGGTTATATGAAAAGGGGCAGGTGTGTAGTAAGGTCATCTCATGCATCATCAAAGCTTAACAGAGTGGCCGTGATTTCACAGGTGTAATACAGAGAGTGAGTGGTATCAGATCCACGAGAATATCATCAAGAAGTTGAACGCGCGTTATAATTTGACTGGCTCCAATGCGGGTGAGTATATGGTCTGTCTGACTCCCCACACTCTTCATTTCAGTTGCTTTGCTTTATTTGTCTGTGAAGAAGAAGATTTGTAGCCCTTTGTTTTTCTCTCTACTCACTCCCTAAAAGTGCTCGGTCAGCATGCTGGTATGTCTCCTTACTCTATGATAGGTTTGTAACTATAACTCTAAAAGATCTATTCTTTTCTGGTTTGAATCAAGGTAGAGTATCTGAGTTTATTCTCTAGTCTTGGGATCTCCAGGTTATTGCTGATTGCTGAAAACCAAATGACAAATATACCTCTGTTCATGACAGTTGTGTGGAATGGGTTTGATGAACAGGAATTTTTGTCAATAAGGTCCAAGAAAACCATGCTTCTCTGCCTATAGCTGTAGTGTTATATAGAGAAAAGCATATGCATGCCATCGGCAGGAACTGTAATATAACATAGCATTATAAGTTATATATAATATAAGTGGTTTAAATCACTGAGTGGTTTAAATCATTCAGTTGTGTCTGACTCTTTGAAACCCCATGGACTGTACAGTTCATGGAATTCTCCAGCCCAGAATACTGAAGTGGGTAGCCTTTCCCTTCTCCAGGGGATCTTCCTGATCCAGGAATCGAACCGAGGTCTCCTGCATTGCAGGCAGATTCTTTACCAGCTGAGCTACCAGAGAAGCACATATAATACATCAGGTGGCGCATACTCTTATACTAGTAACATACTAGTATTATATAGCATATGTAGAGTATATAATATATTGAATGACATCTTTAAGTTTGATCAGTATACAAAAACATGGTGAATATTATTTGTTCCCTGTCCCACCTCCAAACCCATGTTGAAGCAGAATAAACTATGCAGTTGTGTGCTTTAATTAAAGAAACATGTAAATCAACTGGTATTTGAACTGAATGCATTGCTTTTTGCAGCTGATTTTTAAAGTACCCTGAATATAGATGGTTGTGTAATAGTCCAACTTGCCTGGCAGTTAAAAGAACCTGAATTTAAATATAGACCACCTTTTCTTCAGACCTGTGTACATCTCACCAGGTCAAGTGACAACGTTAGTCACTCAGTCGTGTCCAATTCTTTGCAATCCTATGGACTGTAGCCCACCAGGCTCCTCTGTCCGTGAAATTGTCCAGGCAAGATTACTAGAGTGGGTTGCCATTCCCTTCTCCAGGGGATCCACTGCAGTATTCTTGCCTGGAGAATTCCATGGACAGAGGACCCTTTGCATATGACGATCCCACATCACCGGCCCAAAACAACCCACAAAGTAACTGCAGACAGAAACTCTGTGGTTTGTTCACACGAGAGCTGTAAGTAGTCACAGTTCATTCATGTGGCAGCACTTCAGTCCGTAATGAATGGTGAGGTCAGTTTTCTCTCCAGTTTCCCAAGAGTAGGGGAGGGAACTTGGCTTCCTTTGATCCACACAAAGTCCTCCATCTATCACTAAATAAACAAAATACTTGCACTTGCTATTGAAGGTAGAGTCTCTGAAGGACCAGGGGATTTTAGTAGTGAATATAACTTGAAATAAGAAGAATACCTCAGAAACTGCTGTGTCCACTTGTCTTCAATTTTTCTGCGAAAGAAATAGCACTTATTGTGTAGAGACCAAGCAATTTATTTTAAATATACTTTCAGTAAGATGGTAGGCCTAGTGCTTTTTAAAAACTTACCTTGCCAAATTCATTGACAAACTTCTAACCAAATTCATTACTTTTGACAGACTTTTTGGTATTTCTTGATGCCATGGATTATTTTTTATCATTAAATGTATTTTGTACCTGTGCTGTCCACCTTGATAGGTACCAGCCACCTGTGGCTGTTGAGCCTTAGACAGGAGACTAGTATAGCACTGGGACTAAAGTGTGAGCATGATGTTCAGTTGATCAGTTGTGTCCGACTCTTTGCAACCCTATGGACTGTGGCCCGCCAGGCTCCTCTGTCCACGGGATTTTTGCAGCAAGAATACTGGATTGGGTTGCCATTTCCTTCTCCAGGGGATCTTCCTGACCCAGGGATTGAACCTGCGTCTCCTGGGTCTCCTGCACTGCAGGCGGTTTCTTTACCCCTGAGCCACTGGAGATGTCATTGCAGTGTGTAGTACTTGTAAAATACACACTTGATTTTGAAGACTTGATACATATATAATGAATATAAAACACCCCTTTAATAATTTTTATATTGATTATATGTTCAAAGGTAACATTGTGGATATATTGGTTTAAACATAATATATTACAAAAGTTAATTTTGTTTCTATTTTTTAAGTGGTTACTAGCCACAAAGGTGGCTCATATCATAGTTCTATTAGGCAGTGCTGCTCTAGACTCCATTTAAGAATTTCCTTTTTGAGCTCTTTTGATGCCTCACATTCATTATGCCTCACCCCCTTGCTTCTGCCCACTGACTTTGGGTGGAGAAGTTTGTAGCTATTGTGTATCTTTTTCTTTCTCTCCCAGAGTCCCATTATTTTTAGTTTGCTTGCATTTGCCTCCTATGTGAATAAATAAATATAAAACTAACCCTGACCTTCTAATTTTTCCCTGGTATTCCCTTCCCTCCTTACCCTCAGAGATGCAGTGTTGACTAAGCAAGGTGTGTTGATCTGCTCCAATATACTTGTTTCCAAATTCCTTGTCAAGTCCCAGGTCTTTCCTCTTTCCAGTGTGCCTTACAATTCTTCTGTTGTTGGATCCTTTGAGTTTATCATCGTCCTGACTGAAGTGATGCTCACTGGCCTCTCGAATCATGCTGAAGTCCTGGATAATGGGCTTTGATTTATTTATATGTCCAGGTAGATTCCTTGCATAATTGACCCTATATCCTATGAGATCGGGATGCCAGTCAAGCCAAACCATACATTTCTCTCTGCTTACAGATGGGAGTCATCTCTTAGAGAGGATAGCCCAAAGATATTTGCTCCTGGAAGTGGGATGTCCTCAGTTTGAATCAAGTTTTACTGGGATAAAGGTAGTATCACCCTGTAAGGGTCACTGAAGGATTAAAAGAGAAAATGTTGCAGAGTGCATAGCTGGCATTTGATACATGATGTGTCTATTCATTGTTACAACTTTGGGGTCATCCTCTAGAATATTTTACCCTTCTTTTGTCAAGCACCTTGCTTCATTTTCTCAAAATGGATCCTGATTTGATCTTCTAGATGGAGACTTTGAGAATCATACAGCTGAATTATTGGTAGGCTGAATCATCAAATTGATTCTTCCTATTCTTTGTTTCTTCCGTCTCGTCTGTGTTCAGTCGACTGCTAACCTCTCTTCCCAGGTCTTCCTTCTGACACATATAGATTAACCCCAGGAAGGAAAGGCAGCGGTATTATGTTTCCCTGGGAAGTTCCCTGGGTGTTACCTGTTGTGTTTACATCCATTATACTGAAATGAAAAACCACTTGTTCCATCTTTGGAAAGAGTGAAAGAAGCCATTTTACCATACAACCCTGCCTAGCAGGTTTTCTCTGCCTTTGGCAGAATCAATCCTGCATTTTGCTGCCTATCTTGATGCTGAGATTGCTAGATTGAATATATACGCTTTATGCTTGGCATTGGCTGCAAAGCCCTGCCTGCTCTCCTGCCCTTACAGCCCACTCCTCTCCTTCCCCCTCCTATCAAGCCTGAGTCCCAGCCAGCTGCACCCAGCCAGCATCAGCTCGCCTTCTATTCCTTGGGTCCTTCTGGTCCCTTCTAGCTCGCTCATAGCAAGGCAAACCCAGCCCTAAGCCTTGTCACTCCAAAATACTGCTCCAGAGAGAGAAAGTTCAGACAGAAACTTTTAAAAATTAGTAAATGAACCCTTTACTCTTTCTTTCCATTTAAGTTTCCACTCTTCTTGGAGAGTGGAACATTGTTCTGTTGTCACCTGTCTTGAGGGAAGGCAATTATAAAAATAGTGGGTAGAGTTTTAGGAGCTGTTTGGCTTTATTATTGAAAGGGAGGCATCTGCTAGCGTACTTAAGGGGGAAACAAGAATATAGGAAATTGAAGTTGGAAATTGGGATGCCTCATGATTAAATTATCGCAGTGAAATGTTGACTTTTTCTCCATGGACCATGGAGTAGTTGATTAAATGGAAGCAGTGCAGTCAAATGTTTTCAAGAGAATTAAGTGCACTCGACAAAGTCTTGTTTTAGTCCCTGCTTTCCTCCTGCTATTCCTTGGTCATTATACTAAAAAAAAAAAAAGAAGAATAACTTCGAAATTAGTTTTAGAATCAAATTCTACCACCTAATTTTCAGGCCTTTTATGCTTCACTGAAGTGCTCCTATCTTTTGGAGTTGTAATCTTGTCTATTTAATAGGTAAAAGGATTTGTCTAGATAACTGGGTTTTTTCTCCCCCTCTAACCTAAGACTTGTGTTGCTAAAGTACATTAACCACTACCTTTATTGGGTTTAGAAACTGGAAGAAAATTTCAGGTGATCCATTTAACTGTTAAAGGTAAAAATATAATTGAATTAACATATTTGTATGGTTAGATTTAGTTCATTGCAGTAATTCAAAATTTCCAAAGTTGTACTCTGTGAGAATTTTTAAATCCAAAAATCATATTGTGAGAATTTGAACTTCTAAAAATAGTCATTAGAATCAGCCTGGTTGAAGTTTGTTGAGCAAATGGTTATTATTAACATCACCTCTGAAAGACATTAGCAGTTGAATTCTAGGAATGTGAAATAAGACTGAGCCAATATGATTTCCTGAGACACATTCAGTTCTATTATTTGAAATAAATTGTGTAAAAATCCTTGGCTCCTGTTCAGTATGTCCTAAGAGAAAATTCAGAATCTTTTAATATTATCTATGTGTTTATGAAATCCTATTTCCTGTAGTTTGTACATGTAACTTACAACTAGAAGAAATCATATTTGCTAATCAGGTCAGTTTCTACAATCTGCTTTTTGCCTTAGCCAGATGAGCAATGTGATTGCATTCCTGCCAGTTATACATTTTAACCCCCACAGAAGGTGAAACTCCTTCAGAATTACCTAGATAAGAAGCCCACATACTTGTACACGGAGGGCAGTTTAACCCCATGCAGGAAGTAAATGGTGTTCTTCATTTAACTGAGGTGAAAGGAGGCTTTTGAGAGAGTCAGACTGTATTTGGGGGAGGTGAGCATCCTGTCCTCACATAGCCAGGTAGTTGTTTAATTCAATAGTATTGAACTGGTGTACTTCTTAAAGATTGTGTCTATACTCCTGACTTTTGAACACTGCACTTGGAAACTTTGCTTTCTAATATTGTTTAAAGAAAACAGGTACTCATTGGCGCCACCTATTGGCTAGACATATAGTATATGGCCTTTTGGCTCACTTTTGGAATTTCCTAATTATTAATAATTTCCTAATTATTAAATGAAGGCACCCCTGGTGGCTCAGAGGTAAAAGAATCTGCCTGTAATGCAGGAGATGTGAGAGACCTAGATTCGATTCCTGGGTCTAGAAAATCCCTTGGAGGAGGAAATGGCAACCCACTCCACTATTCTTGCTGGGAATATTCCATGGGTAGAGGAGCCTGGCAGGACACAGTCCATAAGTTCACAGAGAGTCGGACATTACTGAGCTCACACACACAATTATTAAATAATGCTTTATTTTTATTCTTTTTGAGTTTTTAGCTTTCAATTAATTTTACTTTCAGAAAAATTTGAAGAATAGTACAGCAAATATGTAACTTCTCAAAGTTTAACTTTTCGCTATGTTTGCATTATCCTTCTCTTGCTTTCTTTCTGTCTACATACACACACACAGGCACTTTATTCATATATATATATATATGTATATATATATATTTGTGTGTTATATATATATATATTTGTGTGTATCTTATATAGATTCTCTCTATAGATAGTAACTTACTATTACTGAATTGGTGTAATTCTTAAAGATTGCATTAATGCCCCTGATGTTTATACATGCACATATATACATGTATATGTACATGCGTATATATCACACTTACATGTTTTTTCCCACCTGAACTGTTTCAGAAAAAATTGTAGGAACTGTTCCTCTTTATCTCTACTTACTCAGAACATGGCAACATAACCACAGTACAATAATCAAAATCAGAAAGTGAACACTGATACAATAGTCTTACCTAATCTGTAGATCTTGTTCAGATTTTGACAATTTTCTCAATGTCCTTTATAACAAAAGGAACTCAGGCTGTATTGCATGCAGTTGTCATATCTTTTTAGTTTCCTTTAAGCAATTCTCTTTTCATGACAGTGAAGAAAAAAGATGGAGTGCAAAATATATTAAAATATGCTTCTCTGGTGGCTTAGTTGATAAAGAGTCTGCCTGCAGTGCAGGATACCTGTCAGGAAGATCCCCTGGAGAAGGGAATGGCAACCCACTCCAGTATTCTTGCCTGGAGAATCCCATGGACAGAGGAGCCTGGCGGGCTACAGTCCATGAGGTCACAAGAGTAGGACATGACAGTGACCAAACCTGTCTATGGAAGGTATTTGTAAAACTTCATGTAGTATTTAAAAAAAACCACAAACACAAACTCAAATTATAAGGTAATGGAAGTAGTGATTCTAGCCTTGTTTTATTCTCTGAGTTACTTACATTTTGCCAATTTAGATATTTCTTGTTGTTGTTCAGTCGCTCAGTCATGTCCAGCTTTGCAACCCTGTGGAGTGCAGCATGCCAGGCTTCCCTGTCCTTCTCTGTTTCCTAGAGTTTGCTTAAACTCATGTCCATTGAATCAATGATGCCATCCAACATCTTATCTTCTATACTACATAGGAAAAGATATACAACATAGAAAAAAATGTAGTTTATAATAAGTATTTCAATAAATTAAAAACATCAGATATGACATACACTTACTTATGCCATGCTCTATATACACTTCTAAAAAGTTGTTTTTAGCCAGTGGCTTACTGTGTCCTTTGAAAAAATTACAAATAAGTAGTAATAGTTACAATAGAAAGCAAATAAACAACCTTTTATCTATTAACCTAATCCTCGGTGTTTGCCTTTAAAAATAAGTATGGAAACTTTAAGGTGAAAGTCCTTTGTTAAAAAACTGTGAATTCCCTCTAAATAGGCTCATCCACTCAAACAATTATAGCTTCCACTATATGCCAATGGCCTTTGTCTTTCATTTCTGATCAATATATTTCTTTTCTGGTTAAGACGTGATGAAACTAAACAATTCCAGATGTCGCTTATATGCCTTAGTTTGACATTCCATGACTTATTATGTGTTCAGTTCAGTTCAGTTCAGTCGCTCAGTTGTGTCTGACTCTTTGTGACCCCATGAATCGCAGCACTTCAGGCCTCCCTGTCCATCACCAACTCCCGGAGTTTACCCAAACTCATGTCCATTGAGTCGGTGATGCCATCCAATCATCTCATCCTCTGTCGTCCCCTTCTCCTCCTGCCCCCAATCCCTCCCAGCATCAGAGTCTTTTCCAGTGAGTCAACTCTTCGCATGAGGTGGCCAAAATATTGGAGTTTCAGCTTCAGCATCAGTCCTTCCACTTAATCATATTTTTTCAATAACTGTTTAGCCATGGGCTAATCACTTCTTTAAGGAAAACATAAAAGCCTTCCCAATACTTGGAAATAGCACATCTGTGGACTAGCAGTTAATATCTTTGTACCCATGCTTCTCATATCTTTTACCTGTTAGGAAGTCAGCATCCCAATGGATGAGTTTACCTATGCAGACATATCAGGGCAATGATTTTCTGAAGGTCAGCCTGTTGTTCATCCTCCTTTAGAATTACATCCTTTATGACTTAAACCCTGGAGAAGGAAATGGCTACCCACTCCAGTATTCTTGCCTGGAGAATCCCATGGACAGAGGAGCCTGGTGGGCTACAGTCCATGGGGTCGCAAAGAGTCAGACACAACTGAGCAACTAACACACACACACCAGACTTAAATATGTCAACAAAAACATTAATTCATAGTAATCTAAAGGAGAAATGATGTTGTATGGCAGAAACAAGCACAATACTGTGAAATAATGATCTTCTAATTAATAATAATTAAAGAAACAGACTATGTCATACTACCAAAAAAATGGAAAATTTTCTTTAAGCCAACCTGAGAATTATAACCCGGGAGACCGTCTCTCAGAGAGTTGGAGAACTATTCTGAAGAAGTAAAAGTTGGGGGATGGAGAGAACAGTGTACATGTGACCTTGACAAAGGGGTATATGCAATCAAATATCTTGATAGAAGGTTACTGCTACTCTTGAGGAATAAATATCTTAGTTATTGGTGGTTTTCTCAGTATGGGAAGATGCGGGAAACTGAGTTCATAAAATTTTCTCCTGAAAATAATCTGTGAGGACCAGTTCTGCCAGTCTTCCCCTAGCACAAGTACCTCATCCTGATCTTTGCCCTGTACTGTAAGTCAACAATTGCAGTGACTTGATTCTTGTGTAACTAGTTGATGGACAACATGCTTTATTTTTTTCCCTTTCAGTCTTAATTTTGAGCATGGTTTTGGAGGCATTTTATGACCAATTTGTCCCATTGAGCTAGGAATGCTCCTTCCCAGAACAAGCAAGGATTTTGTTGTCGGGCCACTCAGTGTGCTATTTCTGGACCAAGTCCTGTTCACGGTAACCAAAACTTCTCAGCCACCTGCCTTACTAGTCTCTTATGGTCTAGGGAATGGTTCCTTCTTGTTGCTTGTTCTGGTATCTAGACTTACACTCTTAAAATCTTTGGCCTTATGGGATTATATATTTGGTCAGTTGTTTCAAGTTTCCTAATTATCATTAGCTCAGCCATCCACTTGGTAATCAAGAAATAATAATCTTGTAAAATAGGGAAAACACAAGTTGTATGAGTGCTCAGTTGCTTCAGTTGTGTCTGACTTTGCAACCCTATGGACTGTAGTCCGCCAGGCTCCTCTGTCCATGGGATTCTCCAGGCGAGAATACTGGAGTAGGTTGCCATGCCCTCCTCCAGGGGTTCTTCCCAACTCAGGGATCGAACCCAAGTGTCCTGTGTCTCCTGCATTGCAGGCAGATTCTTTACCCACTGAGCTACCTGGGAAGCCCATCAAGTAGTATAGCTAGTAACATTAATCAGGTCATAAGTGAGTATTTACACTAAGAGCTTCAATTAGGTTCAGCCCAGATTATCTGAGCAGTCTGTTCTGCACCAGTTGCTGTCTTTAAAAGAAATGGTATATCGGCATTGTACATAAAGTTGACATATAAGGTGAGTGGTGGGTTCGTTACAGGATTAAGAAGGAAATGTTATCTTCCAAGGAGCTTCATGACTGGCACCACAAGAAGAAAAACTGATCAATTTATGGTTGATCAGGTGTTTCTGCCATTGGGGAGGTCTGATGAACACATTATAATGCAGACGCACAATGCACGCAGAAGGGGAGAAGGGCCCAAAAAGGCAGAGAAAAATGTTATGTTTAAAATTTTCTTGTCTTGCCTTGAAATATGAATTTTTATTTCATCAGGCAGTTTATACCTATTGCTGTTAGCTTCGTTATTCACAGATTGAATAATACAGGATGAAAGTCAGAAATCAAGATATGACCCTTTAGAAAGAGGAGTGATTTTTTTTTATTGTTTACTTTATATGGCTTTGAAAGTGCATCTGAAAGAGGAGATTTGAGCTTTGCAGCATTAAAGACATAAGTGTCTGGTTTTCAGTATGGAAACGTTGCGTCCTTTGGGTAATGTGGTCTTGCTGGCGGGAGGCTTTGAGCAGCTCGGCGTCCTCAGTTGCGCAGTGAGCACACATTTCAGAAGGCCTGCAGTGCTGTCGTAGCTCCCGTTTTAATTCTTCATCTAACCTTGTCCAAGCTCTGGTTTATCCAGTGGTCCTGTATGGATGTGAGAGTTGGACTATAAAGAAAGCTGAGCGCCAAAGAATCGATGCTTTTGAACTGTGGTGTTGGAAGACCCTTGAGAGTCCCTTGGACTGCATGGAGATCCAACCAGTGCATCCTAAAGGAGATCAGTCCTGGGTGTTCACTGAAAGGACTGATGCTGACACTGAAACTCCAATACTTTGGCCACCTCATGCGAAGAGTTGACTCATTTGAAAAGACCCTGATGCTGGGAAATATTGAGGGCAGGAGGAGAGGGGACGACAGAGGATGAGATGGTTGGATGGCATCACCAACTCAATGGACATGAGTTTGAGTAAACTCTGGGAGTTGGCGATGGACAGGGAAGCCTGGCGTGCTGCAGTCCATGGGGTCGCAAAGCGTCAGACACGACTGAGCGACTGAACCCAATTGAACTGAACCTGGTCCATTTCTACACTCTAATCTCTTCCTAATGCTTCTTGGTTTTCCTCAGCTGACTCACTTTCCAACAGTGTTGTCTCACCTCACACCACTCCTACCAGACATTTGGCTTCCTTTCTTTCCTGTGTTCCAGAGGCCCTGAGACTGTCGCTGACTTTGCTGTGTGAACTCCTCGCCTGATCCCGTCAGGGTTTTACTGCTTGATGCAATCAGGATGTATCCCTGAAAGTTATATATGCTTCTGGTGTTTTATTTTAAAACTCAATTATCTTACCTTATAGACACAACATAGAATACTGTAGTGTCCAAAGCAAAACTCAGATGACAGATTTTGTAGATCAAACACAAAGAAGGGAATAGAAGTAAAAATTCTTGCTCTGATAATAATGAGGTCTTAGGACTTCAGAAATTAATAGATTTTACTGAAGGTGAATTATGGAAGGATCTATTGATAATCACCTTTAGGAAGTTTTTCTGATACCAGATGATGTTAGTAATTATCATTCATGTTGAGAAATCCTGGCAATTAGGTTTTACCCCTTGGCCCATGCCTACCAAACACAAAGTATGTAAGTACTGTCATGAAATAATGTTTTCAGAGTCTTGCCCCAGAATGGCAGCATAAAGCGCTGCATGGACTCACTCCAAAATATAACTAGTAATGATCATATTTTTAAAAAAGCATTGAAGTCTGAAAATTTTCTTGAGAGCATACAGCAAATGAAGAAATACTCAAGAATAAAATTTAATACTTTTTAATTTTGAAAATTAAAACAAAAGTAAACAAATGGGACCTAATTAAACTTAAAAGCTTTTGCACAACAAAGGAAACTGTAAACAAGATGAAAACCCTCAGAATATGAGAAAATATTTTTAAATGAAACAACTAACAAGAGGTTAATTTCTAAAATACACAAACAACTCATGCAGCTCCAATATCAAAAAAATAAACAACCCAATCAAAAATTGATGGAAGACCTAAGTAGACACTTCTCCAAAGGAAACATGCAGATGGCCAAAAAGCATATGAAAAGATGCTCAACATCACTAGTTATTAGATAAATGCAAATCAAAATACCAGTAAGAATGGCCATTAACAAAAAAATCTACAAACAAAAATTGCTGGAGAGGGTGTGGATTTTGAAATGTAATCCTCTTACACTGTTGGGGGGAATGTAAATTGAAACATCCCCTATGGAGAACAGTATGGAGGTTCCTTAAAAAACTAAACATAGAGTTACCATATGACCCAGAAATCCCTCCCCTGGACATATACTGGGAGAAAACCATAATTCAAAATGATACATGCATCCCAGTGTTCACTGCAGCACTATTTACAATAGCCAGGACAAGGAAGCAACCTAAATGTCCATCAACAGAGAAATAGATGAAGAAGATGTGGTACATGTATACAACAGAATATTACTCATCCATAAAAAGGAACAAAACTGCCATTTGCAGAGACATGGATGAACCTAGAGACCCTGATATAGAGCAAAGTGAGAAATAGAAAAATTAATATCATATAACATCACTTAAAAGTGGAATCTAGAAAAATGATACAGATGAACTTATTTGCAAAGCTAAAATAGAGATACAGATGTAGAGAACAAATGTGTGTATACCAATGAAAGAAGGGGGTGTGGGATGAATTGGGAGACTGGAATTGATATATATACACTATTGATACTATGGATAAAATACCGGAACTTACTGTAGAGCTCAGGGAAGTACTCAGTGCTCTGTGGTGACCTAAATGGTAAGGAAATCCAGAAAAGATTATATACACATATAGTTGGTTCAGTTTGCTACACAGCAAAAACTAATACAACATTGTAAAGCAACTATACTCCAGTAAGAATTGCTTAAAAAAAAAGAATAATATTAAATCTTGGTGAGAACAGAGAGCGTTTGTGCCACGTGTGTTACAGTCGACTTCTTCCCTTCCACCTGGCCCTACTCAGCATGATGGAAATTCTGCTCTGGGTGCTTTGTGGCCAAGAAGGTAGGACTGCTTCTCCTTTCAGCTCTCAGTCAAGGGATACTGTATCTTATCAAGAAGTGAAGACCTCCAGTGTCTCTCACCTCCATTAATTGTGAGTTGCACAGGCTACATTCCTGGCAGAAGTGGCTCAGAGGTTGAGGTCTCCCTTCTACCATCTGGCTGCCACTCATAAGGCAGAGGCTCTGTCCCAGACACAGAAAGTTGAGAATACTGAGGCGTCAATTGCCCTTGCTCCAGCTCACTCATTGGCTGGAGATTCCACACGAGGAGGCCAGAGGCTACTGCTCCAGCCTAGCTTTTGCCACATAAAGCAGGGGTGTCACTAAAGAATGGACTGCTGTACCCACCTCCAGTTCTGGAGTGGTGGATCATAGATTTGGCCCAGGGAAGAGGCAGTTTATAAAAAGAAGCTCTCCTGAAAGAAAATGGCTTCATTTGATACACTCTGCAGAAATTTAAATCTATAGGATCTCTTGAAAACAGTGGACATGGCAGGGAAAATTTTTTTGTCAGAAAAGACTGAAAGAAAAGGAACAGAACCTCAGAAAAATTCCACCAAGCTCACCAACATATAAAATGAGAATACCAAAAGGAAAGGAGAGAGAGAAAGGAGCAGAAAACATATTAAAAGAAATATTGACAAAAAACTTTACAAATTTGATAAAAAGCTGATGTTCATGTCCAGGAAGCTCAATGACTCATCAGTTTTACTCTTCCTCTTTCTGATCCCATTTTCCAGACAACAGTAAGAACACTTTCTTAAAACACAAATTGAATCATGTTTTCTTTATTTAAAATTCTCCAATAACTTCTTGTTGCATTTGTGTTAGATGTTAGTTGCTCAGTCATGTCTGACTCTTTGAGCCCACCAGGCTCTTCTGACCATGGGATTTCCCAGACAAGAAGACTGGAGTGGGTAGCCATTTCCTTCTTCAGGGTATCTTCTGGACCTAGGGATTGAACCCCCGTCTCCTGCATTGCAGGTAGACTGCCATCTCAGCCACCAGGAGGGATCCCCTTGTTGCATTTAGAATAAAAGTAATTGGTCATGGCTTCCATGACTGCTGCTTATCTTCTGGTCTCCCCTGCACCCTCATTTGACTCTGCTCAGACACAGTGGCCTTCTTCCATCTTCTCCATCACCCCAAGCTCTTTTCTGTTGCAGGATCTTTACACATGCTCTTTTCTCTGTCTGGAGCACCGTCTCCCCATTTTTTGCATTGCCATTTGTTTCTCTTTCCAAGCTTGAATGTTACTCTTTCAGAAATGACTTCTAAAACCATTTATCTTTTATTATTTTTATCTCAACTTCTGGTTTAATTTCTTTATGACAATTATCACAGTTTAAAAAGAAAAATTGTGGTAGGATACTCAAGAAGTTGTTAAACATGTATTAATTCTAGTAAACTGAACTCAGTAATTGAGGTAAAGAAGTACATTTCCTTCCATAGCAGAAACTTTAGTACAGTTTGACATATGCATGTACTACTTAAAATTTTTTTAATCTAGTTAAATTTTAAAATGCGCAATTCTTTAATGACTAACAGACAACATCTATTTCATGAATGAATCAAAGACACTTATCAGATATTTGCTTAAGTTTGTTTCTTTGGCTTCCTAGTACCAAATAGGAAAACATTAAAAAATAATCTACTGAGCTCTAAGGAGGTTGCATTGTCTTTTCTAGCTTTGAGACTTAAGACCCTAATTTCTGTATCCAGCCCTGCTTGTTAGACTCAAATGCTCTCAAGTTTTTTCACATTTGTAAGTAATAATGTGAGGAACATCTCCTGTATTTCAGAATATGACTTTAAAATAAAGCCTTAGAAATGGGATTATTAAGGAAGAATATGAGATTTTTGATGAATTTTGCCACATTAACAAGGTAAACAGCAGCTTGGATGGTCATTTTGGAATAAAACCTGGGACAGGTTATTGAGGACATCAAAGACAGATGTCAGAGATTTTTGAAAAGTTTGGAACCTGTAGATTCAGGATTGCAGTATTAATTCATAAGAGTGGAAAAAAGAAGAAATTGGAGACTGAGTGGAAGAGACTGGTTTCAGACGTAGATTTACTTTCACAGTCTCTGTGTGCTCAAAACAATCACTGAAGTTCATGCCTATCCTCTGTGACAACCAATGATATTAATTTTGATCCCTCCTTAGTTCTCACCTAGACTGTTAAATTTATCCATAATTTGTATCCTGCCAAGTTTTCTTCTGTTGTACTGCCAGAATCCTCTTTGTCATATAAAAACCTGTTCTGTATCTCTTTTCCCATTTCAGGTTTTATTGGTTCATCACTTGTGATGCCAACTTGACTCCTTCCTGTGTGGTTTGTAAGGCAGGCTTTCAGTCTCTGACCCAGCCCCCTTTCGTGTCTCCCCCTACATTCTACCTTCAACCCAACATACCCTTCTTTGGATTTTGGAATTAGTAGCCACATAGAGTTATGGTACTGTAAGTGTTCATACCCCAGAAGTGTATGCCTTTATGATAGTATTAGAAATTAAACTAATTTATTGATACAGCCTTCAATAATTTTACTAGGAACTAGAAGACCTCAGTGATTTCAAAACAAAGCGAGGCAAACACATGTCTTTTACCCATTCTATGTTTTTCTGTCTTTGCTCACAACTCCCTGCTGTATTTTATGTGTCTTCTCTTTACTCGCTTCTAAAAAAAAAAAAAAAAAAAAAACCCCTTTGATAAATTATTCCCTGCCTTTTTTCATTTAGATTTTGCTATGTTATATATGATGATTTTTTTTTTTCAAATCTTTTACGCTTGTTCAATTATTCTTATCTTCCAAACTGAGTTTCTTTAAATTTTACAGTATTCTGGCTGTATTGAGATAAAAACCTAATTCAAGGTTCTCTATTTGCCACACTTTAATTTGAGAAAAAGTAAATGAAGCTAGTTTTTTGGCCTTCTCTTAGCATGTGGATGTTTTTAAATGCTGAAAATGAAAAGAAAAGACCATTTCAGTTTGGTCATCAAACTTCATGAGATTTCTAATTGAGAGGATTAAATGACTCAGGATTAATAGATATATGCCAGCTATGTTCTTTGTTTCCTCCCCTATAGGTCACTTCAGAAATTTGTTATTAGTTTGGATTTGTAATTTGATCTTTGGATACCCCACTTGTGATGATATTTTTGCACTATTATCGTATCTATTCTTAGCTCAGATGTTTTTAGCACATGTATTTATAGAACATATACTGTAATATGCTACCATTTTTCTTCTATACTTGTATAGAAACTCAGGCGAATTAAAAAGAAAAATGTAACTGTGTGGTGTCAAGTACTTTTTACATTTTTTAAGTCTGTTACTTAATCTATTATGATTTTATTTCATACTTTAATTTGGCACATTTGTAAATTTTTTTTGACACAAAAGGCAGTCTTTGAATTAAATATTTATGAGATTGATAGTTCTTAAATACTATATAAATAGAGTAAATTTTTGCTCACTTAATTAACTTACCCATTTACAATTTAATTGTACATTGAAGGCACACTATTCTATATTCTTCACAGACTGCTTGTGTTATTGAGAAACAATAGAGATTGCAAAGATTGTTAAATAAATTGGCTTTTGAAACATGGTAGACTGCCTCTTGTAACTTCCTCTTCAACTACAAACACATAAAAATGCTGGATAAATTATAACCAAGATGTGGTAAGAAATAGAAAACAAAGCTTCAAAGAAAGGAAGGGCCATCTTGCTGACTTGTATGGTGGTAGTGGTGGTTTAGTCGCCAAGTTGTACCCGACTCTTGCGATCCCATGGACTGTAGCCTGCCAGGCTCCTCTGTCCATGGGATTCTCCAGGCGAGGATTCTGGAGTGGGTTGCCATTTCCTTCTCCAGAGGATCTTCTGGACTCAGGACTCGAACCCTGGTCTCCTGCATTGCAGGCAGATTCTTTACCAACTGAGCTATGAGGGAAGCCCCACTGACTTGTATAGGGAGGTCCAAACTGGAGGGATAAACACTCCAGTCGGTGCTCCAACAGGGAGGAAGGGTGTGAACATAGGTCCTGACAGTTGGAAGTTTAAGTTTTAAATATTCCATGGAAGTCGAGACGTGATTTGTTATATCTGCTCCCTTTCCCTCATTGCTGATTATTTTATGATGGATTATTGTTGTTGTTTATTTTACTGTGACCCATTTTCAGTGGGTGTTGCTTAATTCACAGGAATTCCATGAACTGTGGGAGTGAACATGATAGTGTGGAATGAATATACATTTCCTTTTTTCAGGCTCCTCCACTGGGACTGGTTACTTACCCTGGATTTCATTGCTATGGATTTTTCCAAACTGCTGAGTTAATTTAAATTCAATGGCTTAAGCTTACGTTTTTCTGTCTCATTGGGGAATCATCTCCTCTCATCACCTTTTTCAAACAGAGAACAGTTCTTTCAAGCCCAGTATTAGAGAACTCATTTCCAAGCATCACTTGTGTATTCCCTAAACCATGTCTCCTAGAAGTTTAGATAATAAACTATCAGGAAAAGACTAAATAAAAGGTAGAAAAATGGGTTCATAATGAAAAAGAAAATAGGAAGCAATGACCAGGGAGAGTTTTTTAATCCATTCATCAAAAAATATTAAGCATCTCTAATCTAATCAAGAGGAACTAAAGAGCCTCTTGATGGAAGTGAAAGAGGAGAGTGAAAAAGCTGGCTTAAAACTCAGCATTCAAAAAACTAAGATTACGGCATCCATTCCCATCACTCCATGGCAAATAGATGGAAAAACAATGGAAATAGTGACAGATTTTATTTTCTTGGGCTCCAAAATCGTTGTAGATGGTGACTTGCAGCCATGAAATTAAAAGACACTTGCTCCTTGGAAGAAAAGCTGTGACCAACCTAGATAGCATATTAAAAAGCAGAGACATTACTTTGTCAACAAAGGTCTCTCTAGTCAAAGCTATGGTTTTTCCAGTAATCATGTATGGATGTGAGTGTTGGACTATAAAGAAAGCTGAGCACCAAAGAACTGATGCTTTTGAACTGTGGTGATGGAGAAGACTTTTGAGAGTCCCTTGGACTGCAAGGAGATCCAACCAGTCAATCCTAAAGGAAATCGGTCCTTAATATTCATTAGAAGAACTGATGCTGAAGCTGAGGCTCCAATACTTTGGCCACCTGATGTAAAGAATAACTCACTGGAAAAGACCCTGATACTGGGAAAGATTGAAGACAGGAGGAGAAGGGGATGACAGAGGATTAGATGGTTGGATGGCATCACCAACTCGATGGATATGAGTTTGAGCAAGCTCTGGTAGTTGGTGATGGACAGGGAAGCTTGAGCTGCTGAGCTGGGGTCACAGAGTCGGACATGACTGAGCAACTGAACTGAACTGTCCTCTTGGTGCTTAGCTTTATTGGTGAGAAAGAAATAAATAGAATTTCTTAAATTATTTTAAAGAAGAAGTCATTGAAGAAAAATTAGTGTACTGCTTAAATAGCAAATGAGCACAATGGAAAGAGAAGCAATCATGTGATTATAACAGCAGTGGTAGTTGTAGTAGTAGCTGCTAACATTTTAAAGCACTTCCTTTATAGCAGGCATTGCCCAAAGTATTTTATGGAGTTATTTTACAGATGTGAAAACCAAAGCAAGCACAGAGAAGTTAACATTGAGGCAGAGTCATGATGCTGTATGACAGGCTCTTTAAACTGCCCACTTAATCACAACATGTATTTATCAAATATATTTGCCATGAATTTCCGTGTTTGCATTGTTATACATTTGCTATGTGTTATTTGGTTCATTGGTGGCAAAATGGCTGATCTAGTCTAAAATCAATTTTGCCTGCTACTTAATAAACCTTGCTGTGCTTGCCATTTTATGTAAAAGTGCAGAATTTCATGAATTTAAAAGAAATCATCTCACAGAGTGAATTAGCTTCAATTCCTAAGAAATTAGAGTTCCCAAAGAATCAAGCACATTTGGTTTAACAGATACTAAGCCTTTCTCTCCTGTAGTTCTGTTCCATAAGCTATTTAATTTTGAAAAAATGTTGCTTTGTGATTCTAGATTCATTATTAATTAATGACTAAGTCTCTGTTTAAAATTAGTTTAAAAATCTTTATAATTGGGTCTTAAATATCTAGAGTGATTTTTTAAAGTTTAGCTTAATTCTTGTTTCTCCTATTAAGAGTAACATTTTTTCCTTAGCAATTTCCTTTTTGGTATTTATGTTAAGTGCCAGAAAAAAACTGATTGTGGGACATTATTGATCTATTTGTAAAATTAAAAATTTAACCTAATTTGATTGGTTGTCATAAAAATTCTTCCCTGAAATTTCAAATTCCATCAGTCATAATTTTTCTTTACTATAATATTCCTATCATGCATTTAACCCATACTGCTTCATATTCTACTTACGTGTGTGTGTCTTTTATTATTGGATGATCAGCTTCTATGGAGCAGGAACCCTATCACATATTAATACATTCTTATATCTTGCCTTTCATATTCCTCAAGCTGAAAGTTATTGCCTTGCCCAAAGAGGACAGTTTAAATTGTGGTAGCAGTAAGTTAAAGTGTGCAGATAGAATTTTAGAAGTTGCTTCAGCCCTAGAGAGAGGGTTAAGGTGAGGACAGTAAAGTGATCTGACAAGAAAGAGAATAGGAAGAAAATACTGCTCTGTGAACATGCCTTACATCTTGAGCTACTCTCCTGAAAGGAGAGGATGAATCCTCAGGTCATCATAATGAGTGAATATTTGACAAGTCTCTCCTTTATAGTGAAGAATAGTTTCTTAGTGTTAATACCATATTTCTTATTATCTAGTGAGTCATTTGTCCAACCTGTTCATTGTAGTCAGCATAATTAAGAACCACTAGAAAAACAGGATCAGGAGTTTCCCTGATTGAAAAATAAATAATATTGCTATGGCTCTTGGTGGGCTGGTTCCTGTGGACTCACTATTATATCATGTTTCTTTGACTTGCCACTCTCTGAAGTTTGTTATGTGTTGTGATTTTTTATGGAAATCGAATAGATGATTTGGGAAGAGCCAAGTACACTGTGGTCAAGCCCTTGGCCCACCTGACCTTCCCAGTTCTTAATTCTCTGTGAGTTCTTCATTCTGAAGAAATTGGGTCACTTCAACAATACCTTGCCCTCCCTGCAAATTGATATCAGTTGGCCAAACAAATGAAATCATTATCCTGGGCTTTCGTCTGTGTCTTTCTAAACCTTCAGGTTGAGAACTACTATGTCTTCTAACCAAATGTTAGGATGCATCCAACTCTAGAATGTCTGTTTTTTTTCCCTCCATACTATTTTGTATATCTTCCCTCATCACTTCCTCATTGCCTCATTGGCTCCTTTCTGTCCATTGTCTCCTACGTGGATCCTCCCTCTCTATCCTCTTGCATTCTCTCATCTCTATGACTCTGGCTGTCTGGAGAACGTTGAGGCATTTTTTTGTTCATGATTACATCTATGTCTTCCCTGAAAACATATTTTTTCTCTATTTCCTATGTTCAGTTGTCTTTAACGTTCACATTGATTGAATGCCTTTATTTTCTCATTGTCTTATCCTTTCAGCGCGCGTGTGCACACACACACACACACACACACTCACACTCTCACACACACATAGGAGTGCTAAGTCACTTCAGTCGTGTCCAACTCTTTGCAACCCTTGAACTGTAGCCCACCAGACTCCTCTGTCCATGGGATTCTCCAGGCAGGAATACTGGAGTGGGTTGCCATGTCCTCCTCCAGAGGATCTTCCCAACCCAGGGATAGAACCTGCATCTCCTGTGGCTCCTGCATTGAAGGCAGATTCTTTACCACTGAGCCATAAAAAATATATGTTTTGGTTTTTTTTTTTTTCTTTTCTTATCCGGCTCTTTGCGACCCCATGAATGGCAGCCCACCAGGCTCCTCTGTCCACGGGATTCTCTAGGCAAGCATACTGGAGTGGGTTGCCATTTCCTTCTCCAAAAAATATATGTTTTATATATATATAAAATATATAATACATATTATATATATATATAAATTCACTGATGGTTAAATGAATTCTGGCTCCAATAGAGCCAAACAAGAATCCTGGTCACTTTTCCTTCCTCCAGCCTCTATCCTGAATAGCAGGATCTGTTTATTTTTTCATTATTGTTTAGTTCTTTTCTCTTCTTACTTTATACAAACCATATAAGGTTGCTAGTATCTCTGATCAGGTCCTTTGATGACAAGTTCTAATGAAATGACCTGCTCTTGCAAAACATCACAGGACCTCAGGAATTTAGTGCATGTGATTCTCTATTTGAAAGCATTGCTGATAGTAGCCCAGGACTGGAACAGTGTTCTACCCAGCAGGAGAGACTGTTATTACATACCCTATCTGGCACACACTGCTATTCTACAAATACCAGACCCTGATGATGTTCATGATGATGGTGACAGTGTGGGTGAATGTTTTGAAGGCAAAAGGACAGAAGTAGGAGGAGAACAGAGACACCAGTAATGAGGTGGGGGTAGTGAAGAGCATGAGTCAAGAAGAAATAGCTGCTGAGACAGATGGATTACAACATGTGTTAGTTTATCTTTGTTCGCCTGCCTCTGGGTTTGGTTTCTTTTTTTTTTTTTTTTGCCTCTGGGTTTTAAAAGGAGCCAATAGTACCACATCAAAGTTGTCACCATCAAACCACCCAGACTTATTCTCCCTGCTTCATCCCATGTGGCTTTCGGAGGGCTGATGCCCTCCATTTTATCGCCTCAGTCACCCAGCTCACGTGGGGTGAGGGTGGGGAGTGAGCTAAAAGACAGTTAGGTAAAAATAAGATGAAGATTTAATTAAAGTTCCTGAGTGCCTGCCAGATTTAATCTAATTCTCACAACAACTTTCCAGCACCAACATTCTGTTAGACCCACACGCCAGGGCACTCGGTGATGCAGCCACGTGCGGGCCTTCTTTGCTTACGTCGCTGCCTCATCCTGGTTTGCTTTGAACCCCAGGAAAGGCTTCATCTTCTCTCTGAGCATAATGCTTTTTGTAAAAAGACAAATTTTTCTGATGTTTTATGCACTCTGTAAAGCAAGCAAAGCCAACAGAGCACTGCTTTTGTTGTTGTTGTTTCTTATTACTGAAGGGGAATGAAAGGGAGATCCTGATCTAGATGCATGGCAAATGTCTTACACATTTGTTTCATCCCAGCCTGATCGTTGCCAGGCTTATGGTGGATGTTGGCAATTAACTTCATAGTGCTGTGTGGTAGGAATTGGGAGTAACAAGTGGCAAATAGTAAGGGTGTTATTGAGTGAAAAGGGTGATAAGAATGTAGATGGAGGATTTTTAGAGTACGGTTTGATCATCCTCTTGATTCCATCATCCACATTCATTTTGAGTTCAGGTTAATGATGATTGAAAGTTTTTTTAAAAAAATAAGTCACCTTTGACTGGTTTCATTTTCTATTACTAATGTAAGTGATGGGCTTATTTTTTTCTTTGTTTTAAAATAATAGAGGGAAAAAGGAACAGGGAACTAAAAGGCTTAAAGAGAAGCAGCATGTTGACAATAGGGAAACATATTAAAAATATAAGACATTAATTTTTTTCTCTAGCTCTTGCCTGAGATTTGGAAAAATGAGGTATGAAAAATGTGTCGTTTAGTGTCTTCAATAAATTCTACTGTGGTCATGTCACTATAATTGGGCTAACCAAAAAAGATAATTTTTGCCATTTTACTGACTAAATTTCTTCTTGTTTATCAAAATGGCCTGCATCTTGCTATATATGCTCAGTAGAAAATAATGTGATTATGAGTTTGTACCATATATAATATTAAGAATACAATGTTGGTTTCATTTTAATCACCTTTCTTACTTAAAAAAAAAAAAAAGAAACAGCTATGGATATCCTTAAAATCCTTGAATTTTAATGTCTTTAGATTTGTGCTCATCTTTATGGTATTTGGTAAGTAATTATTCACAGACTTTATAGAGTTTTTAAGGAATTAGAACTCCCATTTTAAGATCAGTGTCTTCCAGGGCTGAATAGCCCCTGCCATTTGCAAGGATGAGTTTGGTGCAGGGGTGTTTCCGTCAGGCAGGGAATGGAGAAGTGGGTTTTGGGACTAGCAGTCAAACTTCCTCTTCTTAGTGTTCTGTTCCAAGTTTTTTCCAGCTTCTAGGAAGCTTCTTTATAAGTGGATAAACTAAGGTGGTCAAATTGGAAAAGTGTTCTCTAGATATTTGTCTTATAGACTCTGTTAATTTTGTCTGAATGTTAATCTTTAGTTTAAAACAATGACACCATAGATTTGGACTTGATGAAACAATTTCAGTTTCTGTTCATGCTATTTCTGTCCTTCTGTTTTTAATTCTGTTCTCATTTAATTTAGGTTTAGCTGTTTCTTTACAACTCTTGCATGGAGACATTGAACAAATCAGAAGGGAATACTCATCGGTGTTTTCTCATGGAGTATCCATCACCAGGAAGTTGGGTTTTTCTAATATTATTATGCCTGGTAAGTGACTCAGAATGAACCACATGATGAAATATGGCTATTTTGTCTCCTTTTGGCACTTGAGAAAGTTTCAAACTGTCAGCTTCAAAGAGTTCAAATGGGCCATGCTGAAGAATAAATTGAGATACTTAATTCTTTTTTTTTAATCTTTACATTTCTTTCATATCAGGATGGATAACTTGTGGGGGCCATGCCTGCTTTTCATTATGACCATAATAAGAAGGAAAACTGAAGTTGAATACAGAAAATATTTTACCCTTTGGTGGGAAGTATTATTGAAGTCACTTGGGGAAATCCTTACAAGTTTTGATAAGAACGTTTATTAAGCAATGGTTAGCCTTTCTTGGAGGATTTTCCACCAGAGGTATATGTGTGTGTAACTAAGCAGTCATATGCAAATACCATATATATTTTTAGTTCTATTTGTATATATACATCAGATCTATACTAGCAACCAAAAGAGACTCCAAAAGAGAATCCAAAAAAATGTTTGAGTGGAAATGGTCGAGATTAAGGAAATTCACACTATCAAAGTAAATGCCAAGTAATAGTCTTTCATAGGGTCCTGCATCCTACTCTACACAACCGAGCAAAAAAATAGAAAAACCAAACAGTCTCAAATTGTTGACAGTATTTTTAGAAATAAGATCCTTTAAGTCACTGTTTAAATCCCATGTGTAAAAAGCAAACCATGAATATTGCTTCAGACGAGGCCTCTATTACAGCTGTAAGACTTAGTGGTGGGATTGTTGTCCATAAAGACCTAACACATTGCAGAAACTGACCGGCATTGATCGCTGTGGCATTTGATCTCCTGATGGAAATCACTCATGCAGGGAGGGCTAAGAGAATAGCCTGGAAAGTTTCCTGAGATGACCTGACCCAGCCTGAAGACCCAGTCTGCCTGAGCATCTCCTGTTACTATTGTCAAAAATGACTGTTTACAGCACTGTTTACTTGATGGCATGTTATCCACTGGCTCTTGGAACCATTCATTATTTCCTTTAGTTGCTATAAATAGCTAGTATTTCCTCTTTAGCAGAAAAGAAAAAAATTTCATCCCACTGGGAAGCAAATTGATGGGTAAATCTAATATGAAAAACATATTTTAGAACAGAATGCAGCCAGCTGCTAGAAGAATTCCTCAGCTTGGTCTCCGAGCAGTATCATTGAGAAATGGAAAAAATATCAAGCAACATGACACTTCACTGACTGAATAATTGTCTGGGATGTGCTCTGCTCACGCAGATCTTGTCTGGCTTTAATGATGGAAATGAACTTACTGTGGAATCAGGCTTGCTTCTGTCCCTTCCCTGCACCACGTTATAATGGCAGGGTTGATGCTGACGAGGGACTCAATCTTCCCAGACACATGTCTACAGTGCCTGAGACTGCAAGAGATTTTTTTTAAAGCACTTTCCTTTTCTTCTTTCATTTTTTTTCTTCTTTGGCTTTTGAGTCTTACAAATTGGATGGAGAGATGTGTGTATAAACTTAAACAGCTGAAAAGAAAGCAACTTTACAACTCAATGGAATGTTTTACATTGGCAAACGTACCAGCCGTTGTTTTGTTTTTCTTTATTTTCAGAATTTTGACTTGCCAATTAATTTTCACTGTCTCACTCGTGGCTTTGATGAAAATTTGAGCTGAGTTTTCAATGAGAAAAATGTATGTGAACAGCATTTCTGATCCCAGTGTTGTACTGACAGTCTGCTAATGTGATGGGTTTTTTTTTCTTTTTCTAGACTTGTCCTTCAGGGTTAATTTGGGTTCTGATAGAGGTCAGGATGGGTGAGGCGTGTGTTTATACCTACAGGACCTTCATTAACTTAGTCACTGCCTTTCTGCAGAATGAATTATCTGTGGTCCTGACACTAATGGGAACATACACACAACTTTTCTTGAGGGTCACAGAGTGTCATCAATGCCAAACTCTTTTTGGAATGGGAAAAACATGGAAATAGAGATTCAAGTCTTGGTCTATCTTTTACACGGGTTGATCTCTGGAATGTCACCTGGTATAAAGAGGCAACCTGCCCCTATGTTTTTGCCTTGTCACGAAGCCCTCTGTTACTAAGGGTCAGTCATTCAGCACTTTATTTCTTAGCCCTACGGAATTTCCAAAGAAGAAAAATTTCTCTCTATGAAGCTCCATTACTGCCACTTACAAACCAAATAACCCTGCAGAAAGTTCCATGGTCTGGTCTCTGAGCTTATGAGAGGGAGGGCACTGAAAATGTTTCAATCAGTGCTCTCCAGTAGAAATATAATACAAGCCACAAATATAACTAACTTTTCTAGTAACCACTTAAAAAAAAAGGTAGGAAGAAAGAGATGAAATTAATTTTAACAGCATATTTTATTTAACCCAATGCATCCAAAATATCCTTTTCATAGATAGCCCATATAAAAATTTTGTAATGAGTTATTTTACACTATTTCAACTTAAGTCTTTGAAGGCTGGTAACTGTTACACTTTACAGCACATCTCTTTTCAGCCAAGTCCCATTTCAAGGAGTCAGTTGCCACATGTGGCAGTGGTTACAGGATTGAACAGCCAAACTCTAAATGTCTTAACAGACTGTACAAAGCAGAGCTTGAGCCTTTGCTGAATACCAGGAAGGACTAATTTTCCACCCGCCAGACATTTTGGAACAAAGTCGGCTGATGTGTCAGGAACGTCATGGGCGATCAGTCCATGCCCTCCTCCCACCCTAGTGGACCTAGGGGTCCACTCTTATTCTGAGTCAGTCATCCTGGTCTCCATGCTTTATCTCCCTACCTGTACACACTCTCCTGGAGACTCGTTCTCATGGGTGTGTGTGTGTTTATTGCTTAGTCATGTCCGACTCTTTGCGACCTCATGGACTATATAGCCCACCAGGCTCCTCTGTCTGTGGGATTCTCACGTATAAACCAGTAAAACTGTCCCTGATTGTTGTGTGTGTATGCTCAGTGGCTCAGTTGCGTCCAACTCCGTGTGACCCCATGGACTGTAGCCCACCTGGCTCTTCTGTCCATGAGATTCTCCAGGCAAGAATACTGGAGTGGGTTACCATTTCCTCCTCCAGGGGATCTTCCTGACCCAGGGATCAAACCCACATCTCCTGAGCCTCTTGCATTGCTAGCTGGATTCTTTACCACTGAGCCACTCTAATTAATACCTTCCAGTGCATTCACTTTTAGTACATCTTTAAAGTTCCTAATCCTACAAGGACTTACGGGAAAGTCGTAGAATGATGGAGCCATGAAGGGTTGAGATTTGGAGACTAGAAGACCTTGCTAAAAATTACTAACAGAGCCTATGTTTCAAATGGTTGCCAGCAATAGTAGCTGTGATAGTGATTCCAAGATTTAAGTTTATTTTCCAAGTGTCTTCAAGAGTAAGCCTCCTTTTTGTTTTTTAGGCAACAGTTCAGGTAAGTCGAACTTCTATTTGGTCAAAGTTGACTAGATAATGATTTACAAGACTGGGGAAAGAAAAATGTTGTAGATATATTTGCCTCCCATTTAAGAAGATATATAGTTTTATTCTTTTAAATATATATATTATTAGTATTATTTACCACTTACTGGAAGAGATACGTACATCACCAGATGGAATTGCCTCAATTCTTTTAAAGAGGTAGGAACCTACTTGAATTGGTCTTCTCTAAAAAATATATCCTAAATCTAACTAAAATTCACCACCCCCTAGACCAAGTCATGGACCTCTCCATCACACAGTTGCAACTGGTCTGTTTAAATCTGAACCCCCTGATGATGCCCTTACCAAGGGGACAGTGGTCTCTCAACCAACAAATGCCACAGTGACCAAGGAGAGAGAGAGGCTAAGAGTCTACTGTGTCACCCTAAGGGTGGATCCCCATCCAAGTTCACACTGGGGGAGAGGCTGGTGCCCCCAGATTAGTAAGATGACATGCCCCACTGCCCATGGGTATAGGACTTTTCCTTACTGCTACTATCAGAGATGCATGTCTTGTTCTAGAGTGTAAAAGGCACCCTGTTCCTGCTCCTTTTTCTCTGCACTGCTACCTGGAAAGCCCCTCATGACTGCTATTGCTATCACTTGCCACTGCTTGTTTGATAGTCATCAAAAAAGAATTAAAAATCTACCCCCTCAAAAGTTCAACATCTCAGTGTACGCTTTTAAAATAAAACAGAAACGAAACACCAGGTATGTTTTACTTAAGCGTACTCCATGTGAGAAATCCAAAGTTAATTTTTCATCCCATGCATAAATTTTCCTTGTATGTGGTTTGCTTTGATTTCAGTTACGTGGAAACCTTGCCCTTGCCCCTTGCTCTGTCCCCTCCTTGAAAATGTCCTGAGGTAATGGAAGTTTAAGTGTGCATGGCATGTTGTATTCATTTCCTATGACTGCTGTAACAGATCAGCACACGTGGAGTGGCTTAAAACAATGCAAATAGACTACAGTTCTGGGGATGAGAAGTTTGCACGGGTCTCTCTGGGCTAATATCACGGGATCAGCAGGGCTGTATTTCTTCTGATGATTCTGAGGGAGAAACCATTTCCTTGCCTTTTCTAGCTCCTGGAGGTGGCCTGTACTCCTTGGCTCATGGCCCCACATCATTCAACCTCTGATTCTCTCATCGTATCTCCTTCTCTGACCCTGACTTTTTGCCTCCCTCTTATAAGGACCTTTGAAATTAAATTGAGCCCATTCTCATAATTGAAGAAAATTTTCCCATCGCAAGAGCCTCAACTTAATTATGTCTGTAAAGCCCCTTTTGTCATGTAAGGTAACCTATTCGCAGGTTCATGGGATTAGGACCTGGACATCTTTGGGGAGGTAAGGAAGTGCCTGCTACACAGACAAAGGGCCATTCAGCTCAGCTACATGTCCAGGCATGAATTTCTTCCTCGGGTCCCTGGGGATGGTTTCCTGGCTGTACTTGAGTACTTAAATGGCCAAGATCACATCATCACATCTCATGTTATCTCTCAAAATGACTTCTTTCATGTTCAACTAGTTTCCTTCTACCTTCTTTCTGCTGGGCTGAGTTTTCCTGCTTGTAACCTCAACATTTCAAAGTTCAGTTAACTTCTTGTCACCCTCATCTCTCCACTGATGAGTACCTTCTCCGTATTGTTTATGATCAGAAGCATACATGTTCTGTCTCATTCCTAGAAATGAAATCATTGCTTGACAACTAGTCTGGCCAATTAGGGTGGGACTAGTATCTTCCTTGCTTAGGGCACTGGTCTTTTGGAAGCAAAGGCTAAATTGCGCTAGCTTATTTGATGAATGTTCTTACCTGTTGAATTACATTTTCATGGGTAAAGCAGAGATACTGATAACACATTGGACATGTTTCTTAATCTCTGTACTTCAGTTTCCTCATCTGTAAAATGGAAATAATAGGACCTTGTTTAAGGTTTTAATGAGGTTTTAATGTGAGGATTTAATGAGATATTCTACTTACAGTACTTGGCAAAATACCTGACTACTGTCTATCTACTACTAAGCACCATCATCATAATCTAAGTCACAAAAATCCTATAGTCATTTACATATGGTCTTTTGTTTTTAAGAAGTACAGAAACTTATTTTCCAGTTCCAAAAGTGACAATTGTCTAGCGCAGAAGAGGCCCTGGACTAGCCCCTATGGCTGAGGACAGTGTTTTACTTGGTGTGATGAGCTTGTCCTCTGTGACTTTATCCAAGGCATTCATAGGACAGAATCAACGTTTACGGATACTGATAAAAAAAAAAAGCCTGTTGCCCATTGAGGATAAGCCACAAATCAACCCCATTTGATTGTAGTTACTGAACTCTTTTTGAATTTGTTCCTACTGCTGTGGCCTTATCTTTTTCTCATCTACAGTGATATTTTGAAGGCTTACCAGCAGAACAGGGCCTGTGAAACAGAGGAAAGTGTCAAGCCCGTCAAATTTACAGAGTAATAAATTTAAGAGGTGCAAGGTGTTAATAAACATTGTCAGGCAAGTAGCTTTTCATGACTGGTGCTGTGACTCCATTTCAATACTCACCTTATGATTTCTCTCTTAATTACCCAGGATTTGCTTTCTTAACACCATTTGGGCTTAGTTTTCTTTAGGTTGGCTTTCTCTAGAGTCAACCTCAAATGTATTAACTTTAATTAACACTTGTTTCAACTTTATCCTTCGACATATTTTGGCAAAACACGGCACCTTGCCATATTAGAACACAGCAAGCTATGGATTCCTGAGGGGGGTGGACACATGTAGAATGTCATCTGGGAGAAATGTTCTTGTCGTGTGTTCTCTTTTCAGAGAAATCTTACTTCAGTCTAAAAACTTTGCAAAATAAAAATAAAATTTTTTTAAAAGTTTGGGGAAAGATGAAGAGAGTTTCAGGGACAGTGACAGTTAAAGAACAGAAAAGTAGAATGTATGTATAAGGTGTTTTTATATATGAATGTGTTGTATGTTAGAAATTCTACAGAAAAGGAAACATAACATAATAAAGTAGCCTTGTCCCTCCTACTGGCTCTCCCACCCCTACATCTACCTTTACCGCATCCCACTTGAGTGATATAAACGCTTGAGGCCCAAGGTTTATCTTGCCCTGTCTAGACTAATGTCACAGACAGGAGACAGTGGCAGGGAAGGGTGGAATCCAGATCTCCTTATTCAAGTCTTCCTGAGACCCTACATTCTTTAGGCTTATTTGAACTCAGAAGAGAGAGAAGAATCCAGCTCAGTTACAAGCAAAACCAACTGCAGGGGTCCATTTGGGAAGCGAAGGCCATGTTAAACCTCCCTTTGGAAAGATAGCCTCGCTTCCCCGGAAGTCTCATCCTCTTCGTGAGGGCTCCTCTCAGGGGACAGCCCCTCTGCCTCATTCAGCACCCTGTCGCCTTGTCTGTCTCACTTTGATCCATAGCTCTTGGCATTATTCAGTGTGCTCTGTGTTTTTCTTCTTTGTTCAAAATCCTTTCCTGCTAGAATCTAAGCTCTGCAGTGAAGACATCTTTGCTTTGTTCATTGCTGAGTCTGTTGGACTTAAGATAACATCTGACACATAGTAGGTGCTCACAGTCTATTTGCTGAATGAATACATGGAGAAAGAATTTCACGGCCCTGGTGGTATTTTACTCTCCCTCCATCCCTGTTCCTCTGCAGGGCCCATGCATACAGGGAGAAACAGGTTATCTTGCAGGCCTCCCTCCCTCCACTTTGCTTAAGCCAGAATTACTGGCCCTGCCAATAGATGAGAGTTGGAAGTCCCCCTCCCAAGAAACACTTACGCTTCATTTTGCAGGACAGTTAATCCCCATGTGGTTTGGACAAGCTAATCACTCATTATGAGAAATTTCTAAGGTAAAAGCCCCTGTAGCTACACTTCCCATTAATCAGCGTGTGTTTTATAGTCTGTGTGTCACCTCAGCCACTCATCATATGTCACCTACTCCAGAAGCAAAGGAATTTTCCTACTGTTGTGTGTGTGGGTGTGTGTTCTAAAGTACCTTGATTTTTGTATTGTTTTTTCACCTGGCAGATCTGTTCATTGGAACAGTATTGTCAAGAGTTTCCCCTCAGACAGTTGTTGAAATAGCACATGTGCAGACCATTAGCACTGCAGGCCTGTTTTGAGTTGAAACTGGTGAATTTGGAGGACATACTTTGTGAGCTTATTTATTCTGCATTGGAATTGTTAAAATAAATAGTGTTGAGAATGTATGTGTGTATGTATGAATATATATATATAAATAAATATGTATAAACTTAATGATAAATATATAGAAATTAAATGAATCAGGTTATAAAACTGTAGAGAATTTGTGAAATTTGTGGGGTCATATTTTCCTAATTTTTTAAAAAATTGAGATGGTTAAACAAGAAAACTTTCAAAGCATGCAAATATAATTTTATATGTGTTGAAATACCTTGCTTTTCTCCTGGAGTTCCAAGTTCATTGCCTGTTCAAGTTGATTTGTAGGAGCTACATGAGAGTACTGAGAAATTTATAAGGCAGAGACCACTGTATCAATTGTTTTCATTAATGTGTTCCTTACATACACTTTCTAAAGAGGGAGTGAGATTTCATCTTTTTTAGAACTTATTCAGTGTCTCCCTTTTGTGGCCCATCTGTTTCCTGGTCAGACAAGGTCATTTGCAGATGATGCTCTTATTAAAAGCCGGCCTTTGTGGAGGAAGGAGCCCATGCCACTGGTATTCCCCCATGGTTTTGAAAGCTAGGGTACTTTCTTATATACATTTCGGTCAGGAAGTTTGATAAATTTCCCAAATGTGGGTACATTTGTATGGTTATTGCTCCTTCTGGTGATTTGCTTTCTTAAGGAGAGGGTTTTTTTGTTTTTTGTTTTTTATTAGAACAAAGCAATATTGCTTTTGAGTGTTCAAATGTTTGGAAGCTGTGTTAAGTAAAAGTACATTCAACCTTGCTGACCTTACCAATATTTACTTTCAAAAATTTTCTAGTCACACGTTGTTGACTTACTTCTTGTGTCCGTATCCACTTATTGCCTACCCCTAATTTAATTCTTACAGGAGAAATAAAAGCAGGTTGTCAAGGAGAAATAAAAGCAGGTGTTTGCCTCTCTTTGCTGTTTGGCATACAATTTCTTTTTTTTTTTTTTTTTCTTGCTGTAGTCAGAAAGGGGCAAAATGAAAAAACATTCAAGTTTCATAAATAGCCAGTGGAGAAAAAACAATAGATGATATATGTGTACATAGACTATGTCAGTTTGAATCCAGGGCCTTTCTCATTTGTTTTATAGCTTGATGGCAAGAAATATTAAGCCAAGTGTCTCTGTATGCCTGAATTATTCTACATCTGTGTTTGTAAAGCACTAACCTGGCTTCTTCCAGGAGTGAGATCATTTCGTCCATGAATTTTAGAAGATTTAAATTGTAACTGTACCCTTTGCAGTCCTATCATTTTCTTCCACTTAAGTATTTCTTCTTCTCTAAGTGCCTTGACTATAAAGTATTGAGACTAGTTTCTTTGAACCACCCCTTCTCAGCTGTCATTCTGTAATCACACCTCATAAATGAGATGAAGGAAATATTGAAAAATGGTGAAACTTGACAGCACCTTTCTACCCAGGTCCTTTATTTCCCTCCTAAATGTACATTTTCAGTATTGCTAATTTCAAGCTAGCAGAGGCTGGCCTTTGCTTTTCTTGGATGTTGGCAGTAAGGGTGAGGATCTTATTATAGAAGTATAAATATTGTATGTTGTATGCTATAACACTATTTTTTGTGAACTAAACTTTTCCTTGATAGAGTACTCTTATTATACTTCCTACTATATATATAAAATGCCATTTCAATTTTCCTCTCCTGCTAGGTGAAATGCGGAATGATTTATATATCACTATAGAAAGGGGAGAATTTGAGAAAGGAGGAAAGAGTGTGGCCAGAAACGTGGAAGTTACGATGTTCATTGTAGAGAGTAGTGGCCAGACCCTGAAGGTACGTTAATGCTGAATTCTTTTTGGTAAAACAATTTCACATCCTTGCCTTGGGTTCATCTTTAGTGTGATCAGTTAACTTATGATTTGCAATATTTTCAATCTTATTTTTCTTCTCCACCCCATGTAGTTTGTTTGTTTGTTTGTTTTTAATCATGAAAAGAGGGAAAATAAACTTTCAGTTTGTTTAATTAATCATGTCAAAAACATCCTCATAGCAGCTACTCCTTAAATGCAGCATTTTTATCCCATTTCATTTTTTCTCTTTCATCTGTTATAGTTTTGGAGAGGTATACTTTTTCTTTGTGCAGTTGGGTTTTTTTATTTTTAGTCGCTCAGTCATGTCTGACTCTTTGCAACCCCGTGGACTGTAGCTCTCTAGGCTCTTCTGTCCATGGGATTCTCCAGGCAAGAATACTGGAGTGGGTAGCCATTTCCTTCTTCGGGAGATCTTCCCTACCCAGGGATCAAACCCTGGTTTCCCACATTGCAGGCATTCTTTAGTGTCTGAGCCCATATTTAATCCTATGTATTTTCATTATGACCAAAATAGGACGTGGAGATTAGAGTATTGCTAATCAGGGTGATCATTTCAGATTCCTTTGTGGAAGAAGTATTTCATGGGAGCCCCGGGGCTTACTGAGTTTTATAGGAAGGCACAGAAGGCTTTTGGCTGTGGCTGGTTGAGAATTTTGCTTTGTAGTTGACTCTGAGTTGGGCATGCAGTTGCTCAGCCAGCATGTGTCACTGAGGTCCACCTTTGAGCAATTAGGCCCTGGGAGACCAGCCTCAGGATGAACCAAACACAGCCTGCCTGCAGAAGCAGGTGCAAAAACAGCCCCGAAGAGGACTGAGGACGTAATTTCGCATTAAGTGCTGTTTTGGGAGCACACAGACACAGCAAAGCAATTGTTCTGCTCCTTCCAAAATCATCTTGAAATGAAGCTGTCTTTAACTTGCGTGTTTCTTTTGTCAGGATTTTATATCCTTCGGCTCTGGAGAGCCACCGGCTAGCGAGTACCACTCCTTTGTGCTTTATCATAACAACAGCCCCAGGTGGTCCGAGCTGCTGAAACTTCCTATCCCCGTGGATAAATTCAGGGGTGCGCATATCCGCTTCGAGTTCCGGCATTGTTCCAGTAAGTGGATGAGTGTCTCCGTGGCCTTGTTATGTTGGGTACTGCTTACTAAGCAGAAACAACAGTGTGGGATAGTCTGTAGAAAGTGCGTCACCAACCAGAGACCTCCATGAGAGAGAAATGGAGGTGAATGGAATCCTGGAGGTAAATGGGTGCCATTCTCAAAGAACCAATAACCTCTATGGAAAGAGATGAAAGAGAAGGAGGAAACGAAGTGGCTGTAGAAATCTACAAGGTTTTTCTGAAGGTGATCACTTCATAAAAATCAATTCATCACTTTCACAGTCTAGGAAGACTACACAGAAAGAGGAGATGGGTTATTAAAGGCCTGACTGGCTTGTGTGGTCTTAGGCACCCCTGACTCTTGTGCTGTCTTTTCAGCCAGGAGCTGATTCAGCCCTTAGACAGCTCAAGGGAACCCTCATGGACTTTCCTAGGCATGTGAAGTTACCAGGAAAGCCTCTGATTGGCTCAGATTCATATTTGATTTGCATATATCTATTAATACTGTGCATTCTCAAACGTGATTGGTACTTTACAGGACTAGTAAGAAGGCCAGAATGAGCAAGTGAGAGAGTTGGAGGTGAGAACCAGAGAGGGACCAGCAGAACCAGATCCTCTGTTGTGTTTTAGGTCATGGGAAGGAGGACTTTGGACTTTATTTGGAGTGAGAAAGAAGCATTAGAGGTTTTAGATTGAAGTTAAGTCTGCCAACTGTATGGATGATAGATTGTAGGTGGGCCAGATGGGAACAGAAAAGCCATTCAGGAGGCTTTTGCAGAATTCCAAGTACGAGATTTAAGTGGTTTGATTCTTTTATACAGATTTATTGACAGATTGGATGTGAAAGGAGGAGAAAATTCAAGGTTGATCTCAAGATTTTGGCCTCAGAGTAAAGGGGTCATTTAATGAAGTGGGGAAGACAACAGGAAGAATCTGTTTGGAGAGAAAAAAATCAAACATTCCATTTTAAATATGCTAAGTCTGAGAAGTCTATTAGATATTCAAGACATCAAGTAGGCAGTTGAATGAGATCCAAGCTGGAGACTTAAACTTGATAATGAGAACATGTAGTTCATTGGTGTGCTGTAAATATTTAACCAGCACTCAGAGTGATGGAGAAGGGAGGGGAAGCCCTAAATTATGGCACTTGCTGACTTCCATGGGGTAAATACTCCTACCATGGTCAATTTCAAGCTGCCAACATGACATCACTGATCTTGTAGTTGAGGGAAGATGCATACTGTCAGTTCTTATGAACCAGTACAGGTCAGCTCCAGCATATCACAAATATCCGTGGTTTTCAAAGCCGAAACTGGACAAGATGTCTACGTATAAAGTTTAGATAGCAAAGAGAAGTCCAAGAATGGATCCTTGGGTCACTGACACATTTGGATTTGGGGAGAGTGAGAAGTAGTCATTAAGAAGATTAAAAAGGAATAGCTAGTAAGGTTGAAGGAGAATCAAGGAAGAATAGAACCTAGGAGACTAAATGAAGAAAGTTTTTCACAAGGGGATTGATCATGTGTCAGGTGACAATGATAAATAAATTAAGGACCAAGAAATGATCTCCTGATTTGGCATCATGGAAGTCATTGAACCTGACAGGTGGTTCTCTTGGATTTGTGGAGTTGAAAGCTGACTGGAGTCAGTCGAAGAGTAAGATGGAGAAAAGGAAGGGCAGGCAGTGAGTATAGACAGATCTTTTAAGAAGCTTTGCTATAAAGAATACTGGTGAGCAGAGAAGTGAGATAGTAGCTATAAAACAAGTAGGTCATAGGAAGTTTTTGCTGTTGTTTCTTTTTTTAAATGGAACTTTTAAAGTATGTTCGTTTGGGAGAAATCATTCAGTAGAGGGGAAAACCTGATGATGTAGAGAGTGGGGACACCTGTAGGAACAGTGTCCTTGAGTTGGGAAAGGAGCACAGGACCTAGGACTCAAGGATAAAAATTAGCCTTGGGTGGGAGTGTGGGCAGTTCAGGGCTAGGAGGGCAGATGCAGGTGAGTGATAGGTGGATGTGAGGGTGTGAGGGAGTGCTGTCTCCATGAGCTGAAAGTGAAAGTATCAAGGTATTGGAGGCTTGAGAGACGAGGAGAATGGATGAAATTATTGTCTAGAAAAGTAGAGGAGTGTGCTGATGAGGTAAACGCAGAAAGTTTGCCTCTCCCAGGACGCTTCTGTAGTTAGTGCACATTAATTAAGCTTAGATTAGGCATAGAATAAGCCACAAATTGGATTCTGCCAAGGTGTAGTGTTATGAGTGGACATGTGGAAGGGGGAGGGTTGAGGGTATTTTCACTGAGGTGATTAGAATGATGGGCTATAGAAATGGAAAGTGGAAGTGGAGGGGTAAGGAGTGGTGAGTCAATATATTGGAGGTCCCAGGGGGCAGAATTGTACAAGTTGAGCTACAAGAAGAAATATATTGGAAAGTCAAGAGGTGAAATCCATAGATTCAGGGGTTTTATTAATAAAAGGGGATTGTATTATACATATTATATGTAACAGTCTATTTAGTTCATTAGTCCTGATCTAATAGCTTAGGGGAAAAGGCTACGTACTTTAAACTTTACTTGGTATTTATATTACCTTATAACCAAGGGCACATTTGGGGAAGCTATTGCTTTGTTCCTTACCTTTGCTAATTTTATGCATCTTGGAATTTTGTTTATCTTTCCGAATTGAATACCAAAAACCACACCAAAAAGACAGTCAAAGCAACTTAAGAAACTATTTCTAAATAAGTCTTGCCCCGTAAATCACAAGTTCCATACCCAGCACACTCACTGACGTAGAAATCTCTTTCCAGAGATCTTTGCTGTGACTTTTGTTTGAAGAGTGTTGGTATTTCCCCATTTTCTCTCTAGGCTTGAAATTAATGATTTAAAAAGAAAATCCTTTACTGTAATCACAATTGAGGGCTGCCCTCATGCCAGGAACCTAACCCAGCCAGCTAGAATTAATCTGTGCACAGGGTTCCACATCCCTGTGGTTAAATGCCAGAAAGAATTGGAAGGGGGATAATGTGTTTATTATTAGAGTCTCTTGTCCAATCCTCAGGATCTGACTCCTCTAGCATGGGGCTTACTGTATCCCAAAGCTGGACTTTTCTGTCAAGTAAAACCTCCACTTCCACAGTTGTGTGGGCAAGAAAAACAGGCCAGCCCATGATGGCTGCCAGCCTGCAACTCTTCTTTGCATGTCTAAATACAAGGACAGAGTCCAGTTGAACAAACCAGATTCTCTTTCATGCGGTCTTCATTTTTGGAGAAGGTGAAGCTGGGTGGAAAGTACTAGAATGGCACACAAGAGGTCTGGAGCAGGTGACATTGTGATAGACCTCTCAGTTTCCTTATCTGTAAACAGTTGCCCATGACCCTTGTTCTAGCCATTGTAATTCAGTTGGGCATCTGAAAACCTCAGTGCCTCGTTTCTGGCATACAAATACTACTGCAGTAAGCTCTTGTCAAACTATTGATTGCAGTTTATGTTTGTCTGCGTGCCTGATTCCAAGGAGGTGGCTTTCAGAGGTCTCTGTTTATACATGTGTCTGTAGGGAGAGTTCATTCATTCACTCATTCATTTGTGTTCCATACATTTGTTGGGAACCTACTATGTTCTTGGCATTCTTTGAGATACCAAGCATAGAGTAAAATAGAGCAGACAAGAATCTTGCCCTCCATGGTGCTTATGTTAAGGGGTGGAGTTTGGGTTGTGAGGAGAAGAAATGGGAAATCTACAACTTCAAAAAACAAACAAACAAAACACGTAATTTCAAATAGTGAATCCCTTGAAGAAAATTAGTCAAGGAAAATAACTTAGGGTTATGAGGCAGGACTATGGGGTTAGAGGGTGGCCAACTGTAGACAGAAGTCCCGTCATAAGAGCTGCTCTTCATTGTGTAAAGAAGCGGGGGTGGGGGGTGGGGGGGTTCTATTTCTTCATGATCACTCATCTCCACAATCTGTGTGTCTGAACACAGTTGTGTAAGCATACAGTGAAGTAACTGACTGATTCTTTTTTTTTTTTTCCCTTCTACAGCAAAGGAGAAAGGAGAGAAGAAATTGTTTGGCTTCTCCTTTGTTCCCCTGATGCAGGAAGATGGTAGGACACTTCCAGATGGCACGCACGAGCTCATTGTGCATAAGGTAACATCAGTCAGAGGTTGGGAGCAGTTGTGTAAAACAGGGCAGAAGTACTAACTCGCAGTCTTACCCTCACTCTGGAAAAGAGCAAAAATGGACTGCAAAGATACTCTTTTGGATGATTACTGGCAGGGAGAGTGCATTTTTGAGAGTAGTATCTCTAGATTCTGTCATATTCTGACATGTATTTTAAAGATTTTTTTTTAAAACTTAATTGAAATAAGGGTATTTGGCTAAGTCTATAGGGTGACCTTGAAATCCTATCCATAGCTGTGATAGGATTAGATAAACCTTACAAATAAGGTTTTTAATATTTTAATATATTAATATTTTAAAAATATTCCCAATACTTGCTTTCTTATCTGAATACCCCAGAAGCAAATTTTGCAAGGTCACCTTTCCATTTGTCTTGTTTGCTGTTCTCACGAAGCAAGGGAGAAGTAAGTGGCTGTTCTTTGTCATGACAATCTCAGTGGTTGTTTCTCTCTATTTTTTGCTGTAAGAATTGGCATGCAAACATTTGCGGGGGGGGGGGGGTGGGGCGGGGAATATAGTGTAGTAGGCAATAAAAAGAAAATTCACCTAACAGGAGATCCTTAGGAATTATCAGAGAATACTAGTAATAATGAAATACAGAACAGAAGCACTCGTAACTATGAAATCAAGCACTAAAGTATATGATTTTCTCCAAAATCTTTCTCCTTTGCATTTCTCCATTTCTGTAACCACATGCTCTTCCAGGCTCTTGTCAGCTCTTACCTGGGGTCACTAGTCCTGCCCACCTGGGCTTTCTCTGCCTTTAGTCCATTTTCCAGTCAGCCATTAGGGTGACCTGTCTAAGGTGCAAATCTTACCAGGCCCCTGCCTGACTTCAACCCATGGAAAAGCTTCCCATTGCCAACAGTGGAAATGGCAGGCTTTCAGGTATGTCGGGCTGCCTCCTCCCTTATGCCTCACGTCATCTCATTTCCAGTCCTCTACCTAATGCCCCAGTCACTTCCTGCCTGCTGGTTCCCCCAGTTCCACTTGACGTTCCTGCAGCCATGCTTCCCCTGTCTCCCAACAGTTGGCTTCTCCTCATCTGCAGAGGCTCACCTGGGCCAGAACCTTTGGGAAAACAGTCCCCTCACCCTAGTTCCTACTCTCTGTGTTCCCAGCTGACGATGTGCCCGCCCATGAGTTCCCCGGGTATCTGCACGAATCTCTTACCATTATCCTCATTACATTGTCAAATGGTTGTCTGATGACCCCTCAACTCACCAGGGTAGGTTTAGGAGCCCTTCAGGAGCAACAGCTGAGTCAGAGGGGTTCTGGTATGTGGCAGATGTGCAGTGAAGATACACTGAGTGAAGGAAGGAGATGACAGAGACTTTTTTACATTTGGATTATTGCTGGTAAAATGAGTGTCCATGCACAAGACACCGGGTAATTCTTGTTTGTGCATTGGTATGTATGTACATATTTCTTGAATCATTTATCTTCTGGTTGTTTGTTCAGGGCATTGACTACCACAGACCACAGGGCAGACATTCTTCTAGCAACTGGGAATATAGTGGTGAATAAGACCATTAAAGTGCCTCCATTTCTGGCATATACATCCTCTAGACTTCAAAAGTGACTTAAAGGAATTCGTGATGTTAAAATACAGGGAAAAAATATTTTCAAGTAGAGTGACACTAAGGCATACAGAGGATTTAAATGCACTAGGCATGTGAGATGATCTATTTATATAAATAAAGGTCTGCGGCCCCTTTATGTGAGATGGGTAATATGACAGGCTGTGTCTTCAGCTACAGTTTACCAAAAGACATAAGTGGTACTTGATATGAATGTTTGTGATCTTGACTCTGTGTACCATTAAATCTTCACACAGAAAAGGCAGGGCTAAGGTAATTATTAACTTCCTAATAATATTTAGAAGAATAAATCACTTCTTTATGACATTTCACAAGGCTTCCCAAGTGGCACATTGGTAAAGGATCCACCCACCAATATAGGAGATGCAAGAAATGTGGGTTTGATCCCTGGGTTGGGAAAATCCCCTGGAGGAGGAAATGGCAACCCACTCTAGCATTCTTGCCTGGAAAATCCCATGGACAGAGGAGCCTGGTGAGCTACAGTCCACAGGGTCGAAGAGAGTTGGACATGACTGCACGTACATGACATTGCACAATGTAGGCTCTCACCTGTGGCTTGGAGGGTGTTTTTGGGTGGTAGGTACTAACTTTCCAGTCAAGTCTAGGTTGACTTCCTCTAAAGAAGTATAAATAATATTAAGACTCTTAGCTGCTGATTAGAGACACCCATGTACTTAAAATGCCAGGAGGACAGGTAGCAGGGCTTGCTTCTACATGTGAGCATTTAGCATTCCAGCTGGTATTGGTTCCCAGGCATAGGCTCATGTACTCCCATTACCTGGGGTCTGTCAGGATGCCTTTGACAGAACCACCATTTTTCTCAAAAGTGGAACTTTGAATCATCTCAAGCCCTTGCACAAATTTTCAGTGGATATACAGAATTCCAATCCAGAAAGCATAAGAAAATTTATTTGAGCATCAACAGTGTAAAGAGCAGCTCTTCCCAGTGATCTTCCTCCATCACAAAGGAGGCTCAGGATGGTATCTGTAGATCATCTCATACAGGGCAGGCCTACATTGTGTAGACCCATGAGGAAGCGTTAGCTCCACAGAACAACCCTAAGTAGCTGAGTCTTATGATTAGGATTATTCAGCATTTGCTTAAAGAGAACTGGAATACCTGTCAAGCATACATCTTTTGTTTTTCATCTAGTTGATGCCATGGTTTTCTTTTTCATAGTACTGAGTCAAGAAGTACAATTTCTACTTAAGGGCACTTGCAGGTTATGATTATAAAACCGTATTATGAGCATAATGTTATTCTTCCTCTGCCATGATGGGCAATCTCACAGCCTGCTGATGATTACAGCCTTGAATTTATTAATTTAAAAATTTGAATGAAAAAGGAAGCTAGGAAGAGGAATGGATTTCAAATTACGGGGTAAAAAAATAGCCCATTTAATAAGTGATGTTGAGATAACTGAGATGACCACAATAGGTGTTGCAGGGAAAAATTAAGCTCTGGATCCCTACCTTGCTTCTTATACCAAAGCAAATTCTGATTAAATGTAAAAAATAAAACTGTAAGAGCCTTTATAATATGAGTGAACATTTTTAGAAAGTTAAGGTAAGGAGGGCCTTTCTAATGATCCCTCTTCAATGTTAGAAATTGGGCTTCCCTGGTGGCTCAGAGGTTAAAGCATCTGCCTGCAGTACAGGAGACCCGGGTTTGATCCCTGAGTTGGGAAGATCCCCTGGAGAAGGAAATGGCAACCCACTCCAGTATTCTTGCCTGGAGAATCCCATGGAGGGAGGAGCCTGGTAGGCTACAGTCCATGGGGTCTCAAAGAGTCAGGTACCCCCAAAATGTATAACTTTAGCTACATAAAGTTTAAAACTAATTTATGTATAAGATCATATAGACTGTAGCATGATAGTCTCCTCTGTCCATGGGATTTTCCAGGAGTGGGTTGCCATTTCCTTCTCCAGGGGATCTTCCCAACCCAGGGATCAAACCCAGTCTCCCACATTGCAGGCAGACTCTTTACCATCTGAGCCACCAGGGAATCCCTCATAGTAGGATATTTAAAATCTACTTTCCTCCTCATGTAAGTTTCTGGTTTAGAAGATTCATTTCTACAGTGAACTAAGAAAAAAAAAAAATTGGTATGTTGAAAACTGTTTAATAGCCTAATTTGGGCCTAAAATTTATGAAAAGATAATAATTTCCCCTTGTGACAGTGACTGGATTTCTGAGTGTGTTTTAAGGAAATCATTGTGACAGAGTTGTTATCAGTCAGTGGTCTGGCAAGAACCTGGATTCATCCTTTAGGGCAGAAGCTGAAGAATTCTGAGGGCAAAGCTCCCTTTCAAAGTAATTTCACCTTTACATAATTGATAGTATGTTTGCAGTGGTATTCCATGGACATAACCTCTGAAATCTAAAAAAATCCAAATATTATAGCTTTAGAAAGGGAAGTGAAAGAACTTGATTAGTCATCATTAGAGATTTTGTGCTTCCAGGGTCCCTTTTCACCTCTGAGGACATCAGTAATATCTCCAAGTAGTTGATGGCTAAGACCAAAACTTGTCTTTGGAATTCCTAAGTTGATTGTAACAGCATTTAATCTTGCTAAGTTTTGTTATTTTGCTGCGTTCTGCTAGGTTTGTTGTCTTCCTTAAATTTGTAGAGATATTTTTGGCTACTCCTTGCCAACTACCTGTTGGAAAGCAAAGTTAAAAAAAGAAATTGAAATAATAAGCTTAAGAAAATTCATTTTCCAAAGGTCAAGTCTGTTAAAGATAATAATATGAAGGTTCAAAAAAGAAGGATAGGAAGTTAATAACTGTGCCTTCAAGTCTTCATTCTGACCTATTCTAGTGAAGGATTTTTATTTCTTTGAAGTACATGCCAAAATACTCTCGGGTCTAGTTTGTGTGTATAGATAAACAAATAATAATACAGTCTACTTTTAAAGAAATTGGGGTTTTGCAAATTCATTATGTTGATTAACACCACTATGACTCAAGTGACCCAACTCAGCCAGACTAGGGATTTGCTTAGTAGAGAATCTGAATCCTTAGGGTGGGATTTATTGTTTCTGAACAAGAGAAGGGTCAGATAAGAAATCAGCTAAATAGAGGATGATCGTGTTTCCTGGTTGGAAAGTGATTAGTTTAATGTATGGCCTAGATTGCAAGAGTCTTTGATGAATTCATTTCACTTTTGCTCCCTAGAAGTTTGTTCATAAATGCTTTGTGTCTCATTTTTTCCCTTCAATGTTTCAGTTTCTTATGCTATACTCTAGTTCCCTACCTGATCCAGAGAAGTCCAGCACAGCCCCTCTGCACTAGTTACCTTCTTTGAGGTGAATTTCTCAGATTGAGTTGCTTTCCACTTATCCTTTCCTATACGATGTTTGTGTTTATAAGTAAAACGGAAAAATGACAGGAGTCTGAAAAATTTAATAGACTGATAGGTTTGCCACCCATCTTGCTGTGCAGAAAACTCTACATACTTCTCCAACAGTTCTGAAAGAGACACCCCTGTAAGTGAAAGTCGCTCAGTTGTGTCTGACTCTTTGCGACCCCCTGGACTACATAGTCCATGGAATTCTCCAAGCCAGAATACTGGAGTGGTTAGCCTTTCCCCTCTCCAAGGGATCTTCCCAACCCAGGGATTAAACCCAGGTCTCCTGCATTGCAGGCAGATTCTTTGCCAGCTGAGTCACAAGGGAACCCCACAAGAACACCCCTATAATCATGAACAATAGATCTTAGACAAGCACAAAACATATCTGTCCACCCTGGGCTTAGGCATAGGAGCATTGGCCACATAATCCTTGTTTTGTTACAGACTGTGAGAGAAATTAAGTAGCATACACCTGCAAAATTAAATTAAAATGTAAGTAGCCTGGTGAATTTAGCATAAACGTAAGCCAAACCAGACTTCCCTGTAGCTCAAATGGTAAATAATCTGCCTGCGAGGCAGGAGACCAGGGTTCAATCTCTGGGTTGGAAAGTTGCTCTGGAGAAGGGAATGGTAATCCACTCCAGTATTCTTGCCTGGAGAAGTCCCTGAACAGAGAAGCCTGGCTGGCTACAGTCCGTGGAGTGGCAAAGAGTTGGACATGACTGAGTGACTAACACAGTCCAACACAAGCTAAATCAAGCAAAGAAAAAGAAAGAAGACAGCTAAGATGACTTAATAAGTGGACTTGGTCTCAGCCCTGAAGGCTACTAATGTGACGGGCAGAAAGTGCTTTCATTCTCAGTAATTAATACCACTACACAATCTTTTAAAATCTCTGCCTCTGTTGAACTCTGGCTCTTGGCTGAGAGAGCTTCCTGGGTGACCTCTGGAGTACAGAAAGCTCCTTTTCTGAAGCCTCGTGTTCAGTGTCCTGACGCTCAATCTCTTTAAATGCCTCGGTGCATGTAAAGATACCATTCTCCATCCTTTTGTGAAGAGTTTCCATGCCCTCTCTCTGTAAAACTTATTCCATACAACATGGCAACTTTCTACCTGTCCTGGTTACTGTCTTCTTTGTTGTTCAGTCACTAAATCATGTCCAAATCTTTGTGACCACATAGATTAAGCACACCAGGCTCCTCTGTCCTCCACTATCTCCCAGAGTTTGCTCAAATTCCATTGAGTCCGTGATGCTATCTAACCATCTCATCCTCTGTCACCCTCTTCTCCTTTTGCCTTCAGTCTTTTCCCAGCATCAGGGCATTTTCCAATAAGTTGGCTCTTCGCGTCAGGTGGCCAAAATAATAGAACTTCAGCTTTAGCAACAGTCCTTCCAGTGATTATTCAGGGTTGATTTCCTTTAGGATTGATTGGTTTGATCTCCTTGCTGTCTAAGGGACTCTCAAGAGTCAACTCCAATACCACATTTTGAAGTCATCAATTCTTCGGCACTCGGCCTTCTTTATAGTCCAACTCTTTATGTCAGCAAAGAGATGTCTGTGCTTTTTTAAAATGCTCTCTAAGTTTGTCATAGCTTTCCTTTCAAGGAGCAAGTGTCTTTTAATTTCATGGCTGCAGTCACTGTCTGCAGTGATTTGGAGCCCAAGAAAACCAAATCTGTCACTGCTTCCACTTTTTCCCTTTCTGTTTGCCATGAAGTGATGGGGCCAGATGCCATAATCTTAGTTTTTCGAATGTTGAGTTTCAAGCCAGCTTTTTCCCTCTCCTCCTTTACCTTCATCGATAGGATCTTTAGTTCCTCTTCATTTTCTGCCAATGGAGTGATATCATCTGTGTATCTGAGGTTATTGATATTTCTCCCAGCAATCTTGATTGCACCTTATGATTTATCTAGCCTGGCATTTCATATAATATACTCTGCATGGATGTTAAATAAGCAGAGTGACAATATACCACCTCAGTGTACACCTTTCCCAGTTTTGAGCCAGTCTGTTGTTCCACATCCAGTTCTAACTGTTGTGTCTTGACCTGCATACAGATTTCTCAGGAGACAGGTAAGGTGGTCTGGTATTCCCATCTCTTTAAGAATTTTCTGCAATTTGTTGTCATCCACACAGTGAAAGGCTTTAGCATAGTCAGTAAAGCAGAAGTAGATGTTTTTCTGGAATTACGTTGCTTTTTCTGTGATCCAACTAATGTTGGCAATTTGATCTCTGCTTCCTCTGCCTTTTCTAAATCCAGCTTGCATACCTGGAAGTTCTCAGTTCACATACTGTTGAAGCCTAGCTTGAAGGATTTTGAGCATTACCTTGTTAATATGTGAAATGAGTGCAGTTGTACAGTAGTTTGAACATTCTTTGGCACTGCCCTTCTTTGGAACTGGAATGAAAACTGACCTTTTCCAGTCCTGTGGCCACTGCTGGGTTTTCCAAATTTGCTGATATATTGAGTGCAACACTTTAACAGCATCATCTTTTAGGATTTGAAATAGCTCAGCTGGAATTCCATCACCTCCACTAACTTGTTCAGAGTAATGCTTCCTAAGGCCTACTTGACTTCACACTCCAGGATGTCTGGCTCTAGGTGAGTGACCATACCATCGACATTATCTGGGTCATTAAGATTTTTTTGTATAGTTCTTCTGTGTATTCTTGCCACCTCTTCTTAATCTCTTCTGCTTCTGTTAGGTCCTTGCCGTTTCTGTTCTTTATCATGCTCATCCTTGCATGACATGTTCCCTTGTTGTCTCCAATTTTCTTGAAGAGATCTCTAGTCTTTTCCATTCTATTGTTTTCCTCTATTTCTTTGCATTGTTCATTTAAGAAATCTTTCTTATCTCTCCTTTCTGTTCTCTGGAACTCTGCATTCATTTGGGTATATCTTTCCCTCTGTCCCTGGACTTTTCTTCTCTTTTTTTCTTAGCCATTTGTAAAGCTTCCTTAGACAACCGCTTTGTCTTCTTGCATTTCTTTTCCTTGGTGATGGTTTGGTCACCAACTCCTGTATGGTGTTAAAAACCTCTGTCCATAGTTCCCTTCTTAGTCCTCATAAGAACTACTGACAAGACTTTACCACTTTGCCTGCCTCACCACTTCTCCTGTCCTTAACAGAGAAAACAGAGGCTGTGAGACAGGAACTTCCTTAACTTCATGTGTTCTCTCCTTTGCCACCTGCACACTTATCTGCCTCATTCCTTTACCTCCTGCTTCCTGTCTCATGGGGTGGGACAAGACTCCTTCCCTTCAAGGCTGATGCTTCTACCTGCTTCTCTCAGGATCTTCCTCTTCTCCTGGCTCCCCTGGGACCTTGCTCCTCTTAGCATCCCCTCTTGTTTCCTCTCTTCTGGCAGAGTTCTCAGATTTTTAACACTCTCAATCCTTTTTCTTTTTTTAAAACATTTATTTATTTTAATTGGAGGCTAATTACTTTACAATATTGTAGTGGGTTTTGCCATACATTGACATGAATCAGCCATGGGTGTGCATGTGTTCCCCATCCTGAACCCCCCTCCCACTTCCCTCCCCATCCCATCCCTCAGGGTCATCCCAGTGTACCAGCCCTGAGTACCTTGTCTCATGCATCGAATCTGGACTGGTGATCTGTTTCACATATGATAATATACATGTTTCAATGCTTTTCTCTCAAATCATCCCACCCTCACCTTCTCCCACAGAGTCCAAAAGACTGTTCTATATATCTGTGTCTCTTTTGCTGCCTTGCATATATGGTCATCGTTACCATCTTGCTAAATTCCATATATATGTGTTAGTATACTGTATTGGTGTTTTTCATTCTGACTTACTTCACTCTGTATAATAGGCTCCAGTTTCATCCACCTCATTAGAACTGATTCAAATGCATTCTTTTTAATGGCTGAGTAATATTCCATTGTATATATGTACCACAGTTTTCTTATCCATTCATCTGTTGATGGACATCTAGGTTGCTTCCATGTCCCAGCTATTATAAACAGTGCTGTGATGAACATTGTGGTCCACATGTCTCTTTCAATTCTGGTTTCCTTGGTGTGTATGCCCAGCAGTGGGATTACTGGGTCATATGGCAGTTCTATTTCCAGTTTTTTAAGGAATTGCCACTCTGTTCTCCATAGTGGCTGTCCTAGTTTGCATTCCCACCAACAGTGTAAGAGGGTTCCCTTGTCTCCACACCCTCTCCAGCATTTATTGCTTGTAGACTTTTGGATAGCAGCCATTCTGACCGGTGTGAGGTGGTACCTCATTGTGGTTTTGATTTGCATTTCTCTGATAGTAAGTGATGTTGAGCATCTTTTCATATGTTTGTTAGCCATCTGTATGTCTTCTTTGGAGAAATGTCTATAGTTCTTTGGCCCATTTTTTGATTGGGTCATTTACTTTTCTGGAATTGAGCTGCAGGAGTTGCTTGTATATTTTTGAAATTAATTCTTTGTCAGTTGCTTCATTTGCTATTATTTTCTCCCATTCTGAAGGCTGTCTTTTCACCTTGCTTATAGTTTCCTTCGTTGTGCAAAAGCTTTTAAGTTTAATTAGGTCCCATTTATTTATTTTTGCTTTTATTTCCATTACTCTGGGAGGTGGGTCATAGAGGATCCTGCTGTGATTTATGTCTGAGAGTGTTTTGCCTATGTTTTCCTCTAGGAGTTTTATAGTTTCTGGTCTTACGTTTAGATCTTTAATCCATTTTGAGTTTATTTTTCTGTATGGTGTTAGAAAGTGTTCTAGTTTCATTCTTTTACAAATGGTTGACCAGTTTTCCCAGCACACTTGTTAAAGAGATTGTCTTTTTTCCATTGTATATTCTTGCCTCCTTTGTCAAAGATAAGATGTCCATAGGTGAGTGGAATTACCTCTGGGCTTTCTATTCTGTTCCATTGATCTATATTTCTGTCTTTGTGCCAGTACCATACTGTCTTGATGATAGCAGCTTTGTAGTATAGCCTGAAGTCAGGCAAGTTGATTCCTCCAGTTCCATTCTTCTTTCTCAAGAATTGTTTTGGCTATTCGAGGTTTTTTGTATTTCCATACAAATTGTGAAGTTATTTGTTCTAGTTCTGTGAAAAATACCATTGGTCGTTTGTTAGGGCTTGTATTGAATCTATAGATTGCTTTGGGTAATATACTTATTTTCACTGTATTGATTCTTCCAATCCATGAACATGGTCTATTTCTCCATCTGTTTGTGTCCTCTTTGATTTCTTTCATCAGTGTTTTATAGTTTTCTATATATAGGTCTTTTGTTTCTTTAGGTAGATTTATTCCTAAGTATTTTAATCTTTTGTTGCAATGGTGAATGGGATTGTTTCCTTAATTTCTCTTTCTGTTTTCTCATTGTTAGTGTATAGGAATGCAAGGGACTTCTGTGTGTTAATTTTTTATCCTGCAACTTTACTATATTCATTGATTATCTCTAGTAATTTTCTGGTAGAGGCTTTAAGGTTTTCTTTGTAGAGGATTATGCCATCTGCAAACAGTGAGAGTTTTATTTCTTTTTTTCCTATCTGGATTCCTTTTATTTCTTTTTCTTCTCTGATTGATGTGGCTGAAACTTCCAAAACTCTATTGAATAGTAGTGGTGAGAGTGGGCACCCTTGTCTTGTTCCTGACTTTAGGGGAAATGCTTTCAATTTTTCACCATTGAGGATAATGTTTGCTGTGAGTCTGTCATATATAGCTTTTACTATGTTGAGATATGTTCTTTCTATTCCTGCTTTCTGGAAGGTTTTTATCATAAATGGATGTTGAATTTTGTCAAAGCCTTTTTCTGCATATTGAGATAATCATATGGTTTTTATCTTTCAATTTGTTAATGTGGTATATTACATTGATTGATTTGCAGATATTAAAGAATCCTTGCATCCCTGGGATAAAGCCCACTTGGTCATGATGTATGATCTTTTTAATATGTTGTTGGATTCTGTTTGCTAGGATTTTGTTAAGGATTTTTACATCTATGTTCATCGGAGATATTGGCCTGTAGTTTTCTTTTTTTGTGGCATCTTTGTCTGGTGGTGGTATTAGGGTGATGGTGGCCTCATAGAATGAGTTTGGAAGTTTACCTTCCTCTGCAATTTCTGGAAGAGTTTGAGTAGGATAGGTGTTAGGTCGTCTCTAAATTTCTGGTAGAATTCAGCTGTGAAGCCATCTGGTCCTGGGCTTTTGTTTGCTGGAAGATTTCTGATTACAGTTTCAATTTCCATGCTTGTAATGGGTCTGTTAAGATTTTCTATTTCTTCCTCGTTCAGTTTTGGAAAGTTATACTTTTCTAAGAAGTTGTCCATTTCTTCCAAGTTGTCCATTTTATTGGCATATAGTTGCTGATAGTAGTCTCTTATGATCCCTTGTATTTCTGTGTTGTCTGTTGTGATTTCTCCATTTTCACTTCTAATTTTGTTGATTTGATTCTTCTCCCTTTGTTTCTTGATGAGTCTGGCTAATCGTTTGTCAATTTTATTTATCTTCTCAAAGAACCAGCTTTTAGCTTTGTTGATTTTTGCTATGGTCTCTTTTGTTTCTTTTGCATTTATTTCTGCCCTAATTTTTATAATTTCTTCCCTTCTACTAGCCCTTTTTCTTTAAAGACAAACTACATTGTAATAGCTACCACACTGTCTCTTCCTTTCCCATCTCAGTCACCTGCAGGAAAGGCTGGTCTTCACTCACTGTCTCTACTTCCCTCCATCCCATCTGTCCCTTGGGCTACTCTCTGTCCTTGAAGCTCAAATGAAGTTTTCCCCTCAAGGTCACTAGCACCTACGCTGTGGCCCACCTTCTAGACACTTCCTAAATCTTCCCTTACTTGATTTCCCTATAACATGTAATACTATTGATTACCCTTTTTAAAAATCCCAGATTTCATGGTCTGACAGTGTTCTCCTGAGTCTGATCCTTCTACTCCTTTGAGTACTCTTCTCTCTTATCTGTATTTTAAAAAGTTTTTTTTAGTAAAGTATGTTTTTTGTTGCATGTGCTCACTCAGTCATGTCCAACTCTTTGTGGCCCCATAACTGTAGCCTGCCAGGCTCTTTGCATAAAATTTCCCATGCAAGAATACTGCAGTGGGTTGTCATTCCCTGCTGCAGAAGATCTTGCCACTCCAGGGATCAAACCTGTGTCTCTTGTGTCTCAGGGATTGAACCTGTGTCTCTTGTCTCCTGCATTGGCAGATGGATTCTTAGCACTAGTGCCACCTTGGAATCCCCTAGTGAAGTATAGTTAACTTAGAAACATTGTGTTAATTACTGCTATACTGCAAAATGACTCAGCTATACACATATATATTCTTTTTCATATTCTTTTATGTTATGGCTTATCACAGTATGTTGAATATAGTTCCCTGTGCTATACAGTAAGACTTTGTTGTTTACCCTTCCTGTATATACTAGTGTGCATCTTACCTGCATCTTAAATCTTGGTGTTATCATAGATTTAATCTTTGGACCCTGTCTGTGTCTCCTACACTCTGGAACCATCTCACCCACTTCTGTGGGTTAATTTGCTACATCTCTGCTGATGATGTCCAGATCTGGGTTTGTAGTTCAGGACTTTTACCAGCCTACTGAGCATCTTCAGTGGGGTCCGCCAGAGACACCTCTTAACTTGGCTTGTCCAAAACTGAATTTTTTTATTCCATCTCCATCCTCTCCTGTGGTGAATTGAAACCTTCAGTTTTTCTTGACTGCTCACACTTTACCTCACCATCTAAACACTTGGTTTCATGACCAATCACTGCCTCTTCCTTGGTGGTTCTTTAAGGAATTTAAACCAGAGACAGATATCAGAATCAGTCTGAGTTTTCCTTCTTTAAGAAGTTCAGAGTAGTCCCAAGGCTTTTTTGGTCCTGAAAAAAAAAATCACATCATTTAGGCCACACTCAACTACATATAGTTGTCTGACTACACCTGTACTTTTTTAAAACAGTTGTTTTTTCAGTTATTTTAGACTTAGTTGCAAAAATAGTACAGAAAATTCCCATATACCCTTCACCCAACTTCTCCTTATGTTAGCATCTTACATAACCACAGAACATTTATTGAAACTAAATTAACCTTGATACAATACTGTTAACACAAAACTTATTTAGATGTTACACATTTTTCCAGTACTTTTATTTTTCTCTTCTAGGATCCAGTCTAGAACCCATATTGCATTTAGTTGCCATATCTTCATCATCTCATATATGTGTTTTTCTCCCCCAGTGTCTTTTTATGTTTTGTTTCTTCTGTATAACATGTCTTTCTCTCTCTTGCCTGGCAAGCCTCTTACTCTTTATGACTGAAGTCAAATAGCCTTTTTCCCCACAGATTTTTCTCTACTTCCCTGGCAGAGCTAAAATCCGGGGGTCTTTATTGCTGCTTTGTCATCAGTCTTAACAAATGAGTGCAGAGGTCAGACATGTAATGCCCTCATGTACAGAGACTATTTTTATCTCCTTGTTACATTCTTTATACTGAATTAAAAGACAGTCAAATAGTAGAATTTTAATACATGTTTAATACTGACATTAAAAATGACGAATCATGTTGAAAGGATCCCCAGAAGAAGGTTTTTTCTGCCACAGCTATTGATAAATCTGGTTCAGTTAACTGGCAGTAGTTTCAAATGGATTGTCTAACTTACTATAGTTTTTAATTTAATTTTCTACATCCTGAAACTTACAGGCCCCTTAATTTGATTAATATACTATGAATCTCTGTACCAGTTAATATCTGAAGAAACTTCTTGTTTATTTCTCTCAATTATGTAGCTTGCATTTTTGCACCTATCCCTTTTCTGGATGACTGTGACTGACCACTGCATCTCTTTCTTGCTCAAGACAGTGGACAAATAGTGGCCTGGGGTGTGATGCATAATTCATTGCTCCACCAACTGATTTTCATTCTGGGCAAAGAAATAGATTGTGAGCCAGGCTATATCATCTCAAAGAAGACAGAGGCTACTACTGCTGCCACAGAGCCTTTGTTTTAACTCTTCTTTAATAATCTAGGGAGTCCATCCCTCCTGTCAGATCTGATTTCAGTCTCGAGTAAAGCAGCAGGCTGCGTTTCATCTCCCTCTTCTCTAATTTGTAATAAATTAACTTCATGCCATTTTAAAATGACTTGCACAGATCCCACCCTATCAAAGTAAACACAGAGAATTGTCCTTTTCTCTGACAGTGACATTGTTTTGTTCCCATAATCCAGGAGCAACCTCAGGGGGTTGTAGTCGTGTGGCCTTGTCTCTCCTAGAAAGAATGGCTCAGTTGATTGTTCCTGCATCTCTCTGTCTGTCTCCCCCATCTGACATAATACCAGCAAGACTTTTGCTTGTGTCTGCTGCAAGAGGAGGGGAGGATATTTCTTCTTATTCTAATATCCGTGTTGCCTTGTTCCATGCCCACACTGGATTTGATGAAAAAAATCATCCCTATGCTAAAACGAAAATAGTTGCATTACAGGTGTTCCCCAGAATGCAAGTGGTCTGTATTTAACTACTCATCAGTTTAGGGATGTAACTGCATTTTACTGTGGTGACAAAACCATCCATCAAAAAAACACAGTGATGTAGCTTTGTGCAAAGCTGCAGTTTTTTACTGTTCAGATTCACAGGCATTCAGACATCTAGCCACAACTCTTTTGCACTGATGTTTCCATGCTGTACTTTACCAGCTTCATTTCTGTGACTTCCTTGACTTTTAGCCCTTCACCTGGGGGAAGACTGCTCCTACCCATTTATTCTCTCCCATCCACACCCTTGTTCAGACTCCTCCTCACAGTCCAGACTCTTCTCCCACCTGGCAGAAGAATGCTCGAGAAATTCACAGCTGACTCTTTCTCACTCCCTGGCTTCTGCTGGTAAGCTGAGCATTTCCTCTGAAGACTCTGGACAACCTTTTTGGCTTAACCCTTTACAACATCTGCCGTGCCCTACAGGCCTATCTTCTGGAACCTGTTTCTAGCCTTCACTGCTCTTCAGTCTCATTTCTTTTCTGTAAATTCTGTTTCATCCAGTGAATGAACAAATGATCTCTGACTCATCTGTTGTGTTCCACAGCTCCCGTGACACGCCTTCTCTGCTCCTATATGCTTCTCCCCGCCAACCGCATCCAGATCACATGATCCCTTTTGCTCCCTGGGTGGCTTCAGAACACAGATCAGCCATTTCACTGTAGGACTCACAGGCTTGTTAGATATGAAACTATTTCAGCTCCAAAGACCACTCTAAGCTCTCTCCCAGGGTATTTCCCACAAACATACTTTGTGTGAAAAATGAAATCTTGGGGGCGATCTTTCTTAACCATACCTGCCATTCAATATGTTATCTGTTAATTAATTTTAAAATTTGTTACAGCAAAAGTCAAAACCTGGTTAAGACAACAGTGGAAAAGTCATTGAAGTCATGACTGCTATTTTGTATAGTAGTTGTGAGCATGAACTTTGGTTCACATCCTGGCTCTGACTCTTACTAACTTTGTAATATTGAGCAAATCACATAAGCCCTTCAGGTTATGATGTCCTGCCTCATAGGATTATTATCAGAGTAAAAAAACTCACGCAGAGTGCTTAGTCTGACATTTAGTAAGCCTTTGTAAATGATGGCAAAGGAATGTAAATAAATGTAAATGCAGACCATGGGATCACAAAGAGTCAGACACAACTTAGCATATGACTTAGCAACTGAACAACAACAGAATGATGGTTGCCTGGATTGCCTATAAAATCTCTAGTGCTGTGTGATGTGTTGAGGATGCATGCTAAAAACCTCAGAGGACAAGAAAAGCCAGGCTGTGAGATTTTCCCTGAAGGCCACTTAAGTTCTTTGGAAATAGATTTAAACTCTAACCCCATACCTAACATATGATTTTGACTCCTGTTGGACAAAGCAAAAAAAATCAATTTTGAACACCTAGTATTAGTAAATATTATAATACAGTAAATATTATAGCAAAGGGTTCACAGAGACCAAAGAGTTATTATGTACTTTTCTTTATTAAATTAATAGGTAGAATTCTTACCCATCCTCCCCACTTCCTCCCCACACCAGCACCAAAATACACACAACACATGCATAACACACACTGATATTATTCGTGGAAGGAAGGTCTTAAAATAACTTCTGTGTCCAGAGTAATGTTTGTGTTAGTTACTGTATTTTGTGTTGAGTAAGGGTGATAGAGTTCAGTTGTAAGAAGGTATTCAAGGTGTCACAGCTTGAAATGAGAGAGACTCTGATGCTGAGGTCTTGCCCCCAGCCTGGGGGAGAAGTGCAGTGAACTATAATAGATGGCGCTCGCCTGGCCACAGTGACTGCCCCCTGTCAAGGCAGCCAAGGTGTCTATCCACAGTGTCCCCTATGGGTAGAACATGGCCATCGCATCTTCAATCACAGAAGTGGTTGATCCTTGACTGCCAGTTGAGTTGCATGAGTTCAGCAAGCAGGCATTCCAAGAGGCTTCCAGAAGTCTTCAAGAACCATTTGTAGGGATGAGGATAAGAAAGCCATCTATGGCTTCAGGATTTCTGTACACAGATAGAGCATACCAGACCAGGGCACGCTTCAGCTTCTGGAAGTTTCTTCTGAGGAAGAAACCTGGATGGTGTCTGGACTGGGTTTGTATGAAGCTTCAGTTTCAATAGGAAGGAGTGGTTCAACATACAGACCACAGGTCATGCTGGGGATGGGAGCAGAGCATGTTACTGACCCTACAGACAAGATCCAGGCAGAAAAAAACAGGGCCAGTGTAGGACGCTGTGCTCCAAGCCCTGATACCAGAACAAGACTGAGGAGAGGGGGATGGTGACCCCAGGTTCCAGAACTTTACTTTGCTAAGCACTTTTATTCAGGAAAGCATCTGAAGTGTTCACGTTATAATTATTTCTAAACTATATAGGCATTCTTCTGTCTAAGTGAAATATCGTACAGTAATAAAGCATTTGGAGCCATAACGTGAGAAGAGAGTTATGGAGACTGTTTCTTGTGTTTATTGGTCCTCCTGTTACTGGGCAGGTGTGCCAGGAAGAACATCTTGTAATATTCTGATTTTGTTTCTCTAAGCTTATTAGAGGTGTCTTTCTTAAAGATTTAGTATTAAAAATTTTTTGTAAATCACACAGATTAGCCTAGAATACCCAAGAGGTTCTGTGCTTAATTTCCTACCTGTTCCCAAAACACTAGCCTTAAAAATAAATATATACATTAAAAAATAATAAAGTTCCTAAATTTATACTCAAAATAAGTTAAGCTATACCGATTTCCAGTGGTCATGTATGGATGTGAGAGTTGGACTGTGAAGAAAGCTGAACGCCAAAGAATTGATGCTTTTGAACAGTGGTGTTGGAGAAGACTCTTGAGAGTCCCTTGGACTGCAAGGAGATCCAGCCAGTCCATCCTAAAGGAAATCAGTCCTGGGTGTTCATTGGAAGGACTGATCCTGAAGCTGAAACTCCAATACTTTGGCCACCTCACGTGAAGAGTTGGCTCATGGGAAAAGACCCTGTTGCTGGAAGGGATTGGGGGCAGGAGGAGAAGGGGACGACAGAGGATGAGATGGCTGGATGGCATCACCGACTCGATGGACATAAGTTTGAGTAAACTCCGGGAGTTGGTGATGGACAGGGAGGCCTGGCGTGCTGCGATTCATGGGGTCACAAAGAGTCGGACACGACTGAGTGACTGAACTGAACTAATACCGATTCTATATCTGTTACAATATATTTTTCTCAAAATTTTAATTTAAAGTCACCTTCATTACAGAAACAGTATATAGATAAACAAAAATAAAAATACCATATTCTGATTGCTCAGATGATGTTAACTATTTATCCCTTAGGGTATATCTTTCTGGAGGTTTTTCTGTATGAACTTTTTTTTTTACCCAAATGATGTTATTTATTTTAGCAGACTTTTAAAAGAGTAGCTTAGTATACGATAAAGTTGAGAGTAAAGGATAGAGACTTCCCTTCCACCCTCTGGCCCGGCATGTGTGTAGCTTCCTCCATTGTCAGCATCATTCACTGGAATGGTGCGTATTTATTTTAACCAGGGTTGAATCTGCATTGACACATCATCATTACCCAAAGCCCATAGTTTACCAGGGTCCACCCTTTTTTATATATAAGTTTATTTTTCTTGACTTTTGGCTGTGCTGGGTCTTTGTTGCTGTGTAGGCTTTTCTCTACTCACAGAGAGTGAGGGACTCTCTCTGGCTGTGGTGCTCAGGCTTCTCATTGCGGTGGCCTCTCTTGTTGCAGAGCACCGGCTCAAGGGCGTACAGGCTGCAGTCGCTGAGGCACGTGGGCTCCGTAGTTGTGGCTCCCGGGCTCTGGAACACAGGCTCAGTTGTTGGGGCACACAGGCTCAATTGCTCCACATCATGAGGGATCTTCCCAGATCAGGGATCGGACCCATGTCTCCTGCTTTGGCAGATGGATTCTTTACCACTGAGCCACCAGGAAACCCTAGCTTTCACTCCTGTTTTTGTGTATTCTGTGGATTTCAACAAATGTATAGTGACATGTATTCATCATCATAATATCATACTGCCCTAGAAAAATCTTCTGTGGTCTGTCTGTTCATTCTTTCTCCTACTCCCAACCCCTGGAAACCACTCATTGTTTTTTTAACTGTCTTCATAGTTCTGCACTTTCTAGAATATTACGTATTTGGAATCATGGAGTTTGTAGACTTTTCAGATTGGTTTCTTTCACTTTTTGATATGCATTATCTCCTCCATGTCTTTTCATGGCTTGGTAGCTCATTTATTTTTAGCACTGAAATGATATTCTGGTTTCTGGATGTACCGCATTTATCTATTCATGTACTGAAGGATTATCTCAGTTGCTTTATTATATATTTTTTAAATTTTTTTTATTGAAGTATAGTTTATTTACAATGTTGTGCCAATATCCGCTATACAGCAAAGTAGCTCAGAGATACACATGTAATAGACATGCTTATTTTAATATTCTTTTCCATTATGGTTTATTGCAAGATATTGAATATAATTTCCTGTGCTATACAATAGGAACTTATTATTTTTTTAAATTTGCTTTTGCCAGTTAATGACTTCCAATCATTAATTTTTTTTATCTCATCTAGAACTTAATAATGTATAAATTCCAAAAGAAAATTCTTTTCAGCAAGTTTGTCCAAATCCAGGGCCACTATATTGTATCTGGCTCTTACTTATCTCCTAAGTATTATTTAATCTAGAGTAATCCTTCCCCCCCCCCCGCCCCCCGCCGCAAAACTTGACTTGAAGAGTCAAAGACAGGTGCCTACAGAAAGTGCTGCCTTCTGGGTTTGTCCCCAGACAAACCCATGGGGGTTGCTTCCCCATGGCATTCAGCATGTTGCTCTGTCCTTTGTATTTTCTGTGAAGTAGAAGGTGAATCTGTCGGTGTCATCCGTTTAGGCTCCACAGCTTTGGGAGGAATGCGTTGCGAGGATGATGTGTTGTTTTGCGTTGCCCTGCATCAGAGGGCCGACAGGGCGATGCCCCTATGTGCAGTTATATTTGTCCCCTTGCCAGTAGGAGGGAATCTCTGTGGTAGCATTGAATGTTCATTTGCTCATCAACAATTTTCCTGCTGATTTTAACATTTAGCAACAACCCTTGACTAAAGAAAGAATTACACTAGGAATATGAAACTATATTTATAAAACCTATAATTTCTTTTACATTTGTTGACGGACATTTTCTGTAGGGATTTCTCAACATAGTGGGATTATTAGGTTATCATGAAATATAGAGTCCTTTAATTGCCTGTTTTCAAAGTAAGGAGTTGTTTAATATCTACCTCAGAGGAAATGTGGGAAGAATTTAAGCACTTTTTTAAAATGCTATGGTTGTGGGATGGGGGGGTGAGAGGGAGGCTCAAGATGGAGGGTGTGTGTGTGTGTGTGTGTGTGTGTGTGTATATAGTTATGTTGTGTATACATATATATATAGTTGTAGTGTGTATATATATACACATACAGTTATGGTTGATTCGCATTGTATGACAGAAACCAACACAACATTGTAAAGCAATTATCCTCCAGTTAAAAGATTTTTTAAAATGCTATGGTCACTGCAGTATGATTTCTTGAGCACTTCCAATGTATCAGGCTCTGTGTAAAGGCCTCATGTAATCTAATTCATATGGGAGCACAGTGAGGTCATAGAGATAGAAAATGGAAATCATAAGAGGCTGAATAACTTGATACAGTTACTTGTGTGGGAAGTAACAGAGATGGAATTCAAACCCAAATGGGTCTGCGTCCAAAATAAGTGAGTTATTTTTCTTAGACACTTTTGTTGCATTTTACTTAAAAGCAAAATTCTGTTTGTAATGATATTTGGAATATTTCCCAGTTCTTAAAAACTAGAAATGGATATTATGCTTAATAATTCTCAAGAGGTCTCTTACCTCTCCCGCTTCCATTTTTTAAAATATTTTTTTGCAGTGTGAAGAAAACACAAATCTTCAGGATACTACCCGCTACCTCAAACTTCCTTTTTCCAAGGGCATTCTCCTTGGGAATAATAATCAAGCCACGAAGGCCACAAAGGAGTCTTTTTGGATAACATCTTTTCTCTGTTCCACAAAACTGACACAAAATGGTAATGTATAATACTGTTTTATTTGAAAGCCCCTGTATTTAAGTACTCATGTGAATTTTAGTAGGATATTCTGTAAACATCAGTTTTATATTTAAGAACTTTGCACTAGAAAAATTGTTGTCGATCCTTCTGTTTGTGGTTTCTAATAATATGAAAATAATTGTGACCCAATGAAGAGTTAAATGTGTATAGTTTAAGGACTACAGAATTATCCTAGTATTGGAACCCAAGTACACAAGTCCTCAAATAAACCATCAAAACCCAGCTGCTTAAAAAAAAAAGACAAAGATTACCACAACCTTAATCTCTCTTGCTTCATAAACCGTGCTAATTGCAGGCTTCAAAGTAAATGCTGTTTTCTGTTTAATTAGATGGATATTACTTTTCTATTCTAGCATTACTTTTTATGTCAATGATTGTTTAGCAAGTTATGATTAATAAAGCAAGCTCTTCTCCTTGACAAATTGTCCTGAAAGCATTGTCTGTAATGAAGGAAGTAAATTAAATATTTTTGAATTCTTCATGGTTGCCATGTAAGGCTTCTGGAAATCATCCTGAATGCCATATAATAAAATTAGTTTCATTCTGTTAAAGACAATCACTTTATAATAAGGTATGGCTCTTCCTTGACTTTAGGATTGGGTTACATTCTTTTGATAAGCCCACGGTAACTTGAATAAGATAAATAGAATATGCATTTAGTACACCTAACCTACAAAGCATCATGGGGCTTCCCAGGTGGCTCAGATGGCAAAGAATCTGCCTGCAATGCTAGAGATGCAGGTTCAATCCCTGAATCAGGAAGATCCCTTGGAGCAGGAACTGGCAACTCACTCCAGTCTTCTTGCCTGGAGAATTCCATGGACAGAGGAATCTGGTGGGCTACAGTCCATAGGGTCGCAAAGAGTCAGACATGACTGAGCATGCACACACCACCACCACCACAAAACATCTAAGAAAAGAAGTTCTTTCTTCTGTGTCATACAGCTTAGCCCAGCCTACACTAAACAAGCTCAGAACACTCACAGTAGCTTACAGTTGGGCAAAATTATCTAACACAGAGCCTATTTTATAATAAAATGTTGAATGTCTCACATAACTTATTGGATACTGTACTGAGAGTGAAAAGCAGAATGGTTGTATTAATAACCATATTGCTTCTTTACCTTCATAATCACTTGGCTGTCTGGGATCTGCGGCTCAATGCTCAGCATCATAGGAGGCTGTTGTATTGCATGTAGCTAACCCAGGAAAAGATCAGAACTCAAAAATTGAAGTATAGTTTCTAAATGATTTCATACCACTTTTGCACCCATGTAAAGTCAAAAATCTGAAGTCAAACCATAGTAAGTCAGGGCTCTGTATTGTTAGGCAAAATATGCTCCTGTGCTTAAACTTTTTAAAGTGTTATTATTACTTTCTTCTGTGTCATACAGTAAGAAATACATATATTTTCTCAGAACGTGGAATGAGAAAATAAGCAAATTTTGTTGTTATTATAATGACCACTTTTAATGATACCACCCAATTTGTCAAACAGTGCTACTGTATTTATATAGCATCTTGGCAAATTGTTTTTTTTACATTTATATTGGATTTCATTTCTCCCCTTCCCAAGGTATTTTTAGAGACATATTTTAAAAAATAAACTATGTAATTTATTTTTAGTAAATTTGATTGAAGGTAGCTATTGCCAAGTTAGGTCATTACACCAGACTATCAGTATTCAGTGGTTAATGATCTTACTTAAATAAAACCTTCATTGACAGAATTCTGTAATGACTATACAGCATTTACCAAATCTCAGGCCTTTTTTTGTGAGAGGAGTCTAACCCCATAGAGGTTGTGAAAATAATAAAATCAACGTTATTGACTCCCTTAGGTGGTATTGTCATTCGTCCTATATGGATGAGTTGTGTGTCTCTAAAGAATCTGCTTCATATTTAACTCTCTGCCTCCATTAGATTATTTTCAGCTGGTATTAGTTGTCAGTTACTGCTGTAGTAATTACTATAAACTTATTGGCTTAAAACAATTATTTGTTATCTTATAATTTTGGAAGTCGAAAGTCTGCAATCTTATTCCCTGGGCTAAAATCAAGGTGTTAGCGGGGCCACGTTCCCTCTTGAAATCTCTAGGAGGGAATCCCTTTACTTACCTTTCCTAGCTCCTAGGAACCACCTGTATTCCCTGGCTACAGGCCCCTTTCTCCATCTTCCAAGACAGCAACAAAGCATATTCAGATCTCTCTGACTCTGATCATCTTCCATCTTTTAAGGACCCCTGTGATGAGAGTGCTCCTACCAAATCATCCAGGATAATACCCCATTTAAAAGATCTTTAACTTAATCACACTTGTAAAACTCTTTTGTCAGTTAAGATAAATCCATGGATTAGAATATGGACATCTTTGGGGGCCATTATTCTTCCAAAGATATAAACCTAACAATAGATTCTCTGCCGTGAAAATATTTGGCACTGCCTGCTTAATTATTTCTAGTTCTAGGGTTTAGGCTATTAGACAGAACTGTGAACATAAGACAGAAGGAAACAAATCCTGATAACTAGAAGCTGCTGCTCTGTAAAAGCAGAGAACATTTTTCAAGTAAATAAACTATTCACGAAGTCATTAAATTAAACATCTCGCTATATAGAAAGCATTATTGAAGACTAATAAGTGCTTAATTACCATTGTGACTTTGATTAACCTTGTCAATGTTGAACAGCTCAAAATGAGGCAGGAAATGAATAGTGTGTTTAAAGACATGGGACAGAGGAAGGAAGGAAGTTCTTTTTTCTGAAATTTACATGCTAGACACATGCCTCTGCGTAGAAGTAATCCACTTCCAAATTGGAATTAAATTGCTTTGTATTCATTTTACTCGACTTGGAAAATATACAAATCCCATTTCCATTACAGTTGGGCATTTAGTAAGTGATGTGGTCTCTAGGACAGTTTTCCTAGAGCAGATTTGCATTTCAGGATTTCTAAAGTGTGTCTGTCTACACGTTCTGTGTGTTCCAGTGTCGTTCTTAGATAGCATAGTGAGGCTAGTGCACTGGCTGGACTGGACATCTGTGATTGCCAGATCAAGGAAATATTTTAAGTTTCTTAAAGGTGAGGATCAGAAAAGGAACCACTTAACTTGTTTGTTAGCTTCCTTGGACTGTTAGAAACAACTTTTTAAAACGTTAAGAAAAAATGAAAACAATGTTTAAATTCAGTCTAATATTTGTGCCCATACTGACTGCTCCATATCCCCCCCTCCCCCCAGTAACAGGTGGTTTATTCAGTCTCTTCCTGAGACTGTGGTTTTAAAAAAAAAAATAGGGATCAGGTCATCCACCTATTTTATAGCTCTTGGCAGACCAGGCATACAGTCAGTACACACTTAAATGATAGTTGAATGGAATGTATAAAATTCTCATTTTCAGTAATAGATCCTAGCTGCAAAATTGCAACTGATGTATCTTCAAAGGGCTATAATAAAGACCTAAGAGATGATAATTTTGACTTGATTCTGAGTACATGGCATACATGATTAATTGTGTCTAGATGGACAAAGTATAACACTTTATTCTCCTTTTGGCTCCATTGGGAGCAGTCTAACAATTCCTCAGACTTCTTGCAGGAAAGATGAATAGCCCCACCCTGGACCGCTGTCATCTGCTATCCGGCTCTGCTGATGACAGTCCTATCCTTGGTCCTTTACTGATGCCACTTTGCAGCCCATAGAGCCTCCTTCTTCCTCTGCACAGGGTCCACCCCTCACATTGGATGCTCCTGCAAAGGCCTCATTCTAAAGGGCAGGGAGAGAGAAGAAGGGGACAGACCCGGATGGGAGGGGGATTGGGAAGTGAATGGCAGGGCAAATTGTAAAAGAGGGCTGCCAGGGAAGGAGGCAGGCATCCTGAAGCTAGATGCGGGAAGTCGGAGCGGGGCAGCAAGCAGACCAGGAGAGTCCTGGAGAACTTTCTTTAGTCATCTGGTCTCACCCTGTAGAATCTCTCATCTAAATGTAACCGATCATATTTTAAAATGTTTCAGTCATACCTCCAGAACGTCTGAGTTAGACATGAATGTTCAACATTTTCAGGGTTTTCTGCTATAAAATAATCATAAATTTCTTTTTCAATGTCAGTTTTTGAAAAATTCCCTCATTTTTTCTAATTCTAAATCTTCCCTTCCTCATCCCCCTATTTGTTACAGAAAAATATTCCTATTTAGTGCTAAGTTTCCTACTTTTGGTTCCTTTGTGAAGTTTTTCCCTTGAAATTGGCTTTGGTGGAGGTTGCTTCTACTTCCTCTTGAGATTCTCATGTTTTTTCTCTTTATTTACTGTGTATGTTAGATGCTCCATTGCTTCCAACTCTTTGTGACTCTATGGACTGTAGCCCACAAGGCTCCTCTGTCCATAGGATTCTCCAGGCAAGGATACTGGAGTGGGTAGCCATTTCCTTCTCCAGAAGATCTTCCTGACCTAGGGATCTTTATTTATTACATCATATTTTCTTTCTTATCATAACTGCTTCCTTGATTTTTTTGGATTATTTGTTGTTATGGTTGGTGTTTGTATTTTTTAGTCTTTCTTGCCTCTTGGCAAGTCCCATTCAAGTTTCTCCTGAAACAAGTGCTTTGAAGCAGAAAACCCCTGCTGGCTTCTCTCATGGCTTCTCTAGTGTCTCAGCCCCACTGGGCACCAGGAGAATAGTCCTGGGCACGTCCTGCTTCCATGAGCCTTGTCAGTTGTTACTGCTGTCATTGGCCTCCGATGCCACTGACTCCTTGTTCCCTTTGGAGACCAGTGAAGATGGGTGCCATGTGCAGGAGCTTCTGCCCGGGAAGGAGGAGGAAAGGATTTATTCCCTCACCAGTGAAGAGGTTCCCTGAGGACTCTGCTGGACACAGGGCTCACATGTTGTCAGGTCAGAAAGAAAAGGGAATTGAAGAGCTGGGAGCTGCTCTTGCCCAGAGTCTAGGGTGGAAGATGATCACAGAGTCCAGGAATTGGCCCTCTCAGGTCCAAGGGCTCATTTGATGGTCTGACAGTTGACTGGACTTGTCATCACTGTATGGTTTCCCAGGTGTCTCTCTGGTTAAAACCCATCCGCCAATGCAGGAGACACAGGTTCGATCCCTGGGTCAAGAAGATCTTCTGGAGGAGGGCATGACAACCCAGTCCAGTATTCTTGCCTAGAGAATTCCATGGCCAGAGGAGCCTGGTGGGCTACAGTCCATAGTGTTGCAAAGAGACCCAACTGAAGCAACTTGGCATGGCATGGCATGGCTTCATTCTGCAGGAACCTTCTCGTCCTGCCAGGTTTGGGTCACATTGTCAAGAAGACCTTCATTGCCAAATGGAATTGGTTGCTTGGCCAAGTGCTATGTCTTGGGAACAGAAAAATGAATCAAGTGGGATCCCAGCCCTCAAGTCTCCCAGTTTAATTGGAGGAGTTAGAAAATTCTTCAACCAGTACTTACCAACTGCCTGCTGTGTGCCTCCTCTGTTCCAGCGCTAGCACTGTTAGGGCCAAACTCAATGTGGTTTTTTTCTCTTGGAGTTTACAGTCTTTGGGCAAATACAAGTAGCCTGAGAACTGAAGGATAAGCAAGAGTTTGTCAGTCAAGGGCACTGGGAAGGGAGAAAGAGAAGACACTGTAACAAATGCCATCTTAGAGGGTTAGTTGGAGTCTGGGGGAGCCTGCAGTTTGGGTGACCAGGTGGAAACATATTTAAGAATTCAGTGTTTACCAGTTAGAACACTTTCCTGTGAGAGCCTGTTCTCTATCAAGGCAACAATCTTCCTTTTCTATTTGGACAGGTGATATGCTTGATCTTTTGAAATGGAGAACCCACCCAGACAAGATCACAGGCTGTCTCTCTAAATTAAAAGAAATTGATGGCTCCGAGATAGTAAAGGTAAATGCATCCTGTTATCCTTCTCTTAGAAATTTGTGGGATAAAGAATATTTAGAGGGGAAATACAGAGGATATTTTATTTATGCTTTTACTTCTTTATCCAACAGTTTCTGCAAGATACACTGGATACCTTATTTGGAATTTTAGATGAAAATTCCCAAAAATATGGGTCTAAAGTGTTTGATTCATTGGTGAGTTTAAATTAACTTTTTACCTTAATTTTGTCTTTAAATCTCGACTTTCATAAGACCATTTTAGGAATGTGCACTTAATAGAATGAGCTCACTTGAAAAGAAACCTTCCCAAATCAAAAAAAAAAAAAAGAGAGAGAGAGAAAAGAAAAACACAACAAAAAAACAAACAAAAAAAAAAGAAGAAGAAACCTTCCCACTCCCCTGCCAAAAAAGTTCTTGGTTTGCATTCAGTTTTGTAAAACTCTGTTTTGTTTTGTTTTAGGTTCACATAATCAATTTGCTGCAAGATAGCAAATTTCATCATTTTAAACCTGTAATGGACACTTACATTGAGAGTCATTTTGCTGGGGCACTTGCATACAGGTAAGGTCCTTTATCTTGTAATTGGTTTAGAAACAGTTTCTTTTGAACTTTTTAAAGCAGAACCAGCTATATAGGAAAATTTAAAAGAGAGTGTAGGAAGAAATGAAGTACAGCTACTCAAGTGTCTCTTGAGACAGTATCTTCCTTTTTCACACACTTTTTTTTGATGGCTGAAACTTATTTTGATTAAAAAGGAGCGGAGGTGGGGGGGGGAGGTGGGGGTGGGGGGAGAACTTCCTGAGTTCTAGTCCTGAAAAACCTAAAATATGTTTTCTTCTTGCCTCTGTTTCACTTGGTCTTCTCTAGTCTAAAATACCTGGTTGTTTCTTTTTTTTTTTAAATTTATTTATTTATTTTTTCAGTGGGTTTTGTCATACATTGATATGAATCAGCCATAGATTTACACGTATTCCCCATCCCGATCCCCCCTCCCACCTCCCTCTCCACCCGATTCCTCTGGGTCTTCCCAGTGCACCAGGCCCGAGCACTTGTCTCATGCATCCCACCTGGGCTGGTGATCTGTTTCACCATAGATAGTATACATGCTGTTCTTTTGAGACATCCCACCCTCACCTTCTCCCACAGAGTTCAAAAGTCTGTTCTGTACTTCTGTGTCTCTTTTTCTGTTTTGCATATAGGGTTGTCGTTACCATCTTTCTAAATTCCATATATATGTGTTAGTATGCTGTAATGTTCTTTATCTTTCTGGCTTACTTCACTCTGTATAATGGGCTCCAGTTTCATCCATCTCATTAGGACTGGTTCAAATGAATTCTTTTTGACGGCTGAGTAATATTCCATGGTGTATATGTACCACAGCTTCCTTATCCATTCATCTGCTGATGGACATCTAGGTTGCTGGTTGTTTCATTTTGACAGTCAAGAACCCCATTTAATCATCACACTCCTTGGTAATTCTAGATGTTTTTAAGAAAGAAATACAATGGGAAAACAGCCTTTGCAATCATCCATTTTAAAGTCCTTTGTTCATCCGTTTGTTAATATTTGTTGAGTGCCTCCTGCATGCCAGGCACTAAGTTTTGTGCTGATCATATGAAGAGCTGACCCGTGGATGCAAGGAGTTCAGTTATTAGACTCTATCCTTTGTTACCAGCTGCCATTTTAACTGCTGCTCCTTTCTTATCAGCTCAGATAAGGCAAGCAAACTAAAAGTGAATGAATAATGACATGCTGTAGCTGGTACCTGCCTACATGTAGCCTAGAAGATTGGCTCCCCTCTTTCTGTCCTGTGGGTGACATCTTCCTGGTCATGGGCCTGCTTAAATACAGCCCTGAAATGTACCCCAAAGTTCCGTCTCCCCATTCCACTGCCGTCATTGCTATTCTGCCAGGTTTTTTTTAGTTTATAATTGTTGTTTTTTATTAGAGGATAATTGCTTTACAATGTTGTGTTAGTTCCTGCTACACAACAACATGAATCAGTATGTATACATATATCTCCTCCCTAGCCTCCCACCACCGCCCCCCATCCCACCGCTTTAGGGTGTCACAGAGCACCGAGCCCAGCTCCCTATGTTATACAGCAGCTGCCAGTGCTTTTATCTTATACACTAAACACCTGTGGGTATGTGCACGTAGTCATCTATTCCTAGAGGTGCGTTAAAGGGGCATGGAATCAGGGCTTTGCCCTTTCTCCCCATCTGTGTGCTGTATAGAAGATAGTAGGTAATCAGCTAAGCATTTCATCCAGTTCCTTTGGTTGTTTGCTTCCATAGCCTGGTAAGATTTACACCTCTGACGTTTAAGTGAATGGAGTCATTTTTGCAAGACTTGGCCTTCTACCGACATGAGTTTTTCCAAGGGTGAAATGTTTGAGCAAGGATAGTTTTGCCCATGACCTAACAGTTTGGGCCCTGGTGTGAGGGGTCACCATTCTGACTGACACTGTCACTGGAAACTAGAAAACAGTGGTGTAAACTTCAGATTAGCCAGGAAGGCAGCTGATCAGTTCTAATAAGACAAATAAGGCCCACGGAATCTTCATGGGCCAGAATCATGACCACTCATCCTCAAAAGTAGTGTTCCCATCAGCATCTATCAACTGGAGCAACCATGAATTCTCCTCGGACAGAGAGAAAATTTTAAAAAATTGCTGTTTTCTAGATGCCAAGAATTGGCCGGTGTTAAAGGTCACGTAACTGCAATCTTGAGAATTTAAGGGGTGGAGGTTAATTCAATTTTTGTTTCTTAAAACAATAAAACTTCTAAAAATTACTTGGAAAAAATAAAACTTGGCTTTTCTGGAAATTACTAGGGCATTCTCTGATGGTAAGCCTCATTCTTCCCACAGGTCAGAGAATTGGCTTGTTAAGTCCATGGGGTTGTGATTTGAAATGAGGAGGTGGTACCTTTATCCTTCCCCACATCTCCTTTTGCCTCCCGCTAAATATTTCATCCAAATTAGGATTTCACTGGGGAGGAAATCCTAATTAGCAGTTGTCCGAGATTGACCGTGGCAGTCAGATTCAGACACTGCCCTGGCTGGAGTCCTTTCTTCTGATATTTGTGTTCACTCATTGGAAGCATGGCCAGAAGCAGCAGGGCTCATGGAATATGTCCAGATTGAAAGGAATCTCGCTGGGAGGAAATGTTGTTTCTCTCTTCAGCTTCAAAAGAGGGATAATGATGTTGATATGCAGACTTTGTAAACTTATCATATTATAACAGTTTGACAGAAACGTTGAGAACTGATGGAAAATGACACCTCCTTGTGATAAAAATAAGTGTTTGATTTGTTGGCTTCTAATTGAGAATGAGACCAAGTCTCCCTTCTGCACATTTCCCCTGTATTTTAGAGATCTCATCAAAGTACTCAAGTGGTATGTGGACCGGATCACAGAAGCGGAGAGACAAGAGCACATCCAAGAGGTGTTGAAGGTAATGACATGCTGTGGATAGCATGTCGTAGCCCAGCAGCCCACTGCTGCGTGGCAATGCCTAAGCAAATTGGTTTCCTCTACACAGACAGTAATTGCTGATGATGTATCACTGACATTCCAGTGCAATGATCTTAATCAGTTTGTGGCTTCTCTGGAGGTGATGAGATTTGAAAAGAACTTTGCCAGACTCACCCACTGGAACCTCCCTGGCATTAAATCCTTACTCCTCCAGGCTCTGAACACTTGAAATCTAGAAGGAAGGATTGAGAAGACAAGACTGCAGATGAGCAGTTAAGCTTAGAATTTCCCTGTTCTTGCTTCTACCACCCTGACAGAGACCATCTGAGAACCATTTGTCTTACATTTTAAGGGCTTCCCTGGTAGGTCTGCTGGTAAAGAATCCATCTGCAATGCAGGAGACCCCAGTTCAATTCCTGGATTGGGAAGATCCCCTGGAGAAGGGATAGGTTACCCACTCCGGTATTCATGGGCTTCCCTGGTGGCTCAGATGGCAAAGAATCTACCTGCAATGTGGGAGACCTGGCTTCGATCCCTTGGTTGGGAAGATCCCCTGGAGGAGGGCATGGCAACCCAATCCAGTATTCTTGCCTGGAGGATGGCTTAGCAGGGATCATAATGAGGAAACCTGAGGTTTTACGGGGTCTTGTGATTTAACACTGCCCATATCTCTGGGCCCTACGAGCTCTGTGTATATGAAGATGTTGATACCTTTCTTGCAACATATTTGTAAAGAATCTACCAATAGATTCTTTTTTAAATTAGTTAATTGATTTTAATTGGAGGGCAATTACTTTGCAATATTGTGATGGCTTTTGCCATACATCATCATGAATCCGCCACAGATATGCATGTGTCCCCTGCATTCTGAACCCCTCTCTTACCTCCCTCCCATCTGTCAACAGATTCTTAAGAGGTTTGTCCAGTAACAGCCTTGGCAGCCTTTTGATTTCTGTAATTGAGTACATAGTATTTGATGTCAGTAGGTAAAAGTAAACAGGTGTACATTCTGAAAAACAAGCATTTTACTCATCATAAATTTGTCATTTGGGGCTGATTGAAGGTAAAATGCAAGTGGCAAGAGAACCTACCAGCAAAGCAGAATTATTTTTGAAAAACAGACCACCGTATCTTTGTTAATTATACTAAAAAAAATCATCTGAGGATCAAAACCATTTAATGTTAATACCTCTTTAAGAATTATATAGAATTTAAAAATTATCTATATGTTTGTTTCCTCTCATTAGGCATTAGAGAAAAACAGCTCTTTCTCTATGAGTAAATACTGTTCAAAAATTACACAGGGCCTTAGTACTTAAATCAATAATTTAAAAGTCTAATGTTGTACTATAGTTTTGTGTTGGGTCATTGTTAAATAAATACCTTTGATTTTTTTTTTTTTTTGAAACTAACATTTTAAAAATTTTGTTTTAAGGCCCAAGAATATATTTTTAAGTATATTGTTCAGTCTCGAAGGCTGTTTTCCCTTGCCACCGGAGGACAGAATGAGGAGGAATTTCGCTGCTGTATTCAGGAGCTGCTCATGTCAGTTCGTTTTTTTCTTTCACAAGAAAGCAAAGGATCTGGAGCATTATCTCAATCACAGGTAATTTTTTTTTCATCTCTGCTGAATGGAGGAAAAAATGAGTCCAATTTATTTGTTTTTACATAGCCACCTAAGTGAATATTTTCTCCATCAGCATTTCATAACTCCAGGTTATATTTGTAGCTTAAATGACTCGGAATAGCCTTTTAAAAAGTCCCCCAGCTTCTGAGCACCAGCAGAGCAAAAGTTGGTAATGTCTTTCTTTGGACTGTTATCACCCCAAATGGAGAGCCTGTTGGTTTGCATCGGCCTCCATTCCAGTTTCTAGAACTCACACTGCTGATTGGAGACACCCTGTCAGTGTCACCTGTGGGGAGGAATTTTTCTCTAACTCGTCTGCTACTGGAAGGACTGATGCTGAAGCTCCAATCTTTTGGCCACCTGATGTGAAGAGCTGACTCAGGAAGGCAAGACTGAGGGCAGGGGGAGAAGAGGGTGACAGAGGATGAGACGGTTGGATGGCATCACTGACTCAATGGACATGAGTTTGTGCAAACTCCGAAAGATAGTGGAGGACAGAGAAGCCTGATGTGCTGCAGTCCATGGGGTCATAAAGAGTATTGTTTTGAGCAACAAAAACAACAATCTGCTGCAGTTGTTTCCCCCAAGCCTGCCTTTTTGTTTTTTTTGGTACACTGTGTGACCAGTTCCCCAACCAGGGATGGAACCCAATCCCGGGAATGAGACTGGTGAGTCCTAACCACTGGACCGCCGGAGAATTCCCTCGTGCTGCATTTTAATCCCTGCACTTGAGGCTCATTGTACTGGTCTCGGCTAAACTGCATGTTGTTTTGTTTCCAGTTGACCCTAATCATCCTGGGAGTTACTCTATCACCAGTGCTCAGCGGTCGCTGCCAAAGTATATTACCAGGAGTAGCTCTCATGTTTTGTTTAAGAACAGGATCTATCTACTTTTCAAATAGTTGTGCCAAGAGGTCATTGTGCTGTGAGATCATTCTGAATACCTTTCTCTACACTTTCTTGATACTTCTTGTACCTGTTTAATTCTAATAACTTGATTAAAAAACCCGTTCAGATGGGGAAGCAACTTCCTTATTACCCTCCCCTGGAGACTTGAGACTTACAATCACTGTGAATTTGGATACAAAAAGGGATAGTAGGAAACTAGATCCCTAGGAGTATTGTTGTAACTTGGTGTTGTTTGCCATTTGGAAGGCATTAATATCTAAAGGCAAAACACTAGAAATGTACAACCCCCCCTACAATAATAATGCCGTGTTTTTCTGACTGTTTGGGAGCTGTTCTTGTTACTTTCTTCTTTGCAGAGGTGGACTTCTCTTCCATCTGGGTAGGGATGTTGTTATTTAGTCACTAAGTCGTGTCTGACTCTTCTGCGACCCCACAGACTATAGCCTACCAGGCTGCTCTGTCCATGGGATTTTCCAGGCAAAAATACTGGAGTGGGTTACCATTTCCTTCTCCAGGGGATCTTCCCAACCCAGGGATCAAACCCGTGTCTCCTGAGTTGCAGGTGGATTCTTTTACCACTGAGCTACCGGGGAAGCCCCTGGGTAAGGATATGGGCTCTTTTAATATCATTTTGGCTTCTCTTGTCAATGGTACAATCACTGAACTTTAGGAGACTTGCCAGAGATCTCAATGTCAAGTTGCCAACTAATCAAACCTTACTTACCAGCTGGTGATATTTGAAAAGGATATTCCAACAGGCTAACCATATATTCCTTTAGATCAATATTCTCATAAGTTCACTACTTTTATAAAAACTGTTGAAAATTTCAGTTTTCATTTTGAGATTTTTCATTAAAAAAAAAAAGAAAAACCTCTATCAAGGATATAACATACCTAATTCATATCTGAAAAATATTCTCTCAAGAGTAATCTTAAATCATGGTTTCTCAAATGAGAATGTCTTGCTATGGACTCATGAGATTTTTTTTTTCTTCTTTAAAGTTAGAGAAACATTCTTTTACCTTAGTTATGTTACACTGAATCCTAGCCATCACTCTGAGAAATTTGGGCTCTGAGGGACAGCCGTGATATAGAGCAGCTTCCTTTTCTATATTTAACCTCCAACTGCTTTTGATTCTCTAAATTCTACCCCTCCATCAGGATAGTGAAGCAGTTGGGACCTCCCTGGACGTGCAGTGGTTAAGACTTCACCTTCCAATGCAGGGTGTGTGGGCTGTATCCCTGGTTGGGGTAGTAAGATCCCAAATGCCTTGGGGCATGGCCAAAGAAAAATTAAAATATTAAAATAACTTTTTTTTAAAATAGTGAAACTGCTGCACCTTCAAAGAATCATATTTGATTCTTCATTTTTGACTGTTAGCTTTTTATCAGGAGATAATATATAAAATGTGTACATAGTTTCTTAGTTTGGTGCTAAGAGAAAATTTCTATAAATAAGCAGTTAGTTTTCTTCATTAAGCAAGGAGGACTTTGTCCCTCTATATTTTGGGAGGAAGGAGAATTTTAAACACTTCTTCCCATTCCAAGTCCCCATTTGACCCCACACTGTCATTGCTCTCTCTTCTAAGATGGAAGGTGTCACTAATCTGATTGATCCCATACGTTAGGTTTCTGTCACTGCGCAACAGATGACCATGATAGTGTTCAGTTCAGTTCAGTTCGGTTGCCCAGTCGTGTCCGACTCTTTGTGACCCCATGAACCGCAGCACGCCAGGCCTCCCTGTCCATCACCAACTCCCGGAGTCCACCCAAACCCATGTCCATTGAGTCGATGATGCCATCCATCCATCTCATCCTCTGTTGTCCCCTTCTCCTCCTGCCTTCAGTCTTACCCAGCATCAGGGTCTTTTCAAATGATACAGCTCTTCGCATCAGGTGGCCAAAGTATTGGAGTTTCAACTTCAACATCAGTCCTTCCAAGCAACACTCAGGACTGATCTCCTTTAGGATGGACTGATTGGATCTCCTTGTAGTCCAAGGGACTCTCAAGAGTCTTCACCAACACCACAGTTCAAAAGCATCAATTCTTCAGCACTCAGCTTTCTTTATAGTCCAACTCTCACATCCATACATGACCACTGGAAAAACTATAGCTTTGACTAGACGGACCTTTGTTGGCAAAGTTATGTCTCTGCTTTTTAATATGCTGTCTAGGTTCGTCATAACTTTCCTTCCAAGGAGTAAGCGTCTTTTAATTTCATGGCTGCAATCACCATCTGCAGTGATTTTGGAGCCCATAAAAATAAAGTCAGCCACTGTTTCCACCGTTTCCCCATCTATTTCCCATGAAGTGATGGGACCAGATGCCATGATCTTAGTTTTCTGAATGTTGAACTTTAAGCCAACTTTTTTGCTCTCCTCTTTCACTTTCATCAAGAGGCTCTTCAGTTCTTTGCTTTCTGCCATAAGGGTGGTGTCATCTGCATATCTGAGGTTATTGATATTTCTCCTGGCAGTCTTGATTCCAGCTTGTGCTTCCTCCAGCCCAGCGTTTCTCATGATGGTGTTATGACACCCATTTATCAGGTCAGATTCTGTAGATCAAAAGATGTGGTCGAATTTTTGGCTTAGGGTTTCCTGTAGCCAATATCAAGGGGTTGGCTTTGACGGCTTATCTGGAGGCTTTCGGGAGGAATTCACCTTCTAGATCTTTCAGACTTCAGACAGGAATCAGTTTCCTTATGAGTGAGAGTCCCATTTCCTTGCTGGCTGTCAGCCAGAGGTGGGGAAGGAGCTGGGTGCTCTTAGCTCCTAGAGACCACACATTCCTTGGTTTATGGCCCCTCCAATCCTCAAAGCCAGGCACAGTTTATCAAATCTTTCTCATGCTTCAAATCTCTGAGTTCCCCTACCATGTGCCAGAGAACACTTCTGCCTGGGAACAGCATCAGGGGACAGATTTCTTGGAGATCATCTTGGAACTCTGCCTACCGTGTCCAGAGCCGAGGATAGCCATTGGTCTGGATTCTTGCCTTAAACACAAAAGTCCCAGTTTCCTTGCTCCATTTTGGATTTTTTCCATGTGAGTTACAACTCAGCAAATTCTGTCTCCTGGAGGCAGAATAGGCCATCCCAGCAATCCTTCCAGTTGGATCAGTAGACAGCTGCTCTGTAGAGCTGGTACTGCTTGGAGGTTCATTTGGTCCTCCTGGCCTAAGCCCAGCCTGTTAATGATTCTGTCGTTGGGAGCAGGACAGAAGACTAACTCAGCTGTCTGTAGTTCATTCCAAAGGCAGCTCTCTACCCTGGGAACCCCCAAAAAAGAAGAATGGTGGAAGGCATTCAGCCCTGAGACCCTGCCCCAAATTCCTATTAATTATCTTTTCTCTTTTTGTCTTGGCTACGAGGAAGATCAAAACAATATTGTGTTTTTATTATTTGCAGTAGAAATCTTTAGCTTAGATACCTGTACAAGTCTCTTTCTACCCTCATCACAAGGTCCTTTTTTCTTTATCTTTTTAAATAATTGTATCTTACACTGCAGGCACAAATATCTTTTTGAAATAAAGAGGTATAAATAAAGAATTGATGCATACATTAAGGGATTTCTGAGGAACATCAAGTTAGGTGATTTTTCAGTGATCAGAAAGCTGGCCTCATTTACTCTTTTTAAACTTCATCTTATGACTCAATTCTTTGCAGAGTGAAATGAAGGTTATATAAATAAAGTCTTTACCAAAAAATATCAAGTAATTAATTTTAAAAGCATTCAAGTAAATCTATAATTTTTAAAAGTCAAAGGGAGAACATAGCTGCTGACCCTGAGCATTCTGATGGTTCTGATATCAAAAACAGGTCTCAGCTCTTCAACGTATTTCTGCTACCGCTATATAGGTAGATACCAGAGTCCACAAATTTGAATTCGATTCTGTGTTTGAATCATCAGCACATGGAAACCTGACCCACTTTCTGCTGGTGTCAGATCTCATTGGTGAATCCGACAGCCATTGAATCTCAGCATATTAGAAACATGTGCCTCTTCCTCCACCAGGTGGTTGATCAATTTTTCTTTCCACTGCCCTCCTTTTGTGGAATTTTAAAAGGCTGAGTTTGTTTTGATGTGCAGTCTTAGCCCAATTTTTAAAAGTATGCCCCTCAGGGTTTGATGTTAGCACCTATTTTTTTTCTTTTAAAAAATAACAATCAGGTTTCTTTATTTATGTAAACAATATTGTTCTTAATAAACACAGTTTTGGATTTTCATTAGATCTTGAAGTAACCCGAGGGATTATTCTAATGATCTTGTCATTTTACAGGTGATGAAACTGAAAGCTAGGGGTTTAAAATGACTTGTCCAGGTCACAGAGTTGATTAGAAGTCAAGCTAGTCCTACATGTAATCTAGGTCTTCTGATGCCTTCTGATGTCCTGTGTTTTTTCTTTAATCATAAATTGAGTGTTTTAAGGAATTAATGTGTTTGGCTTCTTAAAGGTAAATGATATTTAAATGAGCACTTCAGAATGCTTCTCCAAAAAGAATGAAACATAAGTAATTACAATCCAGGTCTTGGCTGAGTATTTCTACCTTTTGATCATGCTACCTTCTGCTGAATCTGTGGGGGTTTTGTCCATCATTTTGCTAATGTCAGTTGTTTTACAGGATTTCCCAGTTTTTTACTATGTTATACCTTTGCATATTTTGAAAAATTGCTCTATTTTGGTATACCTTTTTCCCTTAAATTTTGCCCTTTTAGTCTTTTTAGATTTAGGTACCAGAAGCATTTGACATTCTATTTCCTACCATTTAAAAATATTTGTCACAGTCTTAAACTCACTGACATTTTTATAGCTGATTTCTCAGGGCATATCTGGGAATTGACTTAAATTCTTCTTTTAAAGGCTGTGTTTCTGAGCTCCTTCCCAGCTGTGTATTCAGAGCTGTTGAAGCTCTTTGACGTCCGGGAGGTGGCCAACTTGGTCCAGGACACCCTGGGCAGTCTGCCAACGATCGTGCACGTGGATGACGCCCTGCAGGCTGTTAAACTGCAGTGCATTGGCAAGACCGTGGAAAGCCAGCTCTATACCAACCCAGGTAAGGTGCTGTGTCTCTCGGATAAAACAGTGTCTCTAGAAAGCCATTGCTTACATTTTCTAGTCATAGGTCAGCAGAAGCAATTGAAAAAGGAAACTAAAAACTTCTTTCTCAGAAGCATTGTGTATTTGGATGGTAGAATAAGTTTATTAAATAGTCAAACACAAAAGTATGGCTCTTAAAACTTTGTTTCTGGAAAGAATGAAAATTCTAATAATTAAATTGTTAATTCAGATCACAACAAGTTGTAGTGTAGGGCATGCTTTTTTCCTTGCTGTAGATTTTTTTTTTCTTCTTTAGTCAACAAAATTAAAAATTTTTCTTTTCAGAGATGCTTACAGGGAACTGGTATAATCCTTGTTTGTTTATCTCATTTGTCCTTAAAAGTTTTCCATCAATTTGTGTTCTGAAACTGGGTGAAAGTTACAGTGTATTGTCATTTTTTATATATTTTATCCTAATAGCAAGTGACTACTTACTAAGTTGATTTTGTCATAATGTCTACTATGAAATCCCAGTACATACTAGAAATTCCTCCAGTTTAAAAAAAAAAAAATGCCAGCCTCATTTTAAATTATATTTTAAAAGTTTCCATAATTATCACTGAATCAAAAACTTTAAAAAATTATATTTTGAGAAATCTCTTTTCACATGAATACATATATGTGTGTGTTATATTTTTGAAAAAGGTCTAAAATATAGTTAAGAAACCTTTTTTACATTATTGTGAAACACTTTAAACATACAAACTAGACTAGAGCATAATAAATCTCAACAATGGGGGATATTTACTTTAGGTCTTTTAAGAGATTTGTCATTATAGAAATAGACCCTCTTGTATATACTCACTTCCTTCATATATGTTTCCACTATCAGATTCATTTCTGTTTTCTATGCCTTTATTCTGTAGCTATAAAAACATCATTTTTTACCTTTTCAAATTTTTTTCATCTTTTAGTTTTTACATAATATTATATTGAATGTCATTCTGTAGAGTGCTTCTTTTTGATTAATATTGCACTTTTTTATTTTTCCATGCTATTAGATATAGCTCTTGTTCTTTTTTACTATTGTATAGTAGTCCAACGAATATTTGTATATCATGGTTAATTTATCTTTTCCCTGTTGATAGACTGTTAGTATGTTTCTGATTTTTTTCTGAGATAAACAATGTTTCAGTGTGAAAGAGGCTTCAACCTTCTGATTTCTCCCCATGAAAACACATCTCATCCTGGAAAGATGCTTTTGTAGTAGTTTTCAGACTGTACCTCTCAGAGTCCTAGGGTTCTGCTGCAATGATTAGGGCTTCCTTGAGGGTGAAGAATAGGCAGTATGAAGTAGAAAGGATGAAGGTCCCAATTAGGCATCCAAATTTGACTAGAATATAAATTCTGTCAATATCAATTACCAAACTAAGAAGAGTTTATTCTCCTGTCAGAGGAATTGGTGATTTTTACCATATTTCTCTCTTACTGGCTAGATAATTCTTTGTTAGGTTAAAGTCTGACACAAAAAGAGCAACATAGATAATGAAAACCGTTTTTAAATGTAAGGAAATTATTTTTGTTCATTATTGCCCCTGGGAGATGTGTTCTGTCTGTGGACTCAGTTCCTTGTTGATTACTGATGCTCAAGAGATGGTAGAGAAATCATACTGGGTCTCTGTGGGAGGTGACGAGATTATTTACTGGGGCCAGAATAGAAGGACTCACGAGACCCAGGGAACGTGGACCCTGAAAGACCTGTGCTCGTGACCTAGAGGAGAGACTCAGAGCCAGTGCTGGGGATTAGTGATGGTGACACTGATGTGAAGAGGGGCAGGGGAAGCCTGCCTCCCTTGTTATGTGGGACACTGCTCGTGGAGGGTGATGCTGGGGAAACATAAACTTCTGAGAAACAAGTAACTCCCGACCAATGGAACACATGGACGCAGATGCTGGTAAGAGGCTTGACTCCCCTCAGGGCCCCCAGGAAGATGGGATTAGCTTGTGATTTAGTGACTCACTGAGCTTCCCAGGTGGCACAGTAGTAAAAAAGTTACCCAGGAACCATAACAACAACAAGGAAAAACCATGAATAGCATCACCAAACTATGGTGAAATCAGATTCATGTTTTAGATAAGTTTTGACCTGTTAGCTTCCTGCTGGTGCCACAGTGACTACCACAAACTTAGTGGATTAATGTAACTCAAATTTCTTATGTTACATGTCTGTAGGGCAGAAGTCCAAAATGCTTCTCACTGGCCTAAAATCAGGGTGTGGATGGAGCAACATTCCTTTGTGTAGTGTCTAGGGAATAATTTGTTTTCTTGCCTCTGACAGCTTCTAGAGGCTACCTACATTCCCCACTCCTTCATCTTTAAAGCCAGCAGTTTAGCATCTTCACATCTCTGACTCTGTCTAGCTGCTTTCACTTGTAAGGACCTCTATGTTTACATGGGTCCCACCTAGAATTCAGGATAATCTCCCCAGTTCAGTATCCTTATTTTAATCATTTCCAAAAAAATATCTTTAACATAATCTATTCACATAACATATTCACAGGTTCTGAGAATTAAGATGTAGATATCTTTGAGGGAAACAATTTATTCTGCCTACTACATAGGGGTAAAACGAACAATTTAAAAGCAGTGTGATGGTGTAGCTCCATATATGAAAGGCAAAAACACTCAGGAGTCTATGAATTTTATTTACTTGTTGGAAGTAAAATAAATGGAACATGAAGTCCTACAGTTATATAAGTAAACACATCTTGGCCAGATGGAAGTTACAAATGACACTTTGCTGATTAAAATTATAAATCTGAACAGGGGAAAATAAAATAGGGATAAGTACATTACAGGGTATCAGCTGGCTATGTATTTAGCTGAAGACAAAGTATTTAATTCTTGATGGCCTTAATGACAGTTCCGTTTCTCAGAACACTGAGTGTGGCAGAGATAATTGCTACTCTGAGCTGAATTCTGATCAACAAAGATGAACTGGTTGGTGATAGAGAGTGAGAGGGACCTGAGAAAGTGACCTCATTTTCTGGGGCATTCATATTAGCTAGAAAGGCGTACAGAGTACAGTCAGCCCATGCTTTAAGAAAATAGATCTCAAAATATTTTGAAGGACAAAACTGTAGATGTTACAAGCTCCTTAGGAGAGGTAGAAAGTTTTGAAAGCTGTCTTTGTACTAGAATCCTATATTAGGCTTCTCCAGAGAAGTAGACCCAATAGTGTGTGTGTGTATAGATTTATTGTAAGGAATTGTCTTATGTGTTTATGGAGGCTGAGAAGTCCCAAAATCTGCAGTTAGCAAGCTGGAGATTCAAAGTTGGTGATATAGTTCCAGTCTGAGTTCCAAGGTCTAAAAACCAGGAGAGGTGTTTGTATAAATTCCAGTCTAAATCTGAAGGCAGGAGAAGGTGGATATCTCAGCTGAATGACAGGCAGAGGGAGTAAACTCTTCCTTACTCCACCTTTTCTTATATTCAGAGCTTCAACGGATTAGGTGAGGCCCACGCATGTTGGGGAGGACAATCTGCTTTACTTAGACTACCAAATCACACATAATTCTCATCCAGAAATACACTGGCACACCAAAGATAGCATTTAACCAAACACCTGAGCTGCCATGGGACACGTTGACATACAAAATTAACCAATGCAAACCCCAGAGAGAAAAAAAGTGGAGGAGATACACAAAGGAAGCGGTATGGCTGCAGAATACTTCTAGTTGAGCCTACATTAGAAATTAATACTCACAGAAGGCAAAGAGGGACACACAAGGTCAACACCACAGAAGGGAACAAAAAAAAAAAAACGTGGTAGGAAGGTTCAAGCCATCTTGAGTTAAGGGCCAGGGGGCAGCCTCAGGGCTGGAGGCATTCCACAGCCAGGCAGAACTGAATCAGTCCCTTTGAGCTGTACCGCAAGGTGAGAGTCTAGAGTATCTGGCTAGACCTGAAAGACTTAGCTCAGATTTGAAATTTAAGCAGGTTGTCATTCCACGCCTAAATCATCTGGGGTCCAGGCAGGCTTATTTAAGGTATAAAAGTTGAGCTGCTCACTTTTCCTTTTCTCCCCACAATTCTATTCTTCCTGTTTTTTGAAGGCCAGGAAAAGGTCTCAGTGATGTTGGAGAAAACAGCTTGCCGTGAGTAAAGAGCAGATTTGAAGGATAGAGATTGAGGCAGGAGGAGGCAGAAGCATGGAGAATGGGAGCTGAGTGGCAGTTGAAGTTGTGGGAGTGAGAAGGTGGACATTGAGTCTTCTCAGACCACAGGGCAGGCTCTGGGGGATTGTGGTTTTGCCTCCATTTTCATTGGGCCCCATCGCTTGGTGCTTGACTTGTTCAGCAGAGGTCTGCAGTCATTCCCGAGCTATTTGCTTGCTAAGATAAGGTCATACATGTTTTTCCTTTGGGATAATTGAGCAGTTTCTCAGGCAAACCACAGTGTAGGTGATAGAGGTGAGCATAAATGCACTGAGCATGTAGTGATGAGAAGCACGCTGGTGCTACTTTCTGTTCCCACAAACTGAAAAGCCAGGTATCATAGGGATTTCGTAAGAAAGTGCCCAGAAGTCATTGTTTTTTCCTTCTGCCAGAAACTCCCCAGTTCCCTATTAGCTCTTTTGTGGACTTGATGGCAGCAATGAAAAAGAAAAGGAGAAGGGGAGGAAGGTGGACTATAAGACTGTTTTTTTTAAGGACATCTTTGTTGTTGTTGTTATTTTTAATATTTGGCTGCACAGGTCTCAGTTGTGGCATGCGAGATCTAGTTCCCTGAGCAGGGATCAAACTTGGCCCTCCTGCATTGAGACCGTGGAGTCTTAGCCACTGGACCACCACAGGAAAGTCCCCATAAGACTGTTTTTAAAGTTTATTCTGGGAAAGAATGCCTCTACCTGTCCATCCCACCCCCCATTTTAGGCCACAATATAAAAAAAGGATGTGTGATGGTGTATCTATTAATTTGACGACTTGAAGAATAAAATGCTACTACAGTTGATGGGTGCCTGTAGCTTTTCTTTCTTTGAACTTTAGGTAAAGCCTAGTTGAGTATTGACTTTTCTTGCACTGTGATTAAATTTCTTTCACATTAGAAAATGTCACTTACTCGCAACTTTTCTATTAACCACAGCTTACACTGTAGCAGACAGGCCTTGTAAAGATGCATGGAGTTGCAGGAATGAAGAATGCTCTTTTTCCCCTCAAAGTAGAATGATAATGCCCTGTCCACCCGCCTAGTCCCATCTCAGTGTTACTTCACTCTGCTTGGAACCGACTTTCTCCTGTTCCTTTCTGAATCAAGTTGACCCATCTTTACCCTTCAGGATTCAGTTGAACTCTCATTTTCTCAAGAAATCTCTTATCTGCCTCACCCATCCCATCATCAGTCTCATTCTTGGGCTTTTTACTTCTCGGGTAACCTAACACATCTGAAATAACTGAAGAACTGGTGATTTAGTTGTTTCAAATCTGTCTCTCCCCCCTCATCCCAGAAGAGCCTAAGATAACATGAGTTGTATTTATCCTGAAGACAGTTTTATCTCTAGCTTCCATAACAGTGCCTGGTACATAACAGATACTTGATAGATGCTTCATGAATGCTATGTACTAGGTCATGACCAGGATCAGGATGGAGCAAGAATTGTTGTTCAGTCGCTCAATCAGGTCCAACTCTTTGCGACTCCATGGACTGCAGCATGCCAGGCCTCCCTGTCCATTACCAACTCCCGGAGCTTACTCAAACTCATATCCATTGAGTCAGTGATGCCATCCAACTGTCTCATCCTCTGTCATCCCCTTCTCATCCTGCCTTCAATCTTTCCCAGCATCAGGGTCTTTTTCAAATGAGGCAGTTCTTTGCATCAAGTGGCCAAAATATTGGAGTTTCAGCTTTAGCATCAGTCCTTCCAATGAATATTCAGGACTGATTTCCTTTAAGATTGACTGGTTTAATCTCCTTGCAGTCCAAGGGACTCTCAAGAGTCTTCTCCAACACCACAGTTCAAAAGCATCAATTCTTCGGCACTCACACATCCACACGTGACTACTGGAAAAACCATAGCTTTGTCGGCAGTGTCTCTGTTTTTTAATATGCTGTCTAAGTTTGTCGTAGCTTTTCTTTCAGGGAGCAAGTGCCTTTTAATTTCATAGCTGCAGTCACTGTCTACAGTGATTTTGGAGCCCAGGAAGAGAAAATCTGTCACTGCTTCCCTGCTTTTCCCCTTCTATTTGCCATGAAGTGATGAGACTGGATGCCATGATCTTAATTTTTTGAATGTTGAATTTTAAGCCAGCTTTTTCACTCTCCTCTTTCACTTTCATCAACAGGTTCTTTAGTTGCTCTTCACTTTCTGCCATTAGAGTAGTATCATCTGCATATAGGTCGTTGATATTTCTTCCGTCCATCTTGATTCCAGCTTGTGGTTAATCCAGCCCAGCACTTCTCATGATATGCTCTGCATATGAGTTAAATAGGCAGTGTGACAATATACAGCCTTGTCGTATTCCTTTCAGAATTTTGAACCAGTCAGTTGTTCTATGTCAGGTTCTAACTTGCTTCTTGACTTGTATACAGGTTTCTCAGGAGACAGGTAAGGTGGTCTGGTACTCCCGTCTCTTTAAGAACTTTCCACAGTTTGTTGTAATCACACACTTGAAAGGCTTTAGCATAGTCATGAAGCAGAAATAGATGTTTTTCTGGAACTCCCTTGCTTTCTCCATGATCCAGCGTATTCTGGTGTTTGATCTCTGGTTCCTCTGCATCCCTTAGTATTTTGCTTTAAGGGTGGGAGATTGAACCCACTGGGTAAGAAACCTGGGCCACACAGAGATCATCCCTAGCCCTGGGCTGTTGTCTACCTGTGTGGTCCTGACTGTGTGTGCACGGCAGGAAGCCCCTAAATCATCATCGGTCCTATCCATTCTGAGCGTTTTCTGTCCACCAGCGTCTGAAGGGCTTGTTTGCAGCTTCTGTTGCTGTGACATCAGCAGTTCATTTCCTGGTATCTTGGATCACAAAGGCCTAAACCAGCTCTGATTTCAGGGCTTTCTGCCCTGCTGGTGCTTCCCTGCATCCGGCAGCTCTGCTCCGTTCAGAGCTGTCCCACAGCCAGAGCCCCTGCCCACCTGAGGTACCACCTCGCATCCTGAGGCTGCCACGGAGCAGCTGCTTGGGGGTGCTGCTGGTGTCCAGCCTGTACTGGGACAACTGGTGGAGGGTGGATGGAAACCCTGCATGCCCCTGCAGGACTCGCAGCCCTCACTCACCTGGGGCAGAGGACTACAAGGACGATTGTCTAAAGCTTTGTTGCTAGAGGAGCAAAGATGAGAACTTCCCATGAAATTAACCTCAAGGAGGAAGTTTATCAGCATTTCTTAGCTGCTGCTTCCTCTTCCTAGCCCCACATCTATTGGAAATTGCTAATGGGAGCTGGCTTTATCTCTTCACGTGTGTACAGACAAAATAAAAAGTAAGACACACTATACAGTGAGCTTTATCTGAGAATCTGAATCTGAGTGTTTTGACCCTTTCAAGGACAGAACCTGCATAACAGATTCTACTGTTTAGAAACTTACTGTATGTTCAAGTCTGGGTTTTGTTTTTTCTTTGAGCCTTTTTCTTTTTTCCTTTGAGCCTTCTTGATCACTCTAGGTGTTTTGTTTTAAAGTTAAGAATTAGCATTTTAACCAGTCAGCTCTTTTGGCACTTACCCCTCGATTCTATCATGTGCATTGGCTGATATTGCCCTAGTAATGGAGAAGCAGCAAATCTTCAGGCAACTCATATATTTCTTTTTACACATGCCACACACCAATTATTTGTCTGCCTTGCATTTTGGCAGTAGAGATTTCCTTAACAGTTGGTTGCAAATTGAATTTTTAGAAATCAAATCCCACTGGCTGCAGGAACATATCAGACAAGCTTTATCTTCCTTCTAATTAAGCATCACTAGGCAGTGACTCCTGTCATTTAAGCTTTCAGGTTCCTTTTCTTGGTTCTTTTTGTCAAGTAATTGTTTTGTAAATAAGTACAGCTCAGCTGGTAAAGGATCCACCTGCAATGCAGGAGACCCTGGTTTGATTCCTGGGTCAAGAAGATCCCCTGAAGAAGGAAAAGGCTACCCACTCCGGTATTCTTGGGCTTCCGTGGTGATTCAGCTGGTAAAGAATCTGCCTGCAATGCAGGAGACCCCGGTTCGATTCCTGGATCAGGAAGATCACCTGGAGAAGGGAAAGGCTACCCACGCCAGTATTTCAGCTTAGAGAATTCCATGGACTGTATAGTCCATGGGATCGCAAAGAGTCTGACAGAACAGAGTGACTTTCACTTTTGGTTTCATTGAAGTTCCTGGTTCAGGCTTCCTGTTGCAGGGAAGCCTGCAATGAGTTCTACTGTATTTTAACACTTTGTGTTCATTTTCTGAAAGTGAAGCACGACTGTGACTTATGTGGTTTGTTTTGATGGTAAACCTCAGGCCGCGCCTCATTGTGTTGGTAGTCTAGTGGCAGGCATTAAAAGAAATATAACTCCCAACCTCACTACTGAAAGAAACCAAGAAGACAAGAGAAGTCAGGCAAACACCAGTAAAGGCACTTTCCGAATTGTGAATACTTAAAATTTTTATTAGGATACAGAATCATACATTTTTTCACTTTGTTGGATATACCTTATTATACTAGCTAGGAATCTAGTGTAGTGTTGAATTGGTGAAATTGGCCTTCCTTCATTTTTTATCTTAAAGACAAAGCATTCAACCTTTTACTATTATGTAGCTAACAGTAGATATTTCATCAATGCCCTTTATCAATTTGAGAAATCTATTATTCTTTAGCTGTTCTTATCACCTTTTATCATTAATGGATGCTGAATTTTTCACATTTTTAATACATCTGCTAATATAGTGAATCACATTGATTGATTGACTTTCAAATGTTAAAGCGATCGTTCATTACCAGGATAAACCTATTTAATCACTGTATGTGTGTTATACTAAAATTTTATATAAGAATATTTGCATCTATGTTGATGAGAGATAGCAAATCTGCAGTTTTGTCTTAAAATGTCTTTGACTAATTTTGTCATAGATAATGCTGACCTCATAACATGAGTTAATTGTATTCCCTGTTTATTCTATATTTTGGGAGGATTTATGTAGATTTGATATGCTTTCTTCTAATTATTGCTTCATAGAACTCATAGAAGCCACCTGGGTCTGGAATTTTCCTTGTATTCTCCTAATAGCAAGTTGAGTTTCTTTAATAGGTATAGAGTTATTTAGCTTATCCATTTTTCCTGGAATGAGTGAGGTGGGATTATAGCTTATACAAGCTGTCTATAAGACATATGGATTTGTATAACCCAAAATTAATTCATTTGAATTATTTCACAGATGACATCTTTTAGAAAATCAAGCAGGATGGGTTGGGGTATTTGCAAGTGGGCACATCCTATAAATAAAATTCCCATTATGGGCCCAAGATAGACAATAATTTTGTGTTCATGACATCACATTGAAAAATAAACCTTCAGGACAATAGGCATATTCACTGTTACTTTTTCAAAATATTGAAATATATACTGCATATAAGTTAATTTTTAGATTACTTATCACCTTACTATTTCAAATACTTATGACAAGTTAGAGATCAAAAATATGAAAAAATATTCAAGAAAAGTAGATGATATTCATGACATGAATGTAGTCAAAGTTCCAGACAGAGGACAGAAGAACTATTAGTAGCAGGAAGGAAATAATACTAGAAATAATTCAAGGCAAGTTCCCAGAACTCAAGGGCATGGGTTTATAGATTTTAAGAGCCATGACAAAGTATATGATCGTGACGTTTTGAATTGCAAGGAATAATCTCCTAAAAGCTTTCAGAGAGAGAAACAAAAATAAAACAAAAATCTGATCATGGAGAAAGGGTTGGAAATCAGAATAGCAGGAAATGAAAAGTGTTAATTTAGCCAGAAATTGTGATATAACTCTTTTCAGAGGCTGGAGAGAAGAAAAAAAGGTTAAAAAAAAACCAAAACAAAAAAACTAAATTCTCATCTATCATAGTAAGAAGTGATTCGATAATTCATCTCAATGAAAAGTCTGGAGATAGCAAGAAAAGCATGCCATTTAGGTATTTGGTAGTAAAAACAAACAACAAACAAAAAAGCCTGTTTCAATAAAAGAGTGAAAGGCCTTGTGAATACAGTGGTCATGGGCTGGGGAAGGGACTACCGTTTTTCAGTATCAACTTTGTAGAACAAGTGCTTTTCTAACTATATGTGTTAATAATTTAGCAGTTAAAATTAAATAGTAGATAAGGATTTGCACGAGGTTTGCGTGGGCCTGCTGAATATGACACTAATACTTCTTCTCCCTCCAGATTCCCGGTATATTCTTTTGCCTGTCGTGCTACATCACCTCCACATGCACTTGCAAGAACAGAAGGACCTGATCATGTGTGCACGGATCCTGAGCAATGTATTTTGTCTCATCAAGAAAAATAGCTCAGTAAGTAAACACAGGTCATAGGATATAGTGCCCATCAGATGGCTTCTGGAAAGAAAATTTTAAGTTTTCTGAGAAAGCACACCAAAGAGTCATCCTTGGAGACTCTCACTTTCATTTCCATCTGTGTTGGACTTTTTACTTTTCTTCTAAAGGAATTCTTTTTTTTAACCTTGTAGGATGTCTGTAGCCCCAAATAACCTGCATGTCTTAAACTTGTATTTCAAGGAAGAACTGTATACCCAATGAGAAAAATTAGAAATCTCAAAGCCTCCCACATGTGTCTTTAATCTTGATAAATACTCTGTGGCAAGAATAAATTATTGCTTGCAAAGACAGTCTGTTTGGGCCCATTCAGTGAAAGACTGGATGATGATGGTCAGAGCTTGGCCACGGGCCTTGGGCCAAGCCCTATGCTGATAGTGAAAGCTAAAGAGAGGCCCAGGAACCTGGTGGTATCTTGCACCACAACCATTACTAATCTCACCATTGTCATGGCTCTAGAAATTCCTGTCAATGTTCCTGACTCTTGAGGAATTGCAGTTTGTATTAGGCGATAGAGTGTAAACAGAGAAAAGTGGCATGCTTGCTTATAACCGGGGGTAACCCCCTGCATGCTCATGGTTCAGAGGTCTGGTGTGAAGTCCACGTGCGAAGGATGTCCTAGTTTAGTTACATCAGTTTGCACCTGTTTACTACGCAGCCTCACCCGTAACAACTTTTACAAAGTAGGATTGGCAGTGAATGTTGGGATGCCTGTTTCTCTGCCTCCTACTACTAGCATGCTATAATTTTCCCATTTTCATCCCTCTGAGTTATGATCACCTTCTGAAGAGCTTCCAGTAGAAGTCTTGGACATAGGACTCCAGCACTGTGGGAACAGTTGTTGTTCAGTTGCTAAATCATGTCCAACTCTTTGTGACCCCATGGACTGCAGCACACCAGGCTCATCTGTCCTTCACCATCGTCCGGAGTTTGCTCAGACTCATGTCTATTGAGTCAGTGATGCTTATGTAACAGTCTCATCCTCTGTCACCCCCTTCTCCTCCTGCCTTCAATCTTTCCCAGCATCAGGATCTTTTCCAGTGAGTCGGCTCTTTGCATCAGGTGGTCAAAGTACTGGAGCTTCAGCTTCAGCGTCAGTCCTTCCAATGTGTATTCAGGGTTGATTTCCTTTAGGTTAACTACTTTGATCTCCTTACTGTCCAAGGGACTCTCAAGAGTCTTCTTCAGTACCTCATTTCAAAAGCATCAGGTCTTTTGTGGGAACAGAGTTGGCCCTTGAGAGAAAAAGACCAGAAACTCTGTGTCTGAAAGTATGGTATGAGATACCTGCATAGGAGGGATCATTGCTTTTTACGTACCCAATTCAGTAAAGTATAGCTATACCGTGCCTAGTGAGAATGTTTTTGCTAACTCTCATTGCTGAGAGTGAGAAGTAAGTTTAAAAGGTTACTGCAGAAAACCAAAAACGTCAGGTGTTAGTAGAGATGATTTTTTTTTTTTTCCCTCCTATTTCATTGTTGAAGTTTTGGTCAGTTTTTGCACTTATCTGATGAGGAAGTCAGAGCAGAAACTCTGTTCTGGGGGAAAATCTTTAGTGGTTTTCTTTCCAGTGTAGGAAAGTTTATCATAAAATCCCAGTGAAAAGGGTCTTTCCAACTCATACTTTCTAAAAGTTTTCCTTGCAAAAGTAATCTTCTTGCTACACAAAGCATTTGTCATCATAGTGCTTTGTCTGGTGCAGTATAATAAGAACTCAAATCCAGTACCTTTAGTCAGTACAGAAAATTTCGCTCGCTCTCTCAAGTTCTGGGGCTTAGATAGTATACATTTTGCTTCGGGAGAGCAGTCCCAGCACAACCACTGACATTAAGTCCAGTCTGTAACTAACATCATTCAGACTGAATGCTGTTTGCTAATCTTTACATGTAGGGATTTTTAAAAATCACTTTATAGAAATAGTCATTTGCACTTAGGAGTTTTGGAAAATGACCCATGCAACTCCAGTGATGAGAAGAATAAATGTAAAAACAATCTGAAATCAAAAAATTGCAAACTCTTAAAACCAAGAGGGATGTTTAGTGAACTGTCAGGCCCAGAGAGGCAAACTTACCTCACAGAGAGACACACACAATGTTATTGGCATAGCTGGTGTTCTGAATTAGTCTGGGGTGTGTTTCAGACCATCACTCCACCTTTTTACTTGATCTCAGGTTCCCACTGCACTGCAGAGTCACGTACTCTTGGGTGAGGTGTTAATATATCTGTGCCTTTTGTTTTCTATGAAAGGTCATTCATTTAGATAAATTAGGGAGGTCCAGGACTGACGAGCTCGAGTCCTTTGTTAGGACTCTTATTTTAGGCCACAATTTCCTGAGCACATTGTTTTTTTTTCCTTTAGGAAAAATCTGTGCTGGAGGAAATAGATGTGATAGTGGCTAGCCTGCTGGACATCCTGCTGAGAACCATCTTGGAGATCACCAGTCGTCCGCAGCCATCTGGCTCCACCATGAGGCTTCAGTTTCAGGATGTCACGGTAAGGCCACGGCGCACAAAACTGCAGAGTTTTGCTTGTTAAAGCCTCAGTTGCTTTGAGGGTGGGTTTCTGTAAGAATCTGGGGAATCTGAACTTGGGAGGTTGATCTGTGTTCATTTCAAATGTGTGTAAGTTTACCTTCGTTTTACCAGGGGATGGGAATAAGATGCATGTTTGTTACAAGATCTTCGATTAAGATATTTCTAATGGCAGAAAGGCCAAATTGGCCCAGTTTTTTTCCCCCCCATTTTGCGCAATTCAAGTTAATCTGTGGCTCTATATCCTCAGTCTCCTTGATAATTATCCATTCTCTTTTCATTCATCAAATTGCTTGAGAAAGTTAGAACAGTGAAACAGAGCAATAGCAGTCAAGGGTCCTAAATTTTGATTGTGAATTTTTCACTATGGCTAGTAAGGATCTTAATTTGGTGGCAGGTTGGTGGGGGAGGTCAGTTTCCTCAGCTATGAATTGTGAAAGTTTGACCTGGTGATTTTGAGATATCTTCAAGCTCCACCATTTTATGGATCTAATGTAACATGAGTTATAAATATTAAGACATAATTTATGTGATAGTTTATTTGTATATATATTTATATGTGTGTGTGTAGAGAGAGAGATGTATAGATGGATGGATGGGTACATAAATTTTCACATTTGAAACTCACATTCAGTTGACCAATGTGGCCTTTTTTTTTTTTAAGGTCTGATTCAGAACATTCTTGTAAATACCACTCGCAGAAATGGCAGTAGATGCTCTAGTTTTCACATATAGGTTATTAACCAAAATGTCAGCCTTTTGCTATTATTTTTACAAATTGTGCACTATAGAACTACTATCATAAGAATGTTTGCCTAGCTCCTGATGAAGATAATTTTTTTTTTTCTTTTACTTAAGGAAGTAGAGGGTTTTCCAGGTGTCTTAGTAGTAAAAAAAAAAAAAACAACCCACCTGCCAATCCAGGAGGTGCAGGTTCGATTCCTGGGTCAGGAAGATCCCCTGGAGGAGGAAACAGCAACCCACTGCAGTATTCTTGTCTGGGAAGTCCCCTAGACAGAGTGAGGCGTAGTCCATGGTGTCGCAAAAGAGTTGGGCAGGACTTAGGGACTAAACAAAAAACAACAACAAAATAGAAAGCCCACCCCGGCTGTCCTGCCAAGGTTGAGTGTCTTAAGGATGGCCATCTTCTATTGCATTTTATTTTCTCTGCTTTCAGAGCTGAGATTTACCTGATTCTTCCTACCAAGCTCCTGGTTTGGGAAGTAAAGTTACTCAATTTCTTGTAACAAGCAGAGGTTAAAGATTGTACGAAAAAATTTCCTAATATATGTAATAGTTGTACTGCCTCATTAAAGAAAAGAAGAGCAAGCTATTAATTTCTCACGATCTGGTGGAATTTCATTTGTAGAATGCCACCTACCTCACAGGGTTAGCTTTGTGTATTTGCCAACTCTTTGATCCACAGTAAATGCTCAAAACATGTTGTTTTTTCTTAAAACTACTGGAGATCATTATGGGTTTGAAAGTTTGCGTGAGTTTGTTTTGAATTTTTTTGTCCTGTCTTCTCATGTTTTTCTGAAATTTTTATTTTGTGATAATTTGAGTCACATGCAGTTGTGAAAAATAATACAGATATTCCATGTTCCTTTTATCCAGTTTCCCTAATGGTAATGTCTTTCAGAACTATAGCACAGTATCACAACTAGGATATCAACAGTAGTGCAGTCAAGATGCAGAATATTCCACCACCCCAAGAATCCCCTGTCTTGCCCTTTTATAGCCAAACTCAATTCTCTCCCAACTCCACCTCCTTATTAAGCCTGTCAACCACAAAATCTGTTCTCCTTTTCTTGTTATTTTGTCCTTTTAAGAATGCTGTACTTGAGTCACTTTGCTGTACAACAGAGAATCGGTACAACATTGTAAATTGACAATGATTTTTAAAAATTTTTAAAAAGAATGTTATACAAGTAGAACCATACAGTACGTAACTTTTGTGATTGGCTTTTTTTTTTTTTTTTTTTTTTTTTTTTTTTTTTTTTTTGTTTTTTTTTTTTTGGCTTTTTTTTTTTTTTACTCAGCTTAATCCTCTAGAAATTCATCCAGGTCATTGTGTATGTGTATATATACACATATATAAATAAATATATATGTATATATCTGTTCCTTTTTCTTACTCAGTAGTTTACATGGTGTAGATGTGCTATAGTATGTTTAGCTATCTCCACTGAAGGCCATCTTGGTTGTTTCCAGATTTTGGCTGCTACTAACAAAGCTACTATAGATATTTGCATGCAAGTTTTTATGTAAGCATAAGTCTTCATTTCTCTAGGATAAATACTCCCAGGAGTATGGCTGCTGGATTGTATGGTAGTAGCCTATTTTGGTTTTTAATAAATGGTCTTACCTACTTCCATAATGGGTGTGTCACTTTACCTTCTCATATATTCAGTGTATAATGAATGATCCAATTTCTCAGACCCTCATAAGCATTTAGTGTTGTCACTTTGAGGACTGGGGAAGGGATGGGGACCCTCGGAAAGGTGGGTAGTAATATCTCATCGTGGTTTTGACTTGCATTTCCCTAATGATTAATGAGGCCAAACATCTTTTCGCATACTTGTTTGCCATCTATATTTCACTTTCAGTGGAATATCTTTTTATGTCTTTTCTCCTTTTTCTAATTGGATTGCTGTCCTTGGTTGAATATGTCATTTACAAATATTTTATCCCACTCTGTAGCTTGTTTTTTCATCCTTTTAACAGGGTCTTTTTGTTGTAGAGCAAAAGTTTTTAATTTTGATGAAGTCCAGTTTATCAGTTTTTCCTTTGATGGATCATGCTTTTGATGTCAAGTTTAAGAACTCTTTTTGTCTAGCCCTATATTCTGAAGGTTATCTCCTAGGTTTTTTTTTTTTTTCTTTTTGCCTAAAAGTATTATAGTTTTATATGTCACATTAAAGTCTGTGAACCATTTTGAGTTGATTTTTATATTCACTGTGTCAGATAATTTTAACATCTCTATTATCTCAGTGTTGACATCTCTTGTCGTTTTTCATTCGGTTTGAGATCTTCTTGGGTTTTTGTATGACGAGTGATTTTCAGTTGAAACCTGGACATTTTTGTATTATAAGACTCCAGCTCTTATTTAAACCTTCTGTTTCACGTGGCTTTATGTGACACTACTTAGCAAGGAAAGGGTGAGGATGCCAACTCACGATGGGCAGTTGGAGGCAGAAATCCAGGCTCCTTGCCTTGGCTTCACTGACACAGACCAGTGGTCATGAAAATACCTGCCCCCTATTTGGCTCTGCATTCTGGAGACAGATGTTGGGGTATCCCATCACAGCCTTGTAAAGATGGAAATCTGGACTCCCCATTTGGCTCTTGCAGGTTTGAAAACAGCCAGATTTTTGTGATGTTGAGCTACAGTAGAGAAGTGACTGCTAAAAGTTTTGTCTTGTTAAACTTCCCCTTTACTGGTCCTTTGGCTTAAGAGAGCAGGCTTTCTGGGAGGTGCCAAGCGGAGGTGGGGGGTTAGGGAGATTGTTGCAAATACTGTTATTTCAAGGAGGCCAGCTTTTTCAACTCCAGGGGCAGGATATAGGAGGCAAAAAGAAAACCCAGAGAACGCAGCACCCTGTCCTTCCTTGGGTCTGAGGTCTCTAGCAGGCCTGTTCTCTTCTTTCCACTTTCCAGAGTCATCTTGTTTGTTTTGTATATAATGGAGGGGTTTTTGTTGTACTTGGTAGAAGGAATTGGGGAAAGCATATATACTCCAGCTTCCCAAAAGCAGAAGAAAGTCTCCTTCATTTTGGTTTTGCTGGTAACATTTCAATTGCTTCCTGGCAATACAGCTCCAACACAGTCCTAAAATTATAATGGCCAAGCAAACAAAATCACAGCAAATGCTCCATGTGGTCAAAGACTGCCCAAGGTCAAAAGCTAAAACACTTTGTCAAACTGCTTTGTATCTATCAACAGGGTTGAAACTGTCAAATTTTTCTGGGCCATGAAGACCTGTAGGTCTTCACAGCGTAATGTTGTAGTTTAGTTGCTCAGTTGTGTCCAACTCTTTGCAACCCCTTGGACTGTAGCCCTCTAGGCTCCTCTGTCCATAGGATTTCCCCAGCAAGAATACTGGAGTGGGCTGCCATTTCCTCCTCCAGGGGATCTTCCCCACCCAGGGATCGAACCTGTGTCTCCTTCTTGGCAGGTGAATTCTTTACCAGTGAGTTACCTGGGAAGTCCTCACAGTATAATAATCAGTGCAAATTAAGAGACTTAAGAAGGCAGTGAGTGATGCTCATGGGTGGGTTTGGGCAGACGGGGTTTGTCCGGTTTGCTACAATTTTAGGAAAATCACATATAGTGAAACCTTTCCCTCATGTAGCTGTTGTGTGGCCCTTGCCGTGTGCCAAACCAAACTCTGGGTATGTGGGATGAAGTTTGCAAGAAATGTCCACGTAAATAGTTTGGTATCTTAGATTTTATAGATTTTGTGCTGCAAGATAGTTTTTTTTTTTTCGAATCCTCAAGCAGACCTGGTCTAAATCCTACTCTGCCCTTTGATTAGCTGTGCATGCTCTTGGGCAAGCTTCTGTTTAATTGCCTTTAAAATAGAGAAAGTAATTATACTTATCTCAACGTGAGTTTAAGGGTTTCATCAAATCTATAAAAGTGTTTAAGCAACATGAGTACATTTTAGCCATTAGTAATTGTGGTAGCAACACCAGTCTGTAATATTATTATTATTGTAGAAGTAATATCTATGTTGTTATTGAATGAATCGAGTTCGGCTGCTTCCCACTTACAAGATCAATTACACACTCACAAATGGTAGAAGAGAAAGATGCCTTTAATCAAAATGCCAGCCATCTGGGGAGATGGTGAACTCAGCATCCCCCAAAACCACCTCCAAAGATTCTGCTCAGCAACAACAGCTTAAAAAAAAAATAAGGCAGTAACCTCAGTTCATCACTGAGATCGGGTGTTAGAATCACCACCATTCTTCAGCTGCGTGCAGGCTTGTCCTACCCTCGTGATCTTCCTCTAGATGTTATCTTGTTCATACAGTTCGGTCACACATTTTGTTCAGATTACTGAAGGGAAAGCTAGAGAAGAGATCTGGTCATTTGTTCATTACTTATTCTTCATTTCTTCTTTGATCTACAGAAGGAACAGACAAGTTAGGCAAAGTATTGTGTGACTAAAAGATTTGAAAGGTGTGTTGGGCTAGAGATGAGTAGAACATGAGGGTGCCTGGTTTAAAACTTATAGTGTAGCTCTGCTAAAGTGACAGGGAAAAGGGGCTTCCTGCTGAAGGCAGTTTCCTATAAGAGCTGCTTTGTTGTTGTTGTTTATTATTGTTGTTTAGTTGCTAAGTCATGTCCAACTCGTGACCCAATGGACTGTAGCCTGCCAGGTCCTCTGTCCATGGGATTTTCCAGGCAAGAATACTGTAATGGGTTGCTGTTTCCTTCTCCAGAAGATTTTCCTGACCCAGGGGTTGAACCTGCATCTACTGCATAGGCAGGCAGATTTTTACTACTGAGCCACCAGGAAAGACCTTAAAGAGCTACTTACTTTTTAACTAATTCTAAGGTGAGAAATGGGTCCTGATCATTGGCAAGGTTATTTCTCTGGGCACTGAAGACCTATCTGATTTCTTCCTCTTTCTGAATTAGAGAACAGGCTCTCTGAATAGGGAGGTTTTCCATGGCAGTCCTACCCTGAGCACCTTTCTGTCTTTACAGAAAAAGTGCCCACTATAAGTGGTCATGCTGTGGGTAAGAGCCAGTCCCACCGTGTGTCATGGTGAAGTGTTTCAGCTCTCTGTAAGTGCCACATCTGTCACCCTGTCTCCTGGTAATGCCAACAGGATGACTGGTGTCCACTCTTGTCATAATTCCAGATAACAGTAGCCTTATTTTTACCATCTAAATGGGTTGTACTTTTTGTTCTTCTACCAACTGTTGTTTAAGCTTTAAAATACTCTCACTAGTTGAGGGGAGTTGGGGGAGGGTAAAGCACCATCATAATCAGTTCCTTTCAAACATCTAATTGTACATGGAAGCAGATTTTATTAAGAGGCATGTATGGCCATTTGTTCACACCCTCAACTATTGGACTCCAGAGTTGCTTACAGTTGGTAAATGCATCTGGGTACATAGTTCTATTCAGCACCATTTATAGTACAGGTGACTCAGTCAGCAGGAACCATGTCTAAGACATAGCTCTACATTTGTCTGCAGTTTTTGTGTGCTACGGGCTGTGGTTGGGGGAAGAAGAAGGCAGAATTCTGTAAGGGGGAGTTCTGGGGGACATTTGGGTATATATAATGAAAGGTTTCTTGAAGACCTTATAGCCATCTACTAATCTTATTCCCAGTTATTGGTGGAAATGGCCATTTTACTCAATCTAGTTGTAATATGGATGAAACCACTGTGGCGTGGAGTTCTTGCTAAAGATGATTTGTACTTAAATTCCAACATTAAAATGAATTGAACCTTGGCTGACAATAATTTATTTTTTTATTTTTAACAAATTATGAGTCTACGGCTTTCATGCAGACACTTAAAGTCTCTTAAAAACAAAATTGCAGGTGAAAAATATGTCAGTGAAATATTGGACATCTCGGCCTCTTAACAGGGTTAAATGTTCCTAAACTGATGAAGTGAATAAATAAAATGATATCATAAGGTAGATATTGGAAATGACAACATGTCGTAAATGTGCCAGGATGAGATATTAGCATGACAAGTTGTTTGCATTGGACCTAAACCGGATGTGACAGAGATAAATAGTCAATAATATGGATTCAGAGAGAGATTCTCTTAGTACAGTGACTGTAAAGATTTAATGAAATGAATATCTTTTCATTTTTGAGTAATTTTTATGATTTACTAAAATCATTAAAAATAATGTCATTTAAGATATATCACTATTCATAGACAGAATGTATGTTGAAATAGTCTAAGAATGTTAATCTCATAGATACATTGGAGATAGTTTGGTTAAGATGCAGAAAAACCAAAGATGAAAAATTGAATGCATTACTACTAACTAGATTTGTGTTTTCAGGTTGAGACATAAGAGCAGCTAAAATGCGCAGACATTAACAAAGTAATATATTGAGCTTAGAGGGTATTTCTGCTAGCCCATACTGGTGAGCTCTTAAATATTTGCCCTAAAAAGTGTGTAGGAATATTAATTTGTTGTATCTATGTGTTGCAAATTATTATACACATGCAAGGAGTCAACTTGCATCTCTGGTTCGTGTGTGTGTGTGTGTGTGTGTGTGTGTGCACACGCGTGTGCACATTCATTCACTCAGTCATGTCTGACTCTTGGAACCCAGTGGTCTATAGTCCACTAGGCTTTTCTGTCCATGGGATTTTCCAGTTAAGAATACTGGAGTCAGTTGCCACATCCTCCTCCAGGGGATCTTCCTGACCCAGGGATTGAATCTGCGTCTTTTGCATCACCTGCATTGGCAGGTGGATTCTTTACCACTAACATGGCCATAAAGTAGCATCCTTGGGCCTCCCATGGCCTTGGTGACTTTAACTGTCTTGACTTGGCTACTGCTATGGGTAAATTCCATTTCTCAAAGCTTTTAGTCTCAAGTTGTACATATGAGTCTATAATATTTTCCCATGTAAACTCAAAGAATTCAACTCCCAGTTAAACTGCATTTCTCTAAATCCACAGTCACTTATCACTGGTTACCTGTCTTGTTGTGCTTATACTGTTTTAAATGTACTTAAAAGTAGGTAAATTCTTCGCTGAGCAAAAGTTTCATTGAAAACAAATATTTTAAGTTAGAAATGCATCAGGAAATGCAGCAATAATGATTTTGTGTGTGTGTATGTGTTCTCAGTCACTCAGTTGTGTCTGACTCTTTGTTACCCCATGGACTGAAGCCCTCCAATCTGCTCTGTCCATTGGATTTTCCAGGCAAGAGCACTGGAGTGTGTTGCCATTTCCTTCTCCAAAGGATCTTCCCAACCAAGGGACCTAACCCACCCACATCTCCTATGTCTCCTACTTTGGTGGGCAGATTCTTTTCCCTCTGAGTCACCAGGGAAGCCTGATAATTTTATAAGTCCTCAAATCTATGGATGCTATATGTATTTTTTTCTTTTCATTATTAATTTTTAAGATTTGGATTTTATGGGAGTCAGTCGCATAGCACCCAAGCACAGAAGAATCACAATTAACTTCAACTATTCTTAGACTTGTGGTTGCCGGGGAAACTGGGGGTGAAAGGGGAGGGATGGATTGGGAATTGGGGGTTAGCAGAGGCAATCTAGTATATACAGGATGGATAAACAACAAGATCCTCCTGTATAGCACAATGGACTGTCTTCAGTATCCTGTGATAAGCCATAATGGAAAAGAATATGAAAAAGGATGTTTATATGTTCTGTGTAACAATCACTTTGCTGTACCACAGAAGTTAATACAACATTGTAAATCAACTATATTTCAACAAAATTTTTAAAAATTAGCTGGTCTTAAAAGGAGATTGAAACCAACATTATGCAGTGTATGACTTTCTTTACATCCAGCAAGTTAGCTGATAGGCCCTCTAATGAGCTGGAGAAGAACATAGGAATTCAAATATTGAGCAGGAAGTTACAGGAAGAGCTTTGGAGTATAAAAAGCTGGAAATAACTCCAATTCTGCCAATATCTTTTTTAGCCCGCCAAACCTTTATTTTACTTTCTTTCAATTAGTATTCCCTATGCTGTACATCAGAAATTAATACAACATTGTAATCAACTATGCTTCAATTAAAAAAAAGAAAGAAAAAAATTAGTATTATATTCCCTACCTTATAGCACCGATATGAAGCTCAAATGATGCAATGAACCAAGGCACAGTAAATGCTTAATAAATAGTCGGGAGCCTCATTGCCTCACCTTCTCTAAGTGTATGTAGTTACTGCCCTACTGAAAAGCTTCCACCTAAGTTAAAAAAAAAAAAAAACAACTCTAAATTTTAAATTCTAAAGTGCAGGTCTACCATCATCACAGGGAGAAATTTCAACTGTAATGTCATGGTTAATTTAGAGTAAGACAATATCATACTGTAAATTTGGATCATAGTGGGTTTTTTCTCCAAGTGTTCTTTTGAGAGCACTTTAGAGTTGAAAGTAAGTTGCTGATGTTGCTTTATGTACTTGCTAAAACAGTGTGCTTGCTCTTTTTTTTCATTAGGGGGAGTTTGTTGCTTGTCTCCTGTCCCTATTACGGCAAATGACAGATAGACATTATCAGCAGCTTCTCGATAGTTTCAATACAAAAGAAGAACTAAGGGTAAGTGACATTATATGGTGTTCTTTAGTATATCTTTTTAGTTTCTCTTTTTCTTATTTATCATCATTCAGATAATTTTTTCACAATTGCTTTATCTGATTCCATTAAATTCTGTTTTTTATCAGATTTATCCGTAGATTTGCTCTTCTGTAAATTGACTCTTTAAAATTTCTGTACCCAGGCCGAGAAATTAACTCTAATTTTGGGCAAGCATATAAGATTTGAAACGCCTATCATCAAAGTCCAATAAAATAACCTAGAAATAGAGTAACAGAACTAATGAGACAAAAATCAAATAGACTAAGTCTAATAGTGGTAATGTTGCCTTAATAGAAAATAAGGGAGAATATATTATCTTAATAGAAATAGCCTTACTATAAAATAAGGGAGAATATATTTTAGCTGATTTCATCCTGCTAAAACCGATGGACAGGGAGGCCTGGCATGCTGCAATTCATGGGGTCACAAAGAGTCGGACACGACTGAGCAACTGAATTGAACTAAAAGCCACAGTGAGAAGTTCTGGCTACAGCATTCTGACTAGGGAGGCAGAGTTTATATTTGATATTCTCTATAGGCTGTAGTCTAATCATTATGCTATGCTACTCTGACAGTCTGACATTAAATAGAAAATATTGATGTCTAGTTTGTAAAAGTCTGATCTTTGCTAAGATTTAGGGAACCTTAATGCTTCCTTCCTTTAATGTTTCCTGGTGTGCTGCAGTCCATGGGTTGCAAAGAGTTGGATACAAATGGCAACTGAACAACAATGCTTCCTTCATGGTGTTCACTAAAATCTTAGAAGTTGATTGTCCTCAGTGATAGGAATGATCTGTCATCTGTCATTAATTATGTCTATTTCTCTTCCATTGCTTCAGTTTCCAGACAGGTTCATACATAAACCATCAAAATGGAAGGGTTTCTTTAGTGCTGGTGAAACCACCCTCCTTCTCAGATGGGACTTAAACCCACAATCTCTGACTTAGGAGGGGACTCAAACCCCATCTTTCTATTGAAACTGCTCACCTTCTCACCTGAACTCACTGAAGCTCAGGTTCTTTTGTCACAGAAAGAATTCAGCAAGAGGCAAAGTGATAGGCGAACAGTGAGATCATTAGCATAGAACGCTTGTGAGAGATACACAAGTGGGCCAGCAAGACAGTGCAACCCCAAGAACAAAGAGGGCTACATTTTTTTAATCAAAGAAAAAATGGGGAAAAGACCACCTTCTTCCTCGTTTGGGGGTAGATATAAAGGTTTTACATCATCAGTTCTGCCTTTGAACCCAGTGTGGACTGAGACTGTCATGGCACTATTTAAGTGATATGTATATTAGCAAATATAGTAATTCATCTCAGATTTTGGTATAATATCCTTTTTCAAATAGTTTATTTCCCCTTTCACCTGTATTCCTATCTTGACTACATGCAGAAATGCTGCTCTTCACAGACCATTAATTTCCTGACTTCATGTAACATATCTATTGTCTTGTGTTTTAACTATCACAACTTGTTCACAGGTTGAGTGTGCCTTGCACTTGAATGTACCTGATCTTCCTTAAAGGTGGTATAGATTGTTGCTAGGTTACTGTCTTTTCTTGAGTGATTAGCCTATAACAGTCTCGCAAACCCTGTTAAAATTCTGTTTGTTTTTAAGCCTCTAGTGAGATTTCCAAACTGTTTAATTTTCCTCCTCTGTCCCTATCACTAAGGGATGAAGAATTATAAGACAGTGGATATAGTTACACTGTAAGAATTACATGATTAAAAGCCTTCATGGTGTCAATGGATAGGGAAAAAGTGGAAACAGTGTTGGATTTCATTTTTTTGGGCTCCAGAATCGCTGCAGATGGGGACTGCAGCCTTGAAATTAAAAGACTCATGCTCCTTGGAAGAAAAGCTATGGCAAACCTAGACAGTGTATTAAAGATTAGAGAGGTCACTTTGCTAACAAAGGTCCATATAGTCAAAGCTATGGTTTTTCCAGTAGTCATGTATGGATGTGAGAGTCGGACCATAAAGAAGACTGAGCACTGAAGAATTGATGCTTTTGAACTGTAGTGTTGGAGAAGAATCTTGAGAGTCCCTTGGATGGCGGGGAGATTAAACCAGTCAATCCTAAAGGAAATCAGTCCTGAATACTCATTGGAAGGACTGGTGCTGAAGTTGAAGCTCCAGTACTTTGGCCACCTGATACAAAGAGCTGACTTGTTGGAAAAGACCCTGATGCTGGGAAAGATTGAGGGTGCGATAGAGGATGAGATGTGATGGATGATATCACTGACTCATTGGACATGAGTTTGAGCAAACTCAGTGAAGAACAGGGAAGCCCGACGTGCTGCAGTCCTTGGGGTCACAGATAGTTGGACATGACTTAGTGATTGAACAATGGTGTCTTAGAGCAAGATTTATAGTTTTAATATAGATAGTGCATAAGGGTCACTTCTTTTTGACTTTTAAATGTTGTATAATCTCAGATGAATTTTTCAATTACCTTGGATCAGTTTATAAGCAGAGTCATATGAAACAAAGAATAGATTTGGGCAGGTGTAATCTATTTGAAAGTTGATTAGCATATGTCCAAGCCTGAAAATATCATGTTTTTCATGCTTGTATTAATATTTAATCTTGAGGTTAGAATTTAAAATGGATAAATGGATCTTAGAGCTTATCTACTCTACATACAGAAATCCATGTGATTAAAAAGGAAAATAATTGTGCAGTTATGAACTATCATCACAAGTTGAATATTTAACACAGTAAATCATTAGATTTTACGAAGTCTATAACTTCGTATTTCAAAATTCACATAGGAAAAGATTACGTATTTTCACAGAGCCTGGGAATAAAAAAAAATAGTGGAAAAGCATAAGCCAAAAAAACATTGTTTAATCTAGGTATTGAGTTTTATGCTTTAATATTCATGTTAACAATAATAAGGCAAATGAAAATAATGAATGATAATGGAATAATGAAAATAATGGAATGTTTCATGTGACTTTTCCTTTGGTCAGCCATATACTTTTTCAAAAGACATATGTCCCTCTTCAAAATAGTGGGGCCTAAAAACAAAACAAAACTGGACTTTCAGGTCAGGAAAATGATTTAATGAGGATACTTTATCTATCCTTCGGGAAGTACAGATTGAGAGGCATACCAAGTGCTATCAGTGTTGTTATGTAACCAGCGACAAAAAGGCCACTTCCTGCTGGGGGTGGGATCAAACAGGTTAACGGGCAGTGACATAGGCAGAGGAAGTGGTGAAGACACAGTTAACACGCAGTGCCTCGGAGCATCTAGGAATTGCAGCCAGCCCAAACTCAAGGGTAGAGGAAACCTTGCCAAAGGAAGTCTTGGCTGAAAACTGAGTAGGAGTGTGCTGGCCCTGTTTGGCTAAGACATTCGGCTCTCTCAACTATGTTGTTGCTCAGTCTCGAAGCTGTGTCTGACTCTTTGTGACCCAGCGGGCTGCAGCACGCCAGGTTCCTCTGTCCTTCACTCTCTCCCGGAGTTTGCTCAGATTCATGTCCATTGAGTTGGTGATGCCTATCTCAACATCTCATCCGCTGCCACCCGCTTCTTTCAGCTGTAATGTCACCCAGATATCCTGATACACCACATCTGCCATTCTACCATTATAATAGTTACTAGAATCTGGAATCTTTTTGCTTGTTTATATATATCCCAACTCCTAGCTATTAGGTTATATAAGCTTCTTGACATCTGAAACTATTGCTGGGTCACTGCTATATCCTCAAGCCCAGAGCTTGCCTAACACATTGTCGGTATTCAGGCAACATCTGTGAATGGACTGACTGTAGAGTTTAGAAGAGAGTTGTAAAACATAAGCCTCTCTGAAAATATATATATGTATATATAGATTTTATTATGAAGACATTGGAAAACTGTGGAGGGTTTTAAGAAGGGACAGACATGATCACATTTGTATTAAGAAAGACCTATCTGGATGCACTATGGAATTATTGCATATTTGGTAAATTTGATGAGCATTTTCAATGCATTGGTAAGAGTGGGAAGCCAAGGTGTCATAGACTGAAGGATTAAAAAAGAAAAAGATGTAGTGGATGTAAACTGTGTTTCAAGAAGAGGAGTACAAGGTGTCTACTGAAGGAGAACTTGAGCTATTAGAGGAATATTTATCATGGAGAAAGCTTAAACATATTGAATTGTTAATAATCAGAGCTGGTAGAAAGGGAGACACTAAAAATAAAAAGGTGCTAACTCACCGGGGAAAGTCCCTAAGAAAGCAGCTGGAGGGATCTAATTAATCTTACGCCTTGCCCAGTGTAAGACTGGAAGGGAAATAACTGGAGTGAAGGCAGGCTGGAGGGCATTTATCTTATGAAAGGCTAATTAGTCATCTGGTTTTCATTTGTACTTAAAAAATGCAGATGCCACCTTTTAGCATATGTTTTTCATGTTCTCAGTTTTCTTCAAAGTCAGATATCTGTATTCATGCTACTGAAACCTATGTTACAAGACTTTCCAAAGATGATTGCAGTGGTCCACAGTCCCTTAACTAGAGTCCTCATACCACATGTATTTCAGAAATCAGAATGTTTGCTATTCCAGAAAGACAGTGTAGCACATATACTGTGTAGTAACATCTATAGCATCTCCAGGAGATGCTATAGCAACTATAGTTTGATGCTATAGCAACTACATCTATAGCAACTACAGTTTGACCCTTGAACAGTGTGCAATTAAAAATCCACAGGGAACTTATGGTCAGTCCTCTGTATATGTGGTTCCTCCCTATCCCAGTTTCCTCTGTATCTGTAGCTCCACATACATGGATTCAACCAGCTACGATTGTGCAGTATTGGGGTATTTACTACTGAAAAGCTGAAGCTACAATACTTTGGCCACCTGATGCAAAGAACTGACTCATTTGAAAAGGCCCTGATGCTGGGAAAGACTGAAGGCGGGAGGAGAAGGGGACAACAGAGGATGAGATGGTTGGATAGCATCACCGACTCAATGGATATGAGTTTGAGCAAGCTCTGGAAGTTGGTGATGGACAGGGAAGCCTGGTGTGCTGCAGTCCATGGGGTTGCAAAGAGTCAGACATGACTGAGCGACTGAACTGAACTGAATTGAATTGAACTATTGAAAAAAATCTGTTTAAGTGAATCTGCACAGCCCAAACCCATATTGTCAAGGGTCCACTGAATAATCAAACACTCAGTTTTTCTGCAGCTAAACAAAATATTCACTCTAGGTGGGATATATAAAGACCTTCTAAGTAGTTTGGTTTTGCTGCCAAATGGATCCTCAAACCAAAAGTCTTAAGAGGACTGTGGGCTTTGGTATTCTCATAAAGGAACTGAGATCCTCAAAAAGCAAACATTTAGTCTCATGGAGCTGAATTTTATGGAAACCTGAACAAACTTTTTGACCAACTCAGTACATATGCAGCACTGTTCTAAGAGGTTGGTTAGCATTGACTCATTTAATCCTGAAAAGAACCCCATGAGGTAGGCACTATTATCATTTTATTGTGTCAGTCGCTTGACTCAATAAATATTTGTTGAGTACCTTGACTAGATGTCTGGGATATCAAGACTAATAAAACAGTCTCTATTAATGCCTTTATGTTATTAGGGCATCTAAATCACTCAGTTATAAATGTGTGTGATCTGTATTGATATAAACAACAGTTATGATGGCTAACAGTTATGGGTGAAGGTGAAGTCACTAAGTCATGTCTGACTCTTTGCGACCCCACGGACTGTAGCCTACCAGGCTCTTCCATCCATAGGATTTTCCAGGCAAGAGTACTGGAGTGGGTTGCCATTTCCTTCTCCAACAGTTATAGAGTCCCTCCTTACTCTCACCCTCATAGCCATGAACCAGATACAGTGCTAAACTTTTCTACAGTGTCTCATTTCATCACCCCCTGCAGTGAAGATTGATACTATTTCATTCCCAAGTAACTGAGAGGGCTAGGAATTCTTTTAATGTCTCAGCTCTTGGCTTAGTCAGCAAAACCCAACTTTCCCCCATACGTTCATAACCCAAAATCTTTGATCTAAAATTGTATAACCTTTTCCTTTATTACCTCTTTATAAGAAATGAGCTATTCTAGTCATGATTGGAGGTGTCTGAAAATACCAAAGTAGCAGAGGGAGAGTTTGGGGAGTTTTTTTTGCTTAGGTTAGAAATTGAATAAATAAGGAGTATCAGGTAAGGAAAGATAAAGCTTCATTGTTGTTGTTGTTTAGTCTCTAAGTCATGTCCAACCCTTTGTGACCCCGTAAACTGCGGCATGTGAGGCTTCTCTGTCCATCATTATCTCCCTGAGTTTGCTAAAACTCATGTCTGTTGAGTCAATGATGCCACCCAACCACCTTATCCTCTGTTGCCCCTTTCTCCTCTTGCCCTCAATTTTTCCCAGCATCAGGGTATTTTCCAGTGAGTCTGCTCTTCACATCAGGTGGCCAAAGTATTGGAGCTTCAGCATCAGTCCTTCCAATGAATCTTCAGGACTGATCTCCTTTAGGATGGATGGTTGGACTTCCTTGCAGTCCAAGGGACTCTCAAGAGTCTTCTCCAACACCACAGTTCAAAAGCATCAATTCAGCACTCAGCTTTCTTAATGGCCCAACTCTCACATCCATACATGACTAATGGAAAACCATAGCTTTGACTAGACGGACCTTTGTCAACAAAGTGATCTCTCTGCTAACTTTCTAGAGTGATTAGTGAAAAATCATAGCTGATCCTGGAATTAGACACTGAAAATCCCAATAAGCCTACCAGTTTAAAGTAATAAAGCATACATCCTCTTTTCCTTCACACATATGTATTCTAATTCCCAGAGGTAACTACTGTTAACACATCAGGGTGTATCTTCATAGACTGTTTTCTTTGCTGCATCCGCATGCCTATGGATCATATTATTCATATGGGTTGCACTTCTTTTCACACAATAATGTATCATGGACATTATATGGCCCACTGCATCATTCATTTTTCTGAATCTCATTACATAATGTTCCAAACTTAATCATTCCCCTTTTGGTGAGCATTCAGTATGTTTATGACTTTTTCCATTAGAAAGGATACATGGGGATGTAAATTGGAAAGCTATTGCAGAGAACAGTATAGAGATTCCTTACAAAACTAAAAATAGAGCTACTATATTGTCCTGTAATCTTAATCCTGGCCATATATCTAGACAAAATTCTAAATTGAAAAGCTACATGCACTCCAATTTCATAGCTACACAATTTACAATAGTCAAGATATGAAAGCAACCTAAATGTCTATCAATGGAGGAATGCATAAAGTTGTGGTATGTATATACAATTCACACCTGAAACTAACACAACATTGTAAATTAACTATACTTCAATAAAAATATTTAAAAAATGAAATAACTACCTTCTATCAAAAAAATATACATATTAATATAAAGAAGGGATCCTGCCATGTACATCTTAATGTCAATACATAGATCTCCATGGACTTGTGCCCTTATTGCTGTAGAATGAATTTCTGGAATTTGAACTGTTGGATCATGGGATATACACATTCTAAATCTTATTTGGTGCTGACAAATTATATACTGAGATTTTCAAATTACTGTTTTGGTTGTTCTTTTTTTTTTCCTTCTTATCAATTCAAAGAGAGATTTGGCCTAGCAGTTCCCCATGAGTCTCTAAATCAAAATGATTGTTGAAAGTATGTAGTTCTCAAGTATCTGCTAAGCCTCGAGTGTTTGAATTCCATTCTTGCTTGGAAACCTGGGGTGTCTCCAGGGTTACTATTGGAGTCGCTTCTAGCGTGGTGCACAGTAGGCTGTTTCTCCTTGGTCTTCAGGTCCTTGTGTGTGAGGCACAGAGTCAGCTGAAGTGAGGAGGAGCGCGGCCCTCCGTGCTAGTCCTCTGGATTGTTGCCTTCCTTCTCTAGAACCTGCCATTATTTTAGAAATGAACAAAAGCGAAAACTAAGCAGTGATTAGAGTTTCTTTCCTTCTTCTGTAGTCAGTAATGTTTTATTACAACTGACCCTTTATAATACACCCACCTTCTACTGTGGGCTAAAGTTTTGTCCATATCCCTGACATTTTATGTATATAGAGAGCAGTAAAACTCCTGTTTTTTGTTGATTATGACTTTTCATATAGAGCTGTGAGGATCTTGCCCTCAGCTTGAGAGTATACATGTTCTGAAAGTTAGATACAGCACTATTATTACCTTTCATTGTCTCCCTTATATTAGCCCACTAGCTTGCAACAGTCATATCTGATCAAGTCTCAAGCCATCTGTAAAATCTGAGGCCTTAACATTGTCTACAGGACAAAACCCAGTCTCTTCATCGTCTTCCTTATCCTCAATCTTCCTTCCATCCTCATTGTCCTCCATCCCTTTCCAAACACCTCTCATTCCTGTCACTTAAGATTACTGTGATTACTTGTATATTCCTCACAAACTATAGATAATTTTAAATTCCTGTTTCACCTCCTGCTTTAAATCTGGCTCAGGAGTCACTTTTTAGAACATTTTATTTTACAGTGTGTTGGGTCTTCCTTGCTGTGTGGGCTTTTTCTCTAGTTGCAGTGAACGGGGGCTCCTCTCCAGCTGTGGTGTGTGGGCTTTTCATCGCAGTGGCGTCTCTTGTTGTGGTGTCAGCAGCTGTAGCTCCCGGGTTCTAGAGCATGGGCTGAACAGTTGTGGGGCATGGGCTTAGGTGCTCTGTAGCATGTGGGATCTTCCTGAATCAGGGATCAAACCCACGTCTCCTGCATTGGCAGGTGGATTCTTTACCACTGAGCCACAGGGAAGCCCCAGATGTCACTTTTTAAAAATGAAGCCTTTACAGACCACAGTCCCTCTCTGTGAGAACATGTGCATGTTTTCTTGTATTCTTGATGACTATGAGCTCTCTGAGAGTAAGGACTCTGTGTCCTAAGCATTAAATCTTTATTGAGTGACTCAACCCTCATAATAAATGTCTGATTGCTTCAGAAGCTGTCTTTTTCCATTAAGTTATTTCAACTTATAGTCTTTATTTTATTACAAAAAAAAAAAATTCTATAGTTCTTGAAGATTGAGGACCATTTGGAAGTTATTTTTGCATAATCTACTTAGTAAATTGTAAGGGTATAAATATAAATTTCAATGTGATAATTTTGATTAACACTCTTTAACTGAGTTCAGACCCTGAATCAACGGTGTCACATATTTGAAATTTGTGGCAGATTTTTAAAATAATATTTGACTATAGCCTGAATCATGTTGTTATTGTTGAGGCGCTGAGCTGTGTCTATGTTAGCCCACGGACTGCAGTGCACCAGGCTCCCGTGTCCTTCACTGTCTTCTGGAGAGGAATTACTCAAATTCGTTTCCATCGAGCCAGTGATGCTATCTAACCATCTTATACTCTGCCACCCTTTTCTCCTTTTGCCTTCAGTCTTTCCCAGCATCAGGATCTTTTCCAATGAGTCAGCTCTTTGCAAGAGGTGGCATTGGAGCTTCAGCATCAGTCCTTCCAATGAATATTCAGGGTTGGTTTCCTTTAGGATTGACTGGTTTGATCTCCTAGCTGTCCAAGGGACTCTCAAGAGTCTTCTCCAGAACCACATTTCGAAAGCATCAGTTCTTCAGTGCTCAGCCTTCTTTATGGTCCAACTCCCCCAGATTTCTTAACTCAGGTTTCCTGATCTCCAAAGGTCTCCTTCTGTGTCTCACCAATTCTGTTTCATATACAGCTGATTTCTATCTTGTGTTGTTCTGATACCATAATATATTTAAACACAAAACATTGTGTTGTATATTGTAGTCAGAAAATCTCTGTGAAAGAGGAGTGTGATCTTCTTACATGTATGTATAAAGTCCCTCAGTGTCTCTGCATTGTCCTCAGGATGAATTTCCAAACTGCTTACCAGGGAAAAGGTAGGAGATTCATTTGTCTCTTTTCTGTTTGTATATCCTTGGTCCATATTTATTGCTATCTTCCTGTTTATCTATCTATCCATCTTTTATGTATCCCTACCCACCTACCATTATATCTACTACTGTGGGCAAGAATCCCTTAGAAGAAATGGAGTCACCATCATAGTCCACAAAAGAGCCCAAAATGCAGTACTTGGATGCAGTCTCAGAAATGACAGAATGATCTCTGTTTGTTTCCAAGACAAGCCATTCAATAACACAGTAATCCAAGTCTATGCCCTGACCAATAATGCTGAAGAAGCTGAAGTTGAACGGTTCTATGAAGACCTACAAGACCTTCTAGAACTAACACCCCAAAAATATGTCCTTTTCATTATAGGGGACTTGTATGCAAAAGTAGGAAGTCAGGAAATATCTGGAGTAACAGACTAATTTGGTCTTGGAGTACAGAATGAAGCAGGGCAAAGGCTAACAGAGTTTTGCCAAGAGAACGCACTGGTCATAGCAAACACCCTCTTCCAACAACACAAGAGAAGACTCTACACATGGACATCATCAGATGATCAATACTGAAATCAGATTGATTGTATTCTTTGCAGCCAAAGATGGAGAAGCTCTATACAGTCAGCAAAAACAAGGCTGGGAGCTGACTGTGGCTCAGATCATGAACTCCTTATTGCCAAATTCAGACTTAAATTGAAGAAAGTAGTGAAAACCACCAGACCATTCAGGTATGACCTAAATCAAATCCCTTATGATTATACAGTGGAAGTGACAAGTAGATTCATTCAAGGGATTAGATCCAATAGAAAGAGTGCCTGAAGAAGTATGGATGGAGAAGGTTCGGAACATTGTACAGGAGGTAGGGATCAAGACGATCCCCAAGAAAAAGAAATGCAAAAAAGGCAAAATGATTGTCTGAGGAGGGCTTACAAACAGCTATGAAAAGAAGAGAAGCAAAAGGCAAAGGAGAAAAGGAAAGATATACCCATTTGATTGCAGAGTTCCAAAGAATAGCAAGGAGAGATAAGAAAGCCCTCCTCAGTAATCAATGCAAAGAAATAGAGGAAAACAATAGAATGGGAAAGACTAGAGATCTCTTCAAGAAAATTAGGGATACCAAGGGAAATTTTCATGCAAAGATGGGCTCAATAAAGGATGGAAATGGTATGGACCTAACAGAAGCAGAATATATTAAGAAGCGGTGGCAAGAATAAAGAGAAGAATATACAAAAAAGGTCTTCAGGACCCAGATAAATCATGATGGTGTGATCACTCACCTATAGCCAGACATCCTGGAATGCAAAGTCAAGTGGGTCTTAGGAAGCATCGCTCCAGAAAAAGTTGTACGACTCTTTTCTTATAGGTGATGGAATTCCAATTGAGCCATCTCAAATCCTAAAAGATGATGCTGTGAAAGTACCGCACTCAATATGCCAGCAAATTTGGAAAACTCAGCAGTGGCCACATGACTGGAAAAGGTCAGTTTTCTTTCCAATCCCAAAGAAAGGTAATGCCAAAGAATGTTCAAACTACCACACAGTTGCACTCATCTCACATGCTAGCAAAGTAATGCTCAAAATTTTCCAAGCCAGACTTCAACAGTATGTGAACCATGAACTTCCAGATGTTCAAGCTGGATTTAAAAAAGGCAGATGAAGCAGAGATCAAATTGCCAACAACCATTGTATCATTGAAAAAGCACAAGAGTTTCAGAAAACCATCTACTTCTGCTTTATTGACTATGCCAAAGCCTTTGACTGTGTGGATCACAACAAACTGTGGAAAATTCTTTGAGAGATGGGACTATCAGATCACCTGACCTGCCTCCTGAGAAATCTGTATGCAGGTCAAGAAGCAACAGTTAGAACTGGACATGGAACAACAGACTCGTTCCAAATTGGAAAAGGAGTACGTCAAGGCTGTATATTGTCATCCTGCTTATTTAACTTATATGCAGAGTACATCATGAGAAACACTGGGCTGAAAGAAATGCAAGCTGGAATCAAGATTGCCGGGAGAAAGATGATGACACCACCTCTATGGCAGAAAGCGAAGAACTATAGAGCCTCATGATGAAAGTGAAAGAGGAGAGTGAAAAAGTTGGCTTAAATCTCCACATTCAGAAAACTAAGATCATGGCACCTGGCCCCATCACTTCATAGCAGATAGATGGGAAAACAGTGGAAAGAGTGACAGATTTTATTTTTGGGGCTCCAGAATCACTGCAGATGGGGAACTGCAGCCATGAAATTAAAAGATGCTTGCTCCTTGGAAGAAAAGTTATGACCAACCTAGACAGCATATTAAAAAGCAGAGACATTCCTTTGCCAACAAAGGTCCATCTAATCAAAGCTATGGTTTTTCCAGTAGTCATGTATGGAAGTGAGAGTTGGACTATAAAGAAAGCTGAGCACTGAAGAATTGATGCTTTTGAACTGTGGTGTTGGTGAAGACTCTTGAGAATCCCTTGGACTGCAAGGAGATCCAACCCATCTATCCCAAAGGAAATCAGTCCTGAATATTCATTGGAAGGATTGATGGTGAAGCTGAAATTCCAGTACTTTGGCCACCTGATGCAAAGAACTGACTCATTAGAACTGACCCTGATGCTGGGAAAGATTGAAGGCAGGAGGAGAAGGGAACGACAGAGGATGAGATGGTTGGATGGCATCACCAACTCAATGGACATGAGTTTGAGTAGGCTCTGGGAGTTGGAGATGGACAGGGAAGCCTGGCGTGCTGCAGTCCATGAGGTCGCAAAGAGTCGGACATGACTGAGCAACTGAACTGAACTGACCCACCTACACACCCCATTTCTGAGTACTCCGTTTTGCAGCCTGGGTGAGCCTATGTTCTGTCTTGCCTCTGGGGCTGGGAAGTGCCCTTCCCTTGGTGTGAAATACCTGTGAAAGTGAAAGTGTTAGTCCCTCAGTCCTGTCTGACTCTTTGCGACGCCATGGACTGTAGCCCACCTAGCCCGCCAAACTCTTCCATCCATGGGATTTTCCAGGCAAGAATACTGGAGTGGGTTGCCATTTCCTTCTCCAGGGGCTCTTCCTGACCCAGGGATTGATCCCGGGTCTCCGCATTGCAGGTCTGCAATGCAGGTCAGTTGCAGTGACCTGCAGTATAGTCACTGCAATTAATGACCATATTAATTATTTTCAGTCTCTTCTAACTATAAGAGACTTTAAAGTGTTATTCACTCAGTCATGTCTGACTCTTTGAGACTCCATGGACTGTCGTCTACTATCTGAGCTATCAGGGAAGCAGTGAAATAACTGGCCCACAGATTTATCCTAGTTTGTAACACATCCTTAAACAGATGAGCACTCATCTCTCCCACAAAACTGAGTTTGAGGAAAGCAAAGGTCACATTCAGCTAACTCATCATCGTGTGGCCTATTGCAGATACTGTGTAAATATTCTTACATGAATAAAGGAAAGAATATATTTTATCCCACTAGGTGTCCCCAGTCTCTTTTACTGTGCCTAGCACATATTAAAGCATCCAATATTTATGAATGAATAAATGTTAATGATAATCTAACATCATAACGGTTACTTCTGCTTTCTTTTCTATTTGAATGTGAGACTTTTATTGTTTGTGAAGGTTTTCACCTGAACCTTCTTTGAACCTCTCGCACTGCAGAAAAGAAATGTTGCTGTGAAATAAAACTCCTCCCTATTTTTTTTAATTTGTTGCCTTATTTGAATAATAACCAGTAATGCAACTAAATACCTATGTTGTGCTATTTGAAGTTAACAAACATAAAAGAAACTGCTTCCAGGCTGCCAATTTTAAAATAATGGCATATGAAACACTTATTTTTGTGTCTATCCAAACCAGAGTATGATTGCAACAGTGTTCTTTTTTTAAATTTTAAAAAGAACCTGTTACTTATTGTTTATATGTGCAAAATAATTTCACTTATCTGTGCAGACAGTCTTGTTTAGTGAAAAGTACTTAGAATAGACAAGGAAATACCCTTGCATTTGGGGAGGGATGGGATGGTGAGCCTCACATTCAGGTCTCAGTGCTTTAAAATATTGGCACTGAGTTTGAAATGTAACCTGTCACAAGGCAGTTGACAAGAATACTTGCTGAATCCATGTAAGTACCGCAGTGGAATGTACTTGTGATACCATCTACCGAAACATTAACCTTCAGTTTAGAAATATAAAAAGTTTTGTATACTGCATGAATAGATGAGTGGCCATATTAATTATTTTTAGTCTCTTCTAACTACAAGAGACTTTAAAGTGTTAGTCACTCAGTCATGTCTGACTCTTTGAGACTCCATGGACTGTCGTCTACCAGGCTCCTCTGTCCATGGAATTCTCCAGACAAGAATACTAGAGTGGGTAGCCACTCCCTTCTCCAGAGGATCTTCCCAATTCAGGGATTGAACCTGGGTCATGCATTGCAGGCATATTTTTTACCATCTGCTGCTGCTGCTAAGCCGCTTTAGTCGTGTCTGACCATGTGCAACCCCATAGATAGCAGCCCACCAGGCTCCTCTGTCCCTGGGGTTCTCCAAGCAAAAACACTGGAGTGGGTTGCCATTTCCTTCTCTAATGCATGCATGCATGCTAAGTCGCTTCAGTTGTGTCTGACCCTGTGGGACCCCATGTCCAGCAGCCCACCAGGCTCCCCTGTCCACAGGATTATCTAGGCAAGAATACTGGAGTGGGTTGCCATATCTTTCTCCATTTTACCATCCAAGTCACCAGGAAAGCCCAAGCCCTCGCATTATAAAGCCTCAGAGCTCAACTCCAGAGAGGTTAAATAAATTATCTAGGTCATTGAGCTTGTTAATGACAGAGGCAGGATTAGAATCTAGATTTTCTGATCTCAGTATAATGTTCTTTTATTTTTCATTATAAGATTTCTACAAATGAATGTGTTTGGTTCCACAAAGGTAGATGAAGCTCAGAAAGCTACTTAAGATAGTGAGAGGTTTTCTTCAGGGAAATAAAAGTTGATGTCAGTTTGTAGGCATTGGCCCGAGGCCCCATGCTGCCACGCCTTTTATTGTGTGAGATAAATGGGAGTAGGAAAATGAGATGGTACAGAAACAGGTTGTTTGTCTCCAGTCCTACACCTGGAATAACTGCCTTTGTCCCCTGCGCTGCAAAACAGCAGTCAAAATTGCTAGCCCTGAAGATAGATATCTTGCCTCCTGTAGCCAATTTTTCAGCCATTTTTTTTCCCTCTGTGCAAGAGACATCCCTCTCTCCTATTCCCTAGTGAGGGGTGCTGCCTCCAATTTCCAATTCTGTTTACTGATTAGAGGAGAAAAGATGAAACATCACCATTTTAGAACCTACAGTGGTAAAGATTCCACCTGCCAATACAGGAGGTGCAACAAGAGACGTGGATTCGATCCCTGGGTCGGGAAGATCCACTGGAGAAGGAAATGGTAATCCACTCCAGTTTTTTTGCCTGGAAAAGTCCATGGATAGAGGAGCCTTTGGGGACAGTCCATGGGGTTACAAACAGTCAGACACGACTTAGCAACTGAGGGCACGTGTGTGCGCGTGCGCGCGCGCACACACACACACACACACACACACAAGTGCATGTGTGCTAAGCTGCTTCAGTACCGTCTGACTCCTAACGACCCTATATTCTATAGCCCACCTGAATCCTCAGTCCATGGGATTCTCCAGGCAAGAATACTGGAGTGGGCTGCCATTTCATTCTCCCAACAAAAGTACTTGTAAACTATGGAAAACAAGTGACTCCCCACCTTCAGGATTTTTCTTTAATATCTATCTAAGCAAATACCTCAAGACAGAAAACTAAAGTGAGGTATAACACTTTGAAAGGTAAATGCAAACAGTTTTTGCAAGGATTATATGTGTTCATGTCTGCAAAACTCAGAAGAATCAACAGGAAAACTGAAAAAAGATCTAGAAGTGCATTAAAAAGAGCTTCTCATAGTTTTGATATGCTAATGACCCCCTATCCCAGTGGAGGGCTAGAATGGGAGGTTTCCCAAAATTATCTGACCTGAAGGAGAATACGTTTGGGAAACTGTGGTAGTTCTGCCAACACAGGAAGGGTCTGTCTCACCATTTAAAGACAGACGACCTAGGGGGCATGTTTCCACATGGCATGGACTACACATCAGCGTATGTGTGCTGATGCCAAAGAAACTAAATTAAATCCTTGTCAAAATATTTATGAGTTTGATCAAAGCTGTTAGAATATGTAAACACACACACACACACAGCTCCCACATGTTTCTAGCTTTTTAGGATCTTTCTGTCTACTGATGATATGGGTGACAATGATAATCTTATATTCAAGTGGCTTACATGTTTAACCTAATGTGTTGTTAGGTTTGATAAATAAAACTCTTATATTTGGGGTATTTTTCTAAGCAACACAATACTACTACCTTCAGTGAAATTGTGAAATATGTTTTCCTAGCAGTAATTAAGTTACAGAACTATCTTTAAGTTTTCTAGTTAACAAATCTAAATCATAATTAGATTGAGCCAATCTCTTTTTGAGTAGGGCAAGCTCCATTTCATTCATTACCTGCGGTGTGTTAGCTTCTTGAGTTCTTGTTAAGTATAATGTGCTCCAGCAATTTGGGTCTGTTTCTTACAATGTTTTAAGAAATGGTATTTCCATGCCTGACAAAAGCTTTTTGTCAAGAGTGTTTCCAGGTGGTCAGCTTAAAGATACCATCGTCATAAATACCACTGCCCCCTAGAATGGCATCTCTGTGAAGAATACCTTGACACACTCTTGGTTTCTAAGGACTTGTCACTGGGCTCAGCTTTATACACATCCCTCTCTCTATTTATTCTGCCTAGGACCTTCAGATTCTATAAACCTGCATGCATCCCATTAATCCTGCATTTTCAGAATGCCCTTTAAGAAACATGGGTTTTTGCCTAAGATGCTTTCCAATGAGCATAGCTTTCTAAATTCTAACACCCACTTAAATGAAAGCATGATTGAACTAAAACCCTTTGCAGTTCTCTTGAACTGAAAAGTACTGAAGTTTAGGATACTATAATAGAAGAAAGAAAATACATTTCCCTGCTAATCTGTTAGTAGTTTTCTGTTTTATTTCTCAAACCTAAATGTTTAGAGCTTGTGGAGAGAAACAAAGTGTCATTTCCACCAGGCATGAGAAAGAGAAAGAAGGAGGAACGTTTGGGAAGGGTAGCAAATCAACTGGTCACTGAGAATGAGCAGGGAGATGATTTTTTCTCCTGGGTAAAGTATTGAGTATGGCTCCTTTCTCTGTAAGTGCTTTGGAAATAGTAACAATAGCTGTGTGTGTGTGTGTGTGTGTGTGTGTGTGTGTGTGTGTGTGTGTGTGTGTGTGTGTGTGTGAACAATTACAATAACTCAGTAAAATGGTCTCTTTCCTCCTTACCCAAGGATTTCCTGCTGCAGATATTTACTGTGTTCCGAATATTGATACGCCCAGAGATGTTTCCAAAGGACTGGACTGTCATGCGCTTGGTGGCTAACAAGTAAGACATTTACATTGATGATAATTGCAACTCATTGAATATGGGAAGTGGAGAATATGGTACATTCACTTTGATCTCAAATTTGAAACCTCCAAATCCTGAAGTTCTTTTTCTTTGCTTCTGAGTTAACTCGTCTCACTTGTTTTGTCTGTCTCTTTGCTTGCCTGCTTGCTTTTCCTAATCATTACTATTTGTTTTAAATAGGTAGTATGTTAACATAGTTCAAAAATCAAACTATAACAGAATATGCCTCAAGAAGTCCGTCTCCCACCTACTTTATTTACCCCTACTCCCAGCCTGCAGTAACCACTTTTATTTGTTTCTTGCATGTCCTTCCACTGTTCCTTTATGCAGAGCTTAGCAGGTAGCAGAATAAATGAACTGTCCTGCAAATCTTTCTTTTAAATAAAAATCCTAGCAATCTTTCCAAATCAATACGTAGAAAGTCCCTCATTCATTTATGGTTTCTTTTTCTTTTGTAGCTGTATAATATTCCACTGACTAGGTGTACCATAGGTTATTTAATACCAGCTTTATTTCTGGACCCTTGAGTCATTTCTGATCTTTCTTAACTCACTTTAACTCAGAGAATACATTCAGCCTCTCCCATATGCTGAGCACTGGGAATAAGATAGGACCCCTGAGTTAGACAGGTGAAGATTAAAGTTCCTTTTACATACCTGAGTGATGTGTATTTTCAGAAGGCTGAAAATAGTGTTCTGAAGGAAGTTCAGGAAGAGACACAGGCATCTGGGGAGTTACTGATGTTGACAAAATTAGCTTATATTAAGCATATTGGGGGGGAAAGTAAAATGATCTCAGGTCAATAGTTGAATGAGTAGGAACCAGGAGAGGAGAGTAAGGGGTGGTCAGAACGGCCTTCTATTCCAGGAGCTATTCCTGGAGGGCACAGCGTCATGGGTTTATCTGCTCTCACGCTTCTGGTCTCTATTATCTCAGGATGTGAAATGAAGATGAAGTGGGTTTGTTTGTTTGTTTTTAGGAAAGTGGCTTGATCTTTACCTCCACATTTATAATTTACCCTATTTCATAAGCATCCTTTCCTTCCAGCCCACATTTGCCTCCCTCTCCTTCCTCCTCTTCTCCCATCCCCAAAACCCTCATGCTCAGGTGAAGCTTGGATTCTTCAGGTATCTGTTCATGGGTCAAAAACACCATTTGTCTTCCCCAGGTACCCAAATATGATGAAGGTAAGAGCCCCAGGAAGATAGGGTTTGATGTTGATTAGATATGCCTAATGTGGCTTCTGCTGCAGTACACATTTAGAGACGAGGAGGTGTTAAAATGCCGTGTTAAAAACTTTGTGAAGTAACAAATTGTATAATATAGCATATTATATTTTACATAAGTACAGAAACAGCTTTTCCATTTTGAAGACTAATTGAGAATCCTGAAATAGCTCTCTTTAGAGTTTAGCATATTTAGTTTGATATCTGTGAGTAGAATCAAATAACTCTTCATCTGGATGTCCAGATGCTACAGGTTTAAGTGGGAACCATTGGTCATGTTTCTGGCCTCATTACCAAATAACAAATATTCTGGGTACCTGGAGAGGGTGTTGAGTGGTCCAGGGAGCCAGCACAGGAAGGGGTCTATGCTGTTGACATCATCATCATACAGCATCATTATTTGGTCATCCTGCCTGCATCTGTGTGCAGAGGGATATTTTGACTTGAATTAGAATTTCCAGTGGCAGACATTCAAACTGAAAGTGAATTTAACATTTTGTTCCTTTTGTACAAAGGTAGTGGTTTAGCTTCTGAAAGCCATGACAGTCATGTGGCTTATGATAGGAAATGCCATCTCACTCTGCCGCCACCTAAAAATCGCTACTACACTTGGGAAGACTTGTCATGTGAGTGGGGAGCAAACTTAGAAGTCAGATTCTGTTTTTGAGTAAACTTACAATGTTCAAGATTTCCATCCCTAATGTTAGCTAAATAGGAGCATGGTTCTGTTAGAGATGAGCTCTGTGTAATGTGTTTAAACCAAAGATTAGTCCCATAGCAAACCTAAGAAAAAGGTCGTAAGACTTTGCTGAATGCAGTACCATCATTCCATTGACACCCAAGTCAGTGCTGATAGGAATCTGGCACTGCTTTTCCCCTGGTGATGTCTGGCTGTGGTATATCCAACCTAATTCATAGACAGGACTCCACAGCCTGTGAACCACCTGCCAAGTTGGAATAGACCCCCTGATTTCAGCTGTTCAGTTTCCTGTCCTCTCCTCATTTAACTGTCATAGTCATTTCCCATTCAAACCTTGAAAGCATGTGGGATCTTTCTTGTGTGATCATGGTTTTTCCAGTAGTCATGTATGGATATGAGAGTTGGACTATAAAGGTGAGCACTAAGAATTGATGCTTTTGAACTGTGGTGTTGGTGAAGACTCTTGAGAGTCCCTTGGACTGCAAAGAGATCCAACCAGTCCACCCTAAAGGAAATCAGTCCTGAATATTCATTGAAAGGACTGATTCTGACACTGAAACCCCAATACTTTGGCCACCTGATACGAAGAACTGACTCATTGGGAAAGACCCTGATGCTGGGAAAGATTAGAGTCGGGAGGAGAAGGGGATGACAAAGGATGAGATGGTTGGATGGCACCACCGACTCAACGGACATGAGTTTGCGTAAACTCTGGGAGTTGGTGATGGACAGGGGGGCCTGGCATGCTGCAGTCCATGGGGTCACAGAGTCAGACACGACTGAGTGACTGAACTGATAGTTCAGAAATAAACCTTCAGCTATTTGTGTCTTATCTGTTAAAAAATATAAACATCAATAGTATTGATAGAGAAATAAATCTCTGAAAGATATTTTAAATATGTTAAAGAGCCCACACCAGAAATTAAAAGGTTTTACTTTGTTAAATTATATAGAAGCAAGTTTCAGAAGCTAGATCTAGGTCCCTGCAGTTGACCACCTTTTCTTCCATGACACTAGAGAAATATTTGAGAAGCGCCCCTCAAAGAGGCATTTTCACCCAAACTTCCACTTTTACTACCCACTTGTATGCTTGATACATGTCACATTGATGGTAACTGGCCCAGAAGTCACCGTTGTCTAGGCTTGAACTCAATTGAATAGCTCATCTCACAAAGAATGTGTTCTTTTATATGTGGGTCCTTTCTTCCAGTGTTTTCAAGTCAGTTAAATGCTGTCTTTAAACTGTGCTGTCCCTAATCCTGTAGCTTCTCTGCATTATGTGAAGTCCTACCAAAAGCTATGACTATAAAAACCTGGCTGTTAGTATGGTCTTTTGTTTTTTTTCTACCTGAATGTCTCACATTGTGTGTTCAGGCTAAATTTCCCAAGGATAAGAAAGCTGACTTCTGCTTGCCTGCAAAGCTTAATTGTGCCTGGCCACTGTAAGTTCTTGGTAGATGTTTCACATGAGGACAACTGCTCAATCTGAGAAAGAAGGAACATAAGGAAGATGAAAATTGAGTACCAAAAATACAGGACACTTTGAGACAGGCTTCTCTCCACCCTCTTCCATACACATTGCAAAATATAGTACAAAAATAAAGTCACAGCTTTATACATATTTTCAAGATTTGCTTACTGAGGAAAGTAAAAATTCCCTGGCCCTGCAGTTAAAATTTCAGACCCTTATTTTGTTTATCTTCTCTGCATGTTGGCTTCAAACATTTACTTGTGTGTGTGTGTGTGTGTGTGTGTTTTCCCACCAAACACTGAATTGTTTAGCTGATTATTACCTTCACCAGTTTATGTTCAAATGAGATATATATAGCAAATAAGTGATTTATGGAATCAGAGATTCTTAGGAAGGTCATCCATTCCTTCATTGACTCTTTCATTCAGTAAATATTTTCTAGTGCCTAATCTGTAAAATTTTAATGTCATCATTAAAAAGCACAGTTCTGAGAGGGGAGCTATGAAAGGAACTTTGTTCTGGACTGGAATAGGAGGAGTTTTTATGAAGGAGTGAAACTTGTGCTGAAATCTGTAGCAGGAGTTAATAGGCAGACAGCAAAGGAAGACTTCTTATCAGCAGGAATAGCATACACACAGGCCCTGTGGTCAGAGTGAAGATGGTACATTCAAGGATCTGGAAGACTGTGTGGAGGAAGTGTGAGGTGCGAAGGAACCAATAAAAATGAGGTTGGAAGAAGACAAGGTCCAGATATTAGGGGGTAAAGAGACAAGAGAGAAACCAGGAAGGACCAGTTAGGAGCTTAATACAGCAGTCTGGGTAAGAGACGATGATGACTTGAACAGGTGGATTGCAATAATGGTAGTAGGAAGATCGATTTTTTTTAAATTTATTAATTTTTTTATTGAAGGATAGTTGCTTTACAGAATTTTGTTGTTTTCTGTCAAACCTCAACATGAATCAGCCATAGTTATACATATATCCCCTCCCTTTTGAAATTCCCTCCCATCTCCCTCCCCACCCCACCCTCCTGGGTTGATACAGAGCCCCTGTTTGAAGACAGAGATGACAAGTCTTGCAGATGGCTGGATGTGGGTGGGAGAGAAAAAAGTTTGAAGATGGCTCTTAGAATTGTGGCCTCAACAGAATGACAAATGGTGGTAACATTCACTTAAATGGAAGATACTGAGAGAGGAGTGGGAGAGGTGAGGGATCCTTTATCGAGCAGAAATTTAAGATGCTGTTAGATACCCAAGTGGAGATGTAAGAGAAGAGGCTGGACATGCTTGTATGGAGCTCAGAGAAGTTAAGACTAGCGACATGCTAATACGTTTGAGGTCCTCGGCATTGGGTAGTGTTTGAAGTCATCAAACTGAACGAGAGCACTCTAGAGGAAAGTACAGATTGAAAAGAGAAATCTACTTAAGACTGGGCCCTGGAACATGCCAACCTTCCAAGGTCAAGATGTTTGGAAGCCACCAGCAACAGAGATGGAAAAGGAGTAGCCTATGATGTAAGATGAGAACCAGAAGGGCATAATACCAACCACATGAGGGAAATATTTCATAAAGGAAGGAGGTAAAGAGCTTCTGGGAGGTTGGAGGATGAAGATTGACAATTATCCCTGGGTTTTGGCAGTGGGATGCAGATACTGGTGACCTTGACAAGTACTGTTTCAGTGGAGCAGTAGAGATGAAAGTCTTATCAGAGTGAATTCAAGAGCAGATGGGAATTGAAAAAATGAAAGCAATAATTATCAGCTCTTTAGAAGATTTTGCTATAAGAAGGAGCAGAGAAATGTGGCTATATCTGGAAGGAGATATGAACGCTAAGATTCATTTCTGAATATGGAATATTATGCATGTTGGTTTACAGATAGGAAGGGCACAGAAAAAAGAAATATTGATAGTGCTAAAGAAAACAGGCCTAAGTGAAGAAACAGTGTCCTTGGGTAAGCCAGTAGGGGTGAGATAAAGTACAGGATTTCTCATTGTGCCTGTCTGAGATCACCTTTCCTGAAGGTAGCGCTGTCCACTGTCAACTTGCACTGGAAATTGGGTCAGCTGCGTAAGCATACAGTTTAGTTCCATTGACATTGTTTTTTGTGGTGAGACTTTCTCAATGAAGGAAGCTCACCACACTTAGGGTAGCACTGATAAAGTACCCACCAGGAAGCTTGGCTTTAGCCAGGAGCTTTGATACTTTAGCTAGGAGCATTGATCCATTGTAACAGGAAGGAAGACAAAGTATGTGATACTGACTATGAAAAGTTTTATGTTAGAGTAGATGATCTGTTGAAAGTGAAAAATTGAAAGTGTTAGTTGCTCAGTCATGTCTGACTCTTTTCAACCCCGTGGACTGCAGCCCTTTAGGCTCCTCTATTCATGGAATTTTCCAAGCAAGAATACTGAAGTGGGTTACCAGTCCCTTTTCCAGGGGATCTTCCCCACCTGGGGATTGAACCATATCTGCTGCATTGCAGGCAAATTCTTTACCATCTGAGCCACCAGGGAAGCCTGAGGTCTGCCAGGCTTCTCTGTCCATGGAATTTTCCAGGCAGGAATACTGGAGAAGGTAGCCATTCCCTTCTCCAAATGTTCTTCCAACCCAGGGATTGAGCCAGGGTCTCCTGGCTTGCACGCAGATTCTTTATCATCTGAGCCATCAGGGAAGCCCATTATCTGTTGAAGATCCATTGAAAAATAATTACTATTGTTTTTTGTTGATGGTGGGGTTTTTCTATTAGGGTTATTATCTTTAAATACTTTACTGTGGTGGGGGGTGGGGGCATGGGAGAAGATAGTGATTTTTACCAAAAACTGTATATTACTAAGAGAAATGTGCCATACTTCCAGAGTTATAGTAAATATTTAAAAAAGAATTGCCTGCATCTCCTGGTGAGGTGTGAGGAGTTGGTAGAATGAATATATGAGGAAAGGCAAGAATATATTAGGATTTAAGTCTAGTAGGCCAAACAAACAAAAACTGAGGCTGTTGCCACATGAGTGATTTTGTACCAACACTGCCCAAAGGAGAAGGTCATGGAATTTCTAAAAATCCTTCCCTTTCAATCCTCGTTGATTCTTTTGACCTCACCTGCACTGCATACCTCCTTGACTAAAAGCAAAATCACTTCTTTTCTTGCCTTCCTGTTTTGGCTTATTCTGTGACCTCCATTTAGAGTGGCTTTCTCCATCAGCTTTGCTTGTCTTAATCTCAGTCTCTTCTTCAAAATATCTATAGAAACAGTATTGGTTCCTTCACAGTGATAAATGTACCATACCAATAATAGATGTTAATATAAGGGAAACTGGGTATGATGTATACAGGAACTCTGTATTATCTTTGCAATAATCCTGTAAGCCTAAAACTGTTGTTAAAAAAAAGTTTATTTAAAAAAAAGTAGCTATAGAAAAGTATAAAAAGTTCTACAAGGCTTACATTTTAGAAATATCTAGTACAGCAAATAATTATCACAAACCATAGATTTAAATACCTGTTTGAAACTACAGTCATTCAGCAAACACTTACTGGGCTAGGCCCTTGGTGATGCAGTGTTTACCATAGACAAATTTCCCAAATGTCATTGCTCACCAAGTTCCAACCCTCATCTATCTTCTTTTCCATCTCTAACACCAGACCTCAAGATGAATGATCACATGCATCAGAATTACGTGGCTGAGCCCTGGCATGATCTCACCAAGCCATAGCCTCTGGTGAGGCCCTAAAGCCTTATGTATCTTTCAGGTGCTACTCATGTACTGACATTTGAGGACCACTAGCTTAGGTCAGTTTCTCTGATGGCTGTCCAGGGTTTTGATCTGCCCTCTTAACCCTCTAGTTTATAGGGAATTTGTCATCCTCCAAGTTTAGATCTCCTTAGTTTTTCAGTGCACAAACATTAACCTTGTTGATGGCCAGTTTATCCAAAAACTGGATATCGGAATCCAAAATATTCAGTTTATTTATAATTTATGGAGATGGGCTTTTGCTTGAGCAGATTATCAGGTTAGAGTAGTTTTCAAAAGGACAGTTTATAGGATGAGGTTTCTCTAGGGGGGATGGCATTGCATAAAAATACTTTCTAAATGCCAGAAATGAAGTGGCAGCTGGAAAATTTGAAGAAAGAGTTTTGATTTCCTGTGTGCTAGTTTCCCGTTTATGTATACATTTATCATGCTGTGCCATAGATTAGGGTTGTCAAAAGTGGTCTTTATGCTTGCATTCCTATGGCAGACATCAGTATTTTGACCATTTGTAGCAACAGATTGCAAACCTTTCTTGGCTATTAAATTGGAGCCCTGAGATTTGAAAAGTCCACATATTCAGAAACTGAGTCATGAGTAAAAGAATAAAACCAAAGGAGCCACATGGTTTTGGGTAAATTAGAACAAGTAAAAAAAAATCCTTAAACACTACAGGTTTCCACCACAGTGAAGGAGCCATAATATATATATGCCTTTTTAGCTGATTGAGGGCCTGTATGCCAGGAAACTGTCTTAGTGCTGAGACATAAAAAGCTCTGGGAGCTGCCTCTGTGACTTGGGCTGAGGATTATAAGCATAAATGAAAAGCGATTGAAATAGTCATTTTAAGATCTTTTTAGCCCTGGGAAGTCATATTTTTGAAGGTCTTATCCCTCATCATACCACCTGCCGCATGCCAAAATGAAAAGCAGTTTTTACATTTTGTTTTTTGAAGTATTGGCCTATGGAATAAATTGCCAGGCTTCCCTGGTGACTGAGACAGTAAAGAATCTTCCTGCAATGTAAGAGACCCGGGTTCGATCCCTGGGTCAGGAAGATCCCCTGGAGAAGGAAATGACAACCCACTCCAATATTCTTACCTGGAAAACCTCATGGACAGAGAAGTCTGGCAGGCTTCAACCCATGGGGTCGCACAGAGTCAGACATGACTGAGCAACTAACAAACACACGCAGTACTTTCCAAAGCCCCTGAAAAGGCCTGTGCCCTGTACTTCTTATGCCTGATGATAAAGCACCCTTGGTATGAGGGTGAGATGTTCAGTGTAGAGCAAGGATGCATGTCCTGTTAAAGAACCACAGTAGTCACTGGCCTAAAATTCTTGAAGGCAGGAGAGTGTGAAGCAGTGTTGTTTGGAATGTGTTTCTGACTTGAACCTCTCCAGAACCTTGCTCTTCAAAAGTTGGATTGTGAATCAACAGCGTGAACATTTCCTGGCGCTTGTAAGAAATGCAGAACTTTTGGCCCTATCCCAAGCCTGCTGAATCATGATCTGCATCTTAAATGATCACCAGGCATCCATGGAAGTTTGTCTAACTTTTAAAAATGTTTGTCTAGAGCAATGGTTCTCAACTCTGGGTGTACAAAGAAATCACCTGGGAGCTTTACTGATCCTGAGGTCCACATTGCACCCCAGTCCAATTATTAAATCTTTTGGGTGTGATCCAGACATCTGTGTTTTTTAAAGTTCCTCAGTGATTCCAGTAAGCAGTCAGCTTGAAGCTCACAGGTCCTTCATAAAGCCAGAGAGAGTCCTTGTTGTTTACCAGCAAGCACTGTTCAAGAAGCCATGGATTTTGTTCATGTGTTTGGGATCCAGCATATAGATTACAAATGAGTAGTCTTTGCCAAGGAATCATCTCACTTGGAAGGTTGAGTTTGTTGGCTCCTTTCCACAGCATTGGGCCCAATAATCCAAATCTCAGATACATCATGTTTTACTAACACTAGAGGTTACTGTTTCTGAACAACAGTTCAAGCTAGAGTTGTGGGCCAGAAGGTGGTTTTGATGTGAAACTCAGGTATCATGGTTCTGTGTATATTTCTTCATTGACTATTGAAGGAAAACATTTGTTAAGGATGCAAATTTTTCTTCTTTAAACTTAGAAGCCCAACAATGCAATAGGTGCTGGACAAAGAGCCCCTTCCTTGCCTGATAGCGTTCCATTTTCTGATGAATAAGCTTTAGTTTTATACAGTAAGATTTGAATGAACTGCTTTAGAAACTTAACCAGTTACCACCTTGGATTTCATCAGTGAACATTTATGTTCTCCAAAAACTATAAATATTCTTCTAATGAGTAAATATTCTTTTAATCTCTATTTTACCAGTAGGATAACCAAGGTGTGAGGTTGATGAGGTGTTTTGTTTTGTTTCATGTTATTTTACCTAGGGTCATACAACTACATCCCTCATTTACAAATCCTGCAATGAGAACTAGGGCCTCATCACATCACAAGCACTTCCTTATGCATGCATCTTAGGAAAGGCCAAAGAGATTTTAAAGATCAATCATTTATAAATTGGTGCTTGGTTTCTGGTGGTTTGGGGAGTGACCTATCTTGTTTCAATAAATGCTGTTATCTGACATTAAATGAGCCAATTGGAATTGCATTCAGTTTTGAACATATGCTCTTGTAGCTGTTAAAAGGAGCAGATTTTTAACAAATTGCTTAACTCAAGAGTTAACCAAGGATGCTTACTAAATCTTCCTTTTATAATCTCCCTAACAAGATACAGATGACTATATATGGCCCCTCTGACAGGCTTTCCCTAATTCTCCAGCCCAGAGATGCCCCATTCTCTAAACTGCTGTAACACTGTCAGTTTCACACAGCTTAGTACTGGGATATAGACAATTTCACAGTCTGTAATGGTTTCTTTAGTGGCAATGTTGTCACCATGGAGAGGGAATCTGACTCCCATAGCTCTCACATGCCCGCTAACACCTTAAATAGGGAAGAGCAGGGAGAAGACAGTCAAATAAATACTCAATATAATCTATTGCTTTAGCCTGCCCATTTCATCTGTGGGCTCTCTCTCTTGCTGTATTATATAAGTTTTTATACTTTCTTCTATGTTAATAAAATATAGACTATTGTAAATTTGTTTAAAAATTTTTGCTTTGTTTAGAAATTTAAAAATTGTAAAACATCAAGACAATATAGTTCTGAGTCATATGAATTTATAGATTTTTCTGCATATCATTTCAGTGGCAGATTCTTTTACTTTTTTTTTTCTAGGTGTCCTCTTTTTCATTTCAAATATGAATTATCTAATATTGTTCCACAGGCTTACTGAAGAGGTTTTCTTTTGTCTTAATTACTTTAGTCTTGCCTAATAAATGGTTTTCACTAATGTGAAGTTTTCAACTTAAAATGTATTCTTTTTTATCACTAGCGTCATTATTACAACAGTTCTGTACCTGTCAGATGCACTTCGGAAGAACTTCTTAAATGAAAACTTTGATTATAAGGTCAGTATCCATTTAGATAACTATCTTGCTTAGGCTAAAAGGTTTTACATTATCCCTCAAGAAATTGCCTCATGAATTTTCTTTCTCTTAGTAATAGGAAGATAAAATTATTCTGGCTACCTCAAATTAATCTTGGAACATATTAGTTTCAATTATGAATAATGTTAAGAGTTCCTCATTCTATTTGTGAATAAGTTAGGTCTATAACTATGTTCATCAACCTGGTCAAAATCATAGTGCTTAAGAGGAAAGAATGTTCTTTACTGTTACTGTAAATTTTAATTCTTTTTCTTTTTGATCCCCTGCATGACAAAAAGAACTTAGAGCATAATGTTTTAAAACATCTTTTAAAATAGAGTTTATATAAAGAATATATTTACGAAGTAAACTGTTTAGTTCCTTTAGATCTCTATCTTCTTATAATTTAGAATGAACTAGTGAAAAGAAAAAAAAATGAAAAATTAGTAAGATTCTTTAGGGCAGATCTCTCTGTAAGTTTGTAATGTAATGTGATATGCCTGGGTCTCTAGGAATTCTCAGTATACCATTTTTTAAATAGAGAATGAAAAATGGTAAATAAAGATGGGCAGTGCCTATCCTGGTTTCCCTTCTGAGTGGTGTTTTATGTTTTTGACATCTTAATTTCCCATTCTTTTAAAAGTAACATTTTATACTAAACATTCAATAAAATTTCCTTATCAGAGAACTAGAAAATGCAAAAAGTATAATAGAAACCAGTGGAATTTTAATGGTTGCATAATAGATGTCTTTATACTTTATAATAATCAAAATATCAAAATTTCATAATCACCACATTACTTCTTAATATTCAGTTTGTTTCTACTGTTTTATTCTCGTAAATTACTCTTTTTATATATTTCTTACAAAATAAAATTTGACTTATATTCCTAATTGTTTCTTTGGATGAATATTTGTAAATGAAAATGTTGAGGTAAAGGTTGTAACAATTCTATTTGATTGCCTTGGCGTACACCCGCACTAGAGGAGTCCATTTTGGGGGGCACTCTGATAAGCGGAACAATTTTTTGCTTTATTTACATTTCTCACTGAGGTGAAGTGAAGTCGCTCAGTCATGTCTGCCTCTTTGCAACCCCATGGACTGTAGCCTGCCAGGTTCCTCCGTCCATGGGATTTTCCAGACAAGGATACTGGAGTGGGTTGCCATTTCCTTCTCCAGGGGACCTTCCCAACCCAGGGATCAAACCCGGGTCTCCTGTATTGCAGGCAGATTCTTTACCGTCTGAGCCAAGAGGAAGCCCACATTTCTCACTAGTTATGTTTTTAATTATTCATTGGTTATTAATCATTAACTAGTTATTAGCTATTGACTAATTATTGACTAAAATTCATGTTTTGTGAGGTATCTGTTCTTTTGTTCATTATTTTGCTTAGAGTTTTATATTCTTTTTTATTTGTGAGCACTCTTTATGTATAAAATATATTCTTTATAATGTTTCATATTAATCTTTAATTTTACATGGTGTCAATAGAAAAGTCATTTCTTTCCCTATGTCCTCCATGTTTTTGGTTACATTTATTTCTGGAAATTTTATTTTGATCTCTTTCTAATGCGTTTTTGGTGTAAGAGAACTTAGAAGATTTGTCTGGGTGGGGAATTTTTATGTACTCTCTGAATTTAAATCAATTAGCATATCCAAAATAGTGTATGTATCTTTCTTTTTTTTTTTTTTGAGTCCTACATTTAAAGGGGTTCCAAAATGAAATCACACCAAAATAAAGTTATCCAGCTTATGCCTCAGCCTTCTTGGAGACACACAGACATGTTATGAGAGAAATGAAGTATCTACCATTTAGCATATACCAGAGATCCCATGAAACTTGGGATACAGCAATATAAAAATAGTATCTATTTAGTTAGTTTGCTTCTTTGTTATAGGAAATTTCACGGATGTATAAAAGTAAAGAGAATAATACGATGAATCCCTCATGTACCCATACCCAGGTACAGCTACTATCAACTCATGGCCCATCTTATTGCAACTCTCCCCCCATCCACTTACCACTTTTGAAGCAAATCCAAGATATTTTGTCACTTCACCTGTAAATATTTTTGTAACCCCATAGTATTTAAATATGTCATTCTCATTTTAGATCTGGGATTCCTACTTTTACCTTGCGGTCATTTTTATAAACCAGTTGTGTCTGCAGTTAGAGATGTTTACACCTTCCAAAAAGAAAAAGGTATTAGAAAAGTAAGTACCAGTGTATAATTGGGTAAGAATATGAGGCAAATCAAATGTTGTGCCCTTTAAAAAGTATTTTACTTGGAGTGATTCATAAATCTGATCTCCATAACTAGAAATCAAAGTGGAGAGGCAATGACCAAGAGGACAGCAAGCGACTTTTCTGGGAATTTCACTATTTTGAGCTTATTTAGAAATCTTTGTCCTCAGTCTTTCAGGATTCAAAAATACTATAGGAGCCAAAAATTATGAGACAAATATGTTTCACTCAAGGGTTAATATGTGAATTTGAATTAGAGGCCTCAAGACATGTATTAATACATTGTACAAATTTCCAGTTTTAAAATGAATGTCATGGGGATGTAATGTACATACAACACTGGTGATTCTAGTTAATAATACTGCATTGCATATTTGAAAGTAGCTAAGAGAGTGCATCTTGAAAGTTTTCATCGAAAGAAAAAACATTGTAACTAGTTATGGTGATGGATATTAACTGGACTTACTGTGGTGGCAATTTTGCAATATATACAAATATTCAAATTGTTACGTTGTGTACCTAAAGGCTATAATATGATATTATGTCAGTTATACCTCAGTAAAAGATGTGTACATTAAACATTTTTAGTTAAGAACATGTTGTCTTTTAATTCAGAAAGATAGATTGTGTCCTAAAAAGACACAGATAACTTCTTTTTTCTGGAGTCTTTGTATCAGGTTTGATTTCTGTTCTATTTCAGATATGGTGACATGCGGGTAACAATGGGTTGTGAAATTTTCAGCATGTGGCAAAATCTAGGTAAGTAATGAAAAAAGAAGCCACCCCTATTTTGTAGCTTATCACTGTCCTTGTAAGGAAACAAATGAAGATGGACAGTTGACCATTGACAGCATTTGAAACCAAGTGTCTAAATCAATAAAGAAGTCTAGAGAGACTAAGGGACAGTCTGGCGTTGAATAAGGCTACAACTGATTCTTTAAATTGGTATCTATCTGAAAAATCACCTTTCTTTTGTGTGTTCCACTGAATGACAAATTTTATAATCTAGCATTATTCCAGTAAGACCTGCAATGAGCTAACCTTTCAGAATTTGGAATTATAGCAACTCAGAATGAATTGAGGCTGTGAATCATAACGAATTTAGAATAAGGTTCATGAAACATTGACCTGAGCATCTGTACTCTTAAAATTTTGAAACCAATGGCCTATATCATAAAGACTATAGCCAAAGGATTTTAAAGCATCTGTAGTTGCTAAGAAACGATTAGATCCAGTTTTGTTAATCTGCCACAGCAGATAGAGCATATTATCCAGCAAATTGATGACACAGATCTGGTTGCATAAAAAAGAATAATATTTAGAAGAAACGTTGTTTTAAAATCTCATTGGCATTGGGTTTCTTTATAGAAAGTCATAACTTACTTAATTTGACATGTTAATTATGCATGTTTATAGCTCTGCTCTGCTTAGTTGCTCAGTTGTGTCCCATTCTTTTCAACCCTTTGGACTGTAGCCCACCAGGCCCCTCTGTCCCTGAGATTTTTGAGGCAGGAATACTGGAGTGGGTTGCCATTTCCTCCTCCAGGGGATCTTCCCCACCCAGGGATTGAACCCACATCCCCTGCATTGCAGGCAGATTCTTTATCGCTGAGCCTTCTAGGAAGCCCTAAGTTCATAGCATTCATTTACTATTGTAATTCTCCCTTGTGATTTATTAAAGTGATGGACCTATTTGAATTGAATATATAATGACCTGAAACTATATTTTCTCTTGGACTTATCCAAACACAACTTGAAAAGGGCAGAATTTGTTTTCTGTAACTAGAAATACAACCCTTATCATTTTACTTCAATTCATGTTACAGAAGTGATATTTGACCAAGATACCCCTCAAATGTAGAATACATACAGGGCAATTTGAAGAAACCTTGTTATATATAATTGAGCCCAGGGTTTGATGCTCACTGATAATTTCAGGGGGGAAAAAAAGGAAGTTACCACTTGAAAGCAACCTCCAACTGTCTAAAACCAGCCAGAGAAGCCCATGACATATGTTTAGATTCAACTGAAAAATAACCTCAATTTGTCTTATTTGAAGAACACCTCCTCTCAGTCTTCATGTTTCATTGATTCTTTGTGCTTTGTTTTTCAAAAACAGATCAAGACCCTTGGAATGTCCCTATTGCTTTTGGCATTAATTTAGCAAAGTGTTTTCCAAAGAAGGTTACATTGAAGTGCGGTTGTGGCTTAGGCTCTTGTCAGAGCTCAAATGATAAGACCTGGACAGTTCACTTGAGTTAACAGAATGTGAGAAAATGGCAGGTTAACATCTTCTAGATAAATCTTAGCACAGTCATGTGTGGTTATTTCCACATGAATCTTTCTCTAAGCCAGCATACCTGTGCCCTTAGGCCCATGGTCTGCTAAATAAAACTGGCACCTTTTGTTGCATTAAAGATGTCATTGTTTGCTTCATAAACTTTTCTCCTCTATTTTGTCTTTAACAAAAATATGTCTACCTCTCTGGGTTTTGTTTTCCTCAGAAACCTAAAGAATGTAAAACATCTCTAAAGCATGCTGGTCCCCATAACATATTATGATGTCAGTGCTCTTTTGAACAGTGGTTCCAGGAGGCTCAGTGATAAAGAATCCCCCCTGCCAAACAGGAAATGTGGGTTCAATCCCTGGGTTGGGAAGATACCTGGGGGAAGGAAATGGCAATCCACTCCAGTATTCTTGCCTGGAGAATCTCATGGGCAGAGGAGCCTGGTAGGCTACAGTCCATGGGATCGCAAAGAGCTGGACACAACTTAGTGACTGAACAACAACAATAGCACTCAGTAAACAGCATCGCCTGGAAGCTTGTAAGAAATGCAAATTCTTTGGCTCCTCTCAAGAACCTCTGAGAGGAGGCACAACAGTCTTGAGTTTCCAAGTTCTCCAGGTGATTCTTAGGCACTTGGCTAAAGACTGAAAAGCACTGCTGTAGACAGCACTCTAGCCTTTCTTTGTTTTTCCAACCCTAAAGTCTAGCTCTAGCACCCTGTTATAAAAGGCTCATTATAATCAAGTGCAAATTCCCAGCATGACATAGTTCAAGTATAAGGTGTGTGTACATTTTCACTTCATTCCTTGGTTTCTGCATTATTTCCTTAGAGTTGTGGTCATAGCCTTCCAAAACATGAGGTGAATTTTAAAGGTCATTGCTGCCATACAACAACTGGAATTGGAAACTGTTTAGAAATGTAAAAACCTCTTTTCCAACATATATTTTTACAAAATGTTAAGAAAAATTAAGTATTCATGGTACTATTTTAACACCCCTCAAAGGGCCTAAGTCAGCATGTTACTTAAGAATATCAGTATATATTAGTTATAATTTGGATCACCTATAAGTGTATAATATTGAGTGTTTTGCTTGCTAAAGGAGAATTTATTCAGATAGTTAAAGGTTTTCATTTTATACCATACACAAAAATTTTAAATGGATTAAAGACTTGAATATAAGACCTGAAACTATAAAACTCTAAAAAGAAAACATAGACAGTACAGTCTTTGACATCAGTCTTAGCAATATCTTCCTAAGTACGTCTACTTAGGCAAGGGAAACAAAAGCAAATATAAACCAGTGGGATTAAATAAAACTTAGAAATGTCTGCACAGCAAAGGATACAATCAACAAAACAACACACCACCTACTGAGTGGGAGAAGATATTTGCAGATCGTATATCCAATAAGAGGTTATTATCCAAATATATGGGGCATCCCAGGTGGCACAGTGGTAAAGAATCTGCCCTGCCAATGCAGGAGACACAGGTTTGATCCCTGCGTCGGGAAGATCCCCTAGAGAAGGGGTGGCTACCCCACTGTAGTATTCTTCCTGGAGAATTCCACGGACAGAGGAGCCTGGCAGGCTACAGTCCATGGGGTCACAAAGAGTTAGAAACGACTGCGCAACTTAGCACTCATGCAACTCAACCACAACAATAAATGATTAAAAAATGGGCAGAGAATCTGAATAGACATATTTTCAAAGGAGATGTGCAGATGACCAGCAGGCACATGGAAAGATGTTTAACATCACTAACTATTAGGGAAATGTCAATCAAAACCACAATGAGATATCATTTCATGCCCATTAGAATGGCTGTTATCAAAAAGATAAGAAGTAATAGTGCTGAACAGGGTGTGAAAGAAGGGGAACCATCATATACTGTTGGTGGTAATTTTCTGTAGTGGCTGCACCAATTTACATTGATAAATTTGGTAAATTGGTGCAGCCACTATGGAAAAAAGTATGAAGAGTCCTCAAAAAATTAAGATTAGATCTACCATGTGACCCAGCAATTCCACTTCTGGATATCCAAAGAATACCAAAAAATTAATTTGTACAGATATATGCACTCCTGTATTCATTGCAGCGTTATTTATTATAGCCAAGATATGGAAACAACCTAACTCTCCATTAACAGAAAAATGGGTCAAGAGGTTGTATATACAAAGAATGGAATACTACTCTGTTATAGGAAAGGTGAAATATTGTCATTTGTGATAACATAGAGGGTATTATGGGTGTCCCTGATGGCTCAGATGGTGAAGAATCCGCCTGCGATGCAGGAGACCTGGGTTCGATCTCTGGGTTGGGAAGAACCCCTGGAGAAGGGAATGGCTACCCACTCCAGTATTCTAGCCTGGAAAATTCCATGGACTGTATAGTCCATGGGGTCAACAAAGAGTCGAACACGACTGAGCGACTTTCACTGAAACCAAAACTGAGAGGGTGTTATGCTAAGTGAAACAAATCAGGCAATGACAGTTATCATATGACTTCACTCATGAAGAATATTAAAGTAAATAAATGAACAAAGGGAGACAAAAGTAAGCATATAGAGGATGGATTAGTGGCTACCAGATGGGAAGGGAAGCTGCTGCTGTTGTTCAGTCCGTAAGTTATGTCCAACTCTTCAAGACCCCATGGACTGCAGCACACCAGGCTTCCGTATCTTTCACATTCTCCTGGAGTCTGCTCAAACTCACATTCATTGAGTCGGTGATGCCATCCAGCTATCTCATCCTCTGTCACCCACTTCCCTTCCTGTCATCAATCTTGCCCAGCATCATGGTCTTTTTCAATGAGTCAGCTCTTCGCATCAAGTGGCCAGAGTATTGGAGCTTCAGCTTCAGTGAATATTCCAATGAATATTCAGGGTTGATTTCCTTTAGGACTTAATCCACTTGCTGTCCAAGGGACCCTCAGGAGTCTTCTCCAGCATCACAGTTTGAAAGCATCAATTCTTCGGCACTCAGCCTTCTTTATGTTCCAACTCTCACATCCACACATAATAACTGGAAAAAGGATAGCTTTGACTGTATAGACCTCTGTCGGCAAAGTGATGTCTCTGCTTTTTAATATGCTATCTAGTTTTATCATAACTTTTCTCCAAGGAGCAAGCGTCTTTTAATTTCATGGCTACAATCACCATCTGCAGTGATTCTGGAGCCCAAAAAAATAAAGTCTGTTACTGCTTCCACTTTTCCCCCTTCTGTTAATATTTGCCATGAAGTGATGGGCCTGGATGCCATCATCTTAGTTTTTTGAATGTTGAGTTTTAAGTCAGCATTTCACTCCTCTTTCACCCTCATCAAGAGGCTCTTTAGTTCCTCTTCACTTTCTGCCATTAAAGTGCTATCATCTGCATATGGGAGGTTTTTGATATTTTTCTCGGCAATCTTAATTCCAGCTTGTGCTTCAACCAACCTGGCATTTTGCCTAATGTACTCTGTCTGTAAGTTAAATAAGCACAGTAATAATATATAGCCTTGATGTACTCCTTTCCTAGTTTTGAACCAGTCCATTGTTCCATGTCCGATTCTAACTGTTGCTTCTTGACCTGCATACAGATTTCTAAGGAGGCAGGTAAAGGGTTCTGGTATTGCCATCTCTTTAAGAATTTTCCACAGTTTGTTGTAATCACACAGTCAAAGGCTTTACCATAGTCAATGAAGCAGAAGTAGATGTTTTTCTAGAATTTTCTGCTATGTTTATGATCCAATGGATGTTGGCAATTTGATCTCTGGTTCCTCTGCCTTTTCTAAATCCAGCTGGTACATCTGGAAGTTCTTTGTTCATGTACTGCTGAAGTCTAGCTTTAAGGCTTTTGAACATTACCTTACTAGCATGTGAAAGTAGTGCAATTGTACAGTAGTTTGAATATTCTTTGGCATTGCCCTTTGGGATTGTAATGAAAATTGACCTTTTCCAGTCCTGTGGCCCCTGCTGAGTTTTCCAAATTTGCTGATATATTGAGTGCAGCACTTTCACAGCATCATCTTTTAGGATTTGAAATAGCTCAGCTGGAATTTCATCATCTCTACTAGTTCATTTCTTAGTAATGCTTCCTAAGGTCCACTTGACTTCATACTCCAGGATGTCTGGCTCTAGGTAAATGACCACACCTTCATGGTTATCCAGGTCATTAAGACCTTTATGTACAGTTCTTCTGTGTATTCTTGCCACTTCTTAATTTCTTCTGCTTCTGTTAGGGCCTTGCCATTTCTGTCCTTTATTGTGCCCATCCTTGCATGAAATATTCCCTTGATATCTCCAATTTTCTTGAACAATTCTCTAGTCTTTTCCATTCTATTGTTTTCCTCTACTTCCATTGTTCACTTAGGAAGGCTTTCTTATCCCTCCTTGCTATTCTCTGGAACTCTGCATTCAGTTGTGTATATCTTTCCCTTTCTCCTTTGCCTCTCACTTCTCTTCTTTTCTCAGCTATTTATAAGATCTCTTCAAACAACTATTTCACGTTCTTGCAATGCTTTTCCTTTGGGATGCTTTTGGTCACTGCCTCCCATACAGTGTTACTAACCTCTGTCTGTAGTTCTTCAGGCACTTTGTCTACCAGATCTAATCTCTTGAATCTTTGTCAACTGCACTGTAAAGTCATAAGGGATTTGATTTAGGTCATACCTGAATGGCCTAGTGAGTTTCCCTACTTCAATTTAAGCCTGAATTTGGCAATAAGGAGCTCATGACCTGAGCCACAGTCAGCTTCAGGTCTTGTTTTTGACTGTAGAGAGCTTCTCCATCTTCAGCTGCGAAGAATGTAATCAGTCTGATTTCCGTATTGACCATCTGATGATGTCCATGTGTAGCGTCATCTCTTGTGTTGTTGAAAAAAGATATTTGCTATGACCAGTGTGTTCTCTTGGCAACCTCTGTTAACCTTTGCCCTGCTTCATTTTGTACTCCAAGGTCAAACTTGCCTGTTACTCCAGACATCTCTTTACTTTCTACTTCTACATATGAGTCCCCTGTGATTAAAAAGAACATCTCTTTTTTGTGTTACAGAAGATCTTAGGTCTTCATAGAACTATTCAACTTCAGCTTCTTCGGCATTAGTAGTTGGGGCATAGACTTGGGTTACTGTGTTGTTTGCCTTGGAAATGAACTAAGATTATTTTGTCTTTTTTGAGATTGCTCCCAAGTACTGAATTTTCTACTCTTATGTTGACTATGAGGGCTACTCCTTTTCCAAGGGATTCTTGCCCACTAGAAGATATTATGGTCATCTGAATTAAATTCACTCATTCCCATCCATTTTAGTTCACTGATTCCTAAAATGCCATCTCCTGCTTGACCATGTCCAGTTTACCTTGATTCATGGGCCTAACATTTCAGGTTCCTGTCCAATACTATTCTTTACAGCATTGGACTTTACTTTCGCCACCAGAAACATCCACAGCTGAGCATCATTTCCACTTTGGCCCAGCCTTTTCATTCTTTCTAAAGCTATTTCTCCACTCTTCCCCAGTAGTGTATTGGACATCTACTGACCTGGAGGGCTCATCTTCTAGTATCATATCATTTTGCCTTTTCATACTGTTCATGGAGTTCTTGAAACAAGAATACGTGAGTGATTTGCCATTCCCTTCTCCAATGGACCACGTTTTGTCAGAACTCTCCACCATGACCTGTCTGTCTTGGGTGGACCTGCATGGCTCATAGCTCCATTGAGTTACACAAAGCTGTGATCCATATGATCATTTTGGTTAGCTTTCTGTGATTGTTGTTTTCATTCTGGAGGGCGTGGGGCTTTAGGTCTTGCTTCTTCTGTCTGACCTCTGAAGGGAGGTAGAAAAGGGTGAAATAAGTAAAGGGGTCAACAGTTCGATGATGGATGAAAACTAAATTTTTGGTAATGAGCATGCTGTAGTGTATACAGAAGTCAAAATATAATATACACATGAAATTTATATGATGTTATAAACCAGTGTTACCTCCATAAAAAATGAAAGTGAGTAAAGCATGAAATCCCCTCAAATTTATTTATTTGTACCTATACTTGGAAGAGTAGTCTACAAAGAAAGAGGTGATTCTCTACTGCTGTGTTCCACCTTTGCCATTCATCATGCTGCAAGGTTAAGTTTTTTCTTTCTATTTTTAGTTGAACTAACATCCTTACTAAATATAAAGTGGGCTCCTCTTCCACATTGGCAAACACAGCATCTTATAACTGCTGTAGAAAAATCAATACTTCCCTAACAGACTGCTATGTGTGCATAAATACACAACTCCAGCAGCCCAACTAGCAGGTGCCCTAAATACTTCAAAACAAGACCATGTGGCTGACAATTAGAGATGGGAAAAGTATACTAAATCTGTGATTTAAGGAGAAATAATCTAAGTGAAGTTTATTTTCCTGCTGCTATACATAGCTCAAGATTTTGCTTTGCGGATTGGGTAAGAGTAACATTTTCTGTGGTGGAAAACTTGTACAGTTGCACAGATTCTTTGTTTCCAAAGTGTGTTCTCAGTAAAGAAGGCTAGCCTCATACAGTCTGCACAATAATTTAAATGTGGGTATGGCTTCCCTGTGGCTCAGCGGTAAAGAACATGCCTGCCAATGCAGAAGACACAGGTTCAGTCCCTGGGTCAGGAAGAACCCCTGGAGAAAGTGAAAGTGAAAGTCACTCAGTCGTGTCTGACTCTGCGACTCTGGTCCATGGAATTCTCCAGGCCAGAATACTGGAGTGGGTAGCCTTTCCCTTCCAGGAATGGAACCCAGGTCTCCCGCATTGCAGGTGGATTCTTTACCAGCTGAGCCACATGGGAAGCCCAGGAATACTGGAGTGGGTAGCCTATCCCTTCTCCAGCGGATCTTCCCAAACCAGAAATTGAACCAGTGTCTCCTGCATTGCAGGCAGATTCTCTACCAACTGAGCTATCAGGGAAGTCCTAGGAAATGACTCCAGTATTCTTGCCTGAGAAATCCCATAGACAAAGGAGCCTAGCAGGCTACAGTTCATAGGGTCACAAAAGAGTTGGACACAACTTAGCGACTAAACAACAACATGGTTTCTTTACTGTCATAGAAAATCAGGCTACAAAATACTATATGTATTTTGTTTGGATTGTGATTGAAAGAAGCCAACTATAAATGACATATTTTAAGACAATCTGGAAATTTGTAATATAGACTGGTTTTAGATTAATTTGAAGAATTACTGTCTCCCTTTTTTAAAGATGTGATAAAGGTGTTGTGATCCTATATTTACAAAATGACCTGCCTGTGAAAGATGTTTACTGATGTTTATACAAGTAGAATGTTATGATGTCTCTGACTTGGTTTAAAATTTCTCAGTGACAAAATAGTTGGGTTGATAAGTGAAACAAAATTAGAAAAAAAAATGTTGATAATTTTTTAAGCTAGATGATAGGGATGTGGGGATTTATCTTACTGTTCTTTGTAATTCTGTGTACATTTGAGATTTTTCAAAGTAAGAAAATTTTAAAAGAGAAATTCATGTTGTAAAATGCCTATAAATGGAAGAGAGTTTTTAAAAAGATTCATGGATGCTCAAAGAAATAGTGGTAAATAAACTAAGTGCATGCTAATGATGTTCTTTGCTAGGAGGTCAAAGGATGCCAGGCTCAGGGAAGATTAAAAGTAAAAATTCTGTAATGGAGCAGTTCTGAATATCATTCCACCATAGTAGCTGTGGGAGGACTATCTGGCTGGCAGGAGTTTTCATTTTATTCTATATTTGTTGCTTCACTCATCCCCCTCACCCCATGCATACCCCAAAACTGTGCAAAGGATTGGTGTCTTACACAGTGTCAAGGAAGCAGAAAGGTCCTCTTGGTTATTAGTCACATGCCAGGGTGGCCATTGTTCTGTGTACAGAGTCCCTTCAGCCCATGGCTCTGCGGAAGCAGAGCATCTGTGGCTGGACTCTGAAGCCCTGCAGCCATCTCCTGGGGCAGGGTCAGAGATAAGAGTAAGGCTGGCTGATCTCAAGACTTGCCAGCCTTCATCTCTGCAGAAATCTCCTTTCCTCTTTTCTCTTTCTTCCCCTCACTTGCCAGAACACCTTGAAGAAGCAGTGAGTGGGTTTAGACTTTTGCAAATGACAGGAAGAATGATTGAGTTCAGGTTGTTCTGCATTCTGCCCTGACAAAAATAACTGCAGAAAGGAATTGCAAATGCTGGCTGCTAGTTACCTGCTCTAAATGTGTATGTTGGGAGCATGGGGAAAATGCAGGGAGAAGACCATGAGTTGATGTTTTTGTATATTCTGCCACAGTGAGTTTGTTGGTCTTGAAATTATTCATTCTTTTGGAGGAAAATGTACAAGGGCAGATTAATAAGGACATTTCTTTTGATGAATAAGAGGGAAGTGTTCTTGCTCTGAAGAGGAAAACTAAGTAGTCCCTTGGAAAAGATAAAATATTACCCAGGTCAAGAATAAAGTTAGGAAGGCAAAAAGAATTACAAACCATGTTTCCTCCTCACATGTAATGGATGCCTTGATATATAAGTAATTTAGAGATGATAACAAACTGCGAAGTTACTTTCAATGAAACAGAAAAAGAGGAAAGGACCATGTGGCGTCACTGAAGTACCGGGATTTTCAGATACAGAGGGGCCCGATAGTTGTGTCCTGTTATCATCCCATATTGAGTACAAAGGATGAGAGCCACTTTCTGAAGACATCAAAAATATCCCAAGGTGTTTGCAGTCACAAAAAACAGTGACTTCACAACACCTACTTGGGTTTGCCCATCCATCATTTTTCTTTTCTTTCCAAATTCTCTTCTTCATGTTCTCCTTCCTTTAAAAATCCCTCTAAAGTCAATACAAATTTAAACTGTATGTTTGCATCCTGGATTTATGTCTGTCCAAATCTGTGTTCACCTTCATGCCTTCTGCTACAGAAACAAAATAGAGAAAATGATAATTAATGTGAAGATATTTAACTCCGAAATTGGCAAGTAAGTCTGAACAGCGAGATTTTGTGTGTATTCAACACTTACTAAAAAAGATCCAAGATGGAAAAATTAATAGGAGGGAAATGATCCTTTTTCATGAAGCCAGCTTTCTTCTGCTCAGCCTCCCAGGATCATATGCTTTTGTCCATGATGCAAAAAGTTGTGCATGTAATGTGCATACATGAAATGTACATTGTACATTTTCTGTAGTGTGCAGTTTTTTTATTATAAAAATAGAAACTCTCTGAGATTTAACATAGATGACTAGGGTAATAGACTGAACTCAAAACATATCTGCTAGACAAAATCATCTGTGTCTACCCCACCCTCCACTTTCCTTTGCTCTGAATTATCAACAGTATACTTTTCAGGACTTGCTAAATACCGTTTTGAATTCACTATTATTGCATTGTAGTCTTTTCAGAAAATTGTTCTGTTGTTGTTTGGGCCAATGTTTATATGCTACTTAGGCTGTTATGTTTATTATGTAAAGAAGGAAGACAAATTACATAATGCAGATAGGAACCACCTTTTTCATATATAAAAGTCACCAGTAATATATTATCACCCAGAGATAACCAATGTGGTTACTACTAGGGGATATAACCTTTTAGACTATCATATACATATTCTTTTTAAATGAAAGATGTACCTTTGCGTACTGTGTGGTGGTTTGCTTTTACAGTTAATTATATTGAGAAACTTATCTGCGTTATTCTTCAACCTCCTTTTTAATGATTGCATAAGAATTTTAATATGTGAAGTGCAGTAGTATACATAACAAATTCCTGATGATTTATATAATGTTTAATTGTATCTTATGGCTTTTTTTTTAAACTGTGAAAAGGTAAATCCCTAGGTTTTTTTTTTAATTAAAAATGATGCAGAAATACTAACTCATGGAAATCTACTGTTTATATAGCTGCTTAGAGAAATATTTTCTTGCTTGAGACAACTATAATCAATCCTGTTCTTGTGACAGTAGTTTTAAACAAGTCATATAATACTGATTTTCTAAAATCTTATTAAAACTAGATCTACAGAAAGGTAAATATTTCATTCATTTTAGGAGAGCACAAGCTCCATTTCATCCCTGCCCTGATCGGCCCCTTCCTGGAAGTAACCTTGATACCCCAGCCAGATCTCCGCAATGTCATGATTCCTATTTTCCACGATATGATGGACTGGGAGCAGAGGCGGAGTGGCAATTTTAAACAGGTAGGTGGATGTGCTCTCGGAGCAGTCAGAAGAGTCTCAGTTCTCTCAGAGGTGAGCGCGGCGGCTCAGAGATGCTCCGAGTTGAGGAATGAGCTCTGAACCAGATTTCAACCTAGGCTGCTTACTTCCAAGCTGAATACGTAGCCTTGGACACCTTTCGGGGACTGTCTCCCTGAATCTCTGAGAAGCCCTGAAAAAAAATGTCATTACCTTTCAGCTAAAAAAAAAAAAAAAAAAAATCCTGTGATTCCCTAGGTCTGTGTTTAAGAACTAGCAGAAACTTTATTTGCTCCCAGCTGGACACAGCACAGAGGAATCAGAAGGTTAATGATTCCTAAAATTGCTGACCTCTCAGTGGTCTGCACATTGTGTTTGGTGAATGGCTTAGCTTTGAGCATTTGATGCACAGTATGTTTTATTGCTCTTTGCTTGAAGTGCTGAGAATTAATTTAAAGGGAAAAGCAGTCAAAATTGTTGTAAAGGAAATTCCAAGAAGATGAGCATGAGCTTATCATTTCTCTTTGATACAGGATCTCCTTGTCACAGGCTCCAGTTTTGGAAAGACACTTGTTCTTATTCCAAAACCAGATCTCATAGCAGAAATCAACTGCCTTTGCCAGGGCAAGTCACTCCTATTGGAGACAGCAGGCCAACTGTTCACACAGTCATGGCACTCACCTGTGTGCACTCAGCTGCATGAAGGAAGCTTCTTGCTTCTCCCTGTGAGCCCTTCTCAAGTCTTAGAAATGATGGTCAACTGTATGAACAAGCTGAATGCATACATAGAACCCTCCCATTGCCAAAAGCATGACATTTCATCTGTATCAAGACCTTCATTTATTTTCAGGAGAGTCAATACGTGAATGAAAGCCTATTTAAAAATTATATTGGGGAAAACACACCTTTCTTCCCTTATCTCTTTACCCATTTATTGAAATTTGATTCAAAGAAAATAATAGTGCTCAGTCCTCTGACAAAGTCAGATATCCCTCCATACCCCTAGTTGTTAACTCTCTGGCCTTGCAGAAACTCTTCCTTTCCTGTCCCCTCTGCTGTCTCCGAGAGATGAAGGGATATTTATTTCTGCTTTCCTGACACTGAAGTCCTAAAGGATTTATGTTCTTGAAAATATAAATGTTTTGACTACAGTTTTCAGGAAATATGTCCTTTCTGTCTCATGCTGCCGATTGCTGACTTAGAATATGTCTATGGATCTACCATCTGTACATGGTTAGGGCAAATTCTCAACTTCAGCAAAGATTTAGTGCAACCTCAAACTGTTTTGAGAAAGAAAATAGATACAAAACGCATCAAAGATTTAACTGAATGTTTGTGGATATGGTAGTTTGCTGATGTTCTTATATATATGTATGTGTGTGTGTGTGTGTATGTGTATATATATCATGATTTGAAAAAAACAAAAAAGCCTTGCCAGTTTTTACAGCTCCTAAAAAAAGAATTCAAACATTTAAGCTGGGCTGCAGGCATTTGTGTTTGAATCAACAAATAGAAGTCTTTCGCGGCAGCACACGCTACCCCACCGGGAGTTTGAAGTCATGTTCCTGCATCTAAATTGGCCCCCTAGAATTCCAAGGGGGTGTCTCCGGTTAACCACAGCTGATAAATTCACAAAATTTACTGTGGCTTTTTCCCTTGCAGAAATAAATATGTTTCCATGTGCCTAGAAAATCCTCCTTGTGAGAAGGAAAGAAAGAGAGTAACATTTGGGTCTGTTTTAGGTGGAAGCCAAGCTCATTGACAAACTGGACAGCCTGATGTCCGAAGGCAAAGGCGATGAAACCTACCGTGAGCTCTTCAACAGTATGTGAGTAACATGTGTACCTCCAGTTGATTCTTTTTGGGGGATTTGGGTGTCAGTGTTAAGCAGCTGAGAGCTGCAAAGATAGCTTGGGTCTCCCCAGAGTGCTTTGTCTTTGTGGAGTGTGAAATAAAGGATCATTGCCTAACTCTGGTGAATGGATCTTATTATGCTGATGATTAGACATATCTCCTTGTATTAATCTCTGATTAGGACAGGTTACAAGTGTTACATAACAAATCTCACTCTTTTTGTGACTAACAATTTTAAAGTTGGGGCTGCAAGATAATGATTTTCAATTGGGTAGATAGTGGGAGAGGAAAACAAAATAGTGGTGCGATTGTTGTGTTTGTGTGCAATGCTTTCCAAGATGTCCTTGGCTGATTTGCTGTTAGGAAAATTAACCTAGTTTGCATCTGTTCTTCAGCGCTTGCTTTAATTCAGCAATGCTTATTGCTCATTCAGCATTATTAATTGCTTCCTAAATGTTCCTTACTAGAATATCACAGAAGCAAATAATTTCTAGTAGATTCTGTAATTAGGATTTGTAAGGAGGATAAAGAAGTAATGGAGTATTTTAAGGAGACTTGAAGTTGTCCTTACTAAGGTAAGACTGTGATCACTGTCCCAGGATGAAGTGCTTGTTCTGAGTAGTCATTCACTGTGTAAAATGGCCACAGACAATATGTAAGAAGGTTCCAGTGCTTAAGGATTTTAATTCTAGCACTTGTTTTCTCTACAGCTTTCTAAGGATCTTAGTCATTGTCTAACCTTTTATACTTAATGAAGTGTTTCTTTTTGAAGGAAGAACCAGCTCATTGTGCTTGGGAAATGTTTGCAGTTCTTTCAGAAGTGCAGAAACAATTTAGCAATATATTTTTCTGTTACAAAATAAGCTTTTCCTTGTAGTTACAACCAAGTAAATCTAAAACTAAATACTACTGCTTTAGCACTGATAGCCAGATAGAAAACTCTGTAATTTATTTATGATCATAAATTTAGAGCAGCAGATATATTAATATATAGGGTTGAAAAGTGTTACTAATGGTTGATAGATTTCAACTTGCCTGATTTAAAGTCATTCTTGACGCTTTTAAGAAAATTATATTAAAGGGAAAGCCAAGAAGGGGTATACAGATCTCTTGTGGTGGTGGTACGTGATAAAATACATTCTTTGTACTGAATCCTGAACAATGGCATTTTCTTCTGATACTGTAATTAAACTGGAACTTTTAATAATTATTCACCAAGCCTTTGTTCATTCTACTGTACAAAGCATCTGTCTTTCATGACAGCTGGAGTTTAGCAAGAATTCTGATTAAAACCTCATCCAGTATAATAAATTACTTTTGAAAACCACTCTCAATTCCGTTACCAGTCTTTGGTTTGAACAAAGAACTAAAATGAGAAAGCACTTGGTGAAATGAATCTCTTGAGATTTGTGATTAATTATTTATAATAAATTCACAAGATTAATAAGCACTCGCATAGCTCTGTAGTGCCTCTTATCTACTTTAATAAAGGCCTGATAGCATGCAATTTGGACTGCTTGTGTGTAAATATGGCTTTGAAGTAGAAGATGTACCTTGACATTAAAATCAAACCAATAATTAAAATATTAAGCCTCTGTAATTAGGACTATTTTAAGGTCCCTGATTCATTCACTGGAGATTTTTATTCTTTTCTTGATTTTCTAGCATATCACTAGAAATCTTACTATAAATGTTTCTCATACTTTTATGATCAGCATATTGAGAATAAATAAAATCTAAAGTGATAATTAAATGTCATTACTACCTGGGCTCAGAAAAGAAAGGGAAAATCCAACTATATTTCAGGAAACAATAAAATGCTTTTTTGGCAACAGAAATCACAAAGAATTAGGGTAATCACACTGTGTCACTGCACACAGTATGAATTGGGAACACGTGCCATTGTGGTACAGATTTTCATTTTTTCTCTGTAATTCATGTCTAAAACTTCTTAAAATTCGGTCAGAAGCTGAAAGTAGCTCATTGCTTCCTGAAAATGTGATATATACTTGCCAAAATAGCCTCCTTAGAATGGAACTATAAATTTATAAAGTACAGTCCTTCCTAAGAACTCGTCTTTCCCTGACCCTCATGTTATCCTCATTTTCCCACACTACATCTTTTTGAAATAAATGAGGGTCGGGATATATTGGTTTTGATAATGCTGAAATTATGGACCATCGCTGCCCATGAGATATGCAGAATAAGGTATCAGAATGAAATTCTGCTTCCCTGCATCCACTTCGTTGACTCCTTCAGCTTCATTAATTGAGCATCTCCCTGTGCTTGCTGGTCTTCTGAGGCTGAGGGTGCATCGGTGGCTGGCTGTTGGCGCGCACAGCGAGGGTACTGACAGCCTCGGGGGTCACGAAGGGGATTTCTGGAAGATGTAACCTCCACCTCAGTCCTCCACTGTGTTTTATTGTGTGTTGCTCTGAATAATTCAGTAAGGCTCCAAATAATTTCATAGAGCTGTGTGTGTGTGTGTGTGTGTGTGTGCGTGTGTGTATTTGAAGTAAAGAAGTGAAGTGAAAGTTGCTCAGTTGTGTCCGACTCTGCAACCCCATAGACTGCAGCCCACCAGGCTCCTCTGTCCTTGGCATTCTCCACGCAAGAATACTGGAGTGGGTTGCCATTCCCTTCTCCAGGGGATCTTCCTGACCCAGGGATCGAACCCAGGTCTCCTACATTGCAGGCAGATGCTTTACCATCTGAGCCACCTATGTATATAAAACATTGGCCTCCACACAATCCTGTTAAGATACAGAGAGAGGTAGAGTGAGGGTCAAATTCTGTACCCTTCATCCCATCAGAGGGGAAAAGCCTAATGAGCAAGTGTATAGTCCTGCAGGACGTTATTTATGTGGCTCCTCATTGCCATGGCATCCAATTGCCTATCATTAGCAATAAAAAATCACCTTGGAGCCAGGAAGTGAGTAGTGGCGAGATAAATTAGGAGTTTGGTTTTAACACAGACGAACTTCTATATCTCAACAGAAAGGACCTATTGTATAGCACAGAGAGCTATATTCAATATCTTGTAATAATCTATAATAGAAAAGAAAAAAAGGGAGATATATTTGTATATATATGTATCTGAATCATTTTGCTGTACCCTTGAAACTAACAACATTGTAAATTAACTGTAGTTCAGTTTTTTAAAATGGTTTTTAAAAGTTATAAGGAAATGATGCATCATTTATGCTCTTGTGACATGTATGTAAAGTTAGCGCATTAGTTTATGTAGCAACCATTTATCATCTTATTGCCTCAAAAAAAAAAAATAGAAAACTTTCACTGTTACTAGATGAGTTCCCTGTGTACTCAGCATGGGCACACTGGCATGATTATAGACCAAATTATAGACCTGTGTCACCCAAGTTACCTAGAAAGACTCTTCTTGTCTGATAGCCTCTCCTTGTCCGGGTGTATCAAGTAAGCTTGGAGGGCCAGCTTTCCCACAGAAGGAATAATCCTGGCCAAGAAAGCAGATGAACCCGGTTCTAGGCTTGGTCCTGCTAATTTGAGTCTCAGGTTAGTCAAGGCAGCGGGCTCTGCAGAGCTGTGCCTCTTTTCGCAAGAGGATTCTGTAGCTCTGATTTCTGACTGCATCCAGGGGCTGTGCAAGTTAGTGAAGCTCATGCCTATAAAAGAAGTCTCCCATTTATTTTTAGAATTATTACTTAACTTGGGTTCTTTGTTTTTCAGCCTCTAAAGTATATGAGGTGTGGGCTGTCGCTTGGGAAGATTTCTCCATCATCCTGCCTTGCTTTGGCAGGCAGAGTTTCATTTGCGTGCTTGGTTCAATACCAGTTTGGCATTTAAGCTTGAAACAGGTGCTTTTCAGAGGGTTTTTTCCTTTTTTTTTTTTTTTTTTTTTAAAAAAAACACATTTAGAACAAACTAGGGGCCTTTTCCCTGGGGGATTAGTCAGGGCACACTCCATTCCTTCATGTGTTACCTCTCCCTTCCTCCCCCTCCTTAGTTTAGGAAGCAGTTCAGAATAAGCCAGAAAAACAAATGATCAGGGATGCCTAGGCACCAGATGAGGAGCCAGGACAGAAGACTGGGCACTGGAAGGGCAATGGCAGAAAGAAGGTGGGGGGAACAGGAGGGACAATTGAGAGAGAACATAGCCAAAGACCAAAAAAAGAAAAAAGCTTTGACGAAATAGTTTTTTTTTCCTACTAAGCACAATACAGGCTAGACTGAGATGGTACTTGTGAAAAAAATAAAAAATAAAAAATGTCTTCTCTCTCTGTTATTCCTGAATCCAGGATAAGAGGGAAACAAGATTTTAGAAATAATCATCATTAAATTTAGGAGACAGAGTATCCTCATGTTGTCATGCCTATGTTCTTTTTTTCTTTTGGGGAAAGTTCAATCTTAAAGGGGTTTTGCCAAGTATATGGTTAATTTGCCGAGAGGAGGGAGTGAAAGTAAAAAGAGATCCTAATTATTATGATTGTTATTGTTTTGTGTTTACATAGCAGTGCCTCTGCTCCAAGGTGCTTAAGATTAGGGGAAAAATGTAGGAGGAGAGATGTGGTTCGGTACTTGCCATCAATCTGCTGTAACAACCACATAGAAAATCCTTGGTGATTAATGACAAAATGAATGAAACTGTTGAGTGAGTGCACAGATAGTACAATATGTATTGAGTGGGCAAATGTTAAGTGAAAGGAAAAAACGCAAAACGTCATACCGTCTGTACAAGGATTTTCCTGTAGCAGTTGCATTGCAGTAAAATTGCTTGGATGAAGATGCATTCCACTGAGAGGTAGGAAAACATTTTCGTGTGACTAAAGCAAGATCTTACTTAAAAGTAAACTTTGAGGCACTTCTGTTTTTGCTTTTCTCAATGTTGTTTGCTGTGGGAAGGCACAAGCCTCTAATATTAGTGGAAGAGAGAAGCTAGGAAACAATGTCTTTGAGCTCTGAGGTGCTTGCATATTTTGAAAGTATGATTTATATGCATGTGTTCGTATTTGATGACTTGGATAATCTGAAAATCGATTTGCTTTGTCAATGCTTCCTGGATTAGAATTCCACTCTTTGGTCCCTATCCTAGGTAAGACATTGTTTGCATCGTGGTACTTGTGAGATGTTGCGGTGGTTGCTAAGGCATTTAAGGTACTGATGAAAGTAAAATGGTTGTCATGGTGACTGATAAAAATAAATGTTGAAAATGCCCTGGGTTCTTTCTTTTCCAGTCTACTAAAGAAAATTGAGCGGGAAACATGGAGAGAAAGTGGCGTTTCCTTAATCGCCACTGTAACTCGGCTGATGGAGAGGTTGTTAGATTACAGGTAAGCCCTGTTTCCCAGATACACTGCGCTCCAGTTAGGAAGTAGAAGAGTCAGAATACAGTTGCACTTGAGTTAATCACTCAAAGAACTGATAATCAGACCATGGAACCTTGTGCAGTAAAATAGTGGACTTTTAACTAGCTAGCTCAGTTTCCTCTGTGTTTGTTTTTCCTTTTTTAATGTTTTGTTCTGGGGTTTACGGCAGGTCTTTTAAAGTTTGAGTAAATTGAGAGAGTCCTGTTATTAAGGAAATCCTTTGTTGCTGTTTTTGAAACTCACCCATTAGAATCAACAGACCCATTCATCTTAGTGTGACGATGTTGTAACAAGGAATTGTATAACCATGCTGCTTTCTTATAGAAGGAGAGAGGGAATGAAACTCACACCGTTACCTTTCAGAGACATGATTTTTTTATTTTGAAGTGATCTAAACTGTTGAAGCAGGTCATCCCACTTAAACGCATGGTATTTTAAGAAAAAAAGCCTCATTGTTACTGCTGATGGCCTGGCTGACCGGCTCCTTTTCAGCCCAGTAAAAGGTGTGTCACAACATCCCCTCACTCCTCCTCTTCCTTAGTCTGTTGAGAGAGGGCACAGCCCACCTGGAAGTGAAATCTACAGTCACACTGGTGCTCAGGGAGGGTCTGACCACCGCCCCCCACCAAACCCCAAGCCTCTTGGGGCTCTGGCCTCCTTGATCCAAACAGCAACTTGCAAATAGCCTGTAGTCTCTGACAGTTTCCTTTTTTCCCCTAGAAGAACAAACTGTTGTTTGCCCTTAGGAAGGAAGTTCTGAGTTCTGACTCTTGCTTCTTGTTTTCAGGGACTGCATGAAAATGGGCGAGGTAGATGGCAAAAAGATTGGCTGCACCGTGAGCCTCCTGGTTAGTCAATGACTTCCCTTTTCCTCCTTGCATTCTAATGTTTGCTTTTTCTCAGAGATTCTATGTCTTGTTTGTTTTTCCACCACAGTGTGTCTTTATCTGAGTATTTCTTAGAAGAGTTTAGAAGTGTTCTTTGCTTTAGTTTGAATTAAATGCTAGAGAATTCTCAGCTCCCCAGTGTTGCAGAAAGTACCCACTGTAAGATCCCAGGGTGATGCCAGCTTCTCCCTCTTGTCTCGCTTTTCTGCCCTGGAGTCCTTTGTTGCTCTCCTAGGAAAAAGGATGATGTCCCTGGGAAAAGGTCTTTTCACTTCTGTGTAAACAGTTCCTTTCTACCCTGCTTATATTTATTCTAGATTTTAATAAATATTAATGTTCCTTTCTGAACAAATGACAGTTTTCTGTTTAACACACATATTTTCACTCTATAGCATCTTTGCAAATTAAAGCCATCTGTGGTTAAAGTTTGGACTATACCTGGGATAACCATATAGTTTCTCATCCAAACAAGAAATTTTTGAAAATAAAAATCAGTATCGTAAGGATAATAGGCTACAGCAGAACAGTTCTAGGAACACAAAATTTATCCTGAAATTTCTCATAACTAATTATCAAATAGAATGGTATTCTCAGTACAGAGCAAAAGAAGGACTATACATTTACATTCCTTTTTCAAATTTAGGTGTAGGATAAATTGATGCTTTTAATAATTTACATTGATCAGATTTAAAATGCAAGCATACTCTGTGACTGTTTCTGGTTCTAAATTTGTATATATCATGGTTTCTTTTTCTTATTTCGCAGAATAGGTATACCTCATCATCTATCCTAAGTATTTGCACAAACAATTCTAATTCTTACTCTGATCCACGAGTCTCTTACATCCATGCCTTTTTGTTCACTATTTGTCTGCACCTTAAAATTTTGTTTTTTCCCCAATCTGATTCTGTCTTGTCTTAGCTCATTGATTTCAGATTTTTTTGTTTTGTTTTGTTTATTCCCCTCACAGTCCCTCTTCAGAACTCAGAATTTTAACTTTCTTAGGACTATCTTTTTCCTTTATTTCTTTTCTCACTGTACTGTTCATCACTGAGTATATGACTTTATCCTTTTTTTTTTAACCACACCCACCACTTCCTCCTCATTTTTGCATTTAATTGTTACATCCCACCTCTGATACCAGGTGCTAAAAATAGTGAGATCTGAGTATCCTTTGTCAGGCCACCTCTTGTTATGCAGTTTCTTCCATAATTTTTATCATCAGACCCAATAGTAACCTGCAGGCCATCAGGCCAAGCTCATGGGGTCAGCCCATTACCTCTCCTCTTGGCACTTAATGTCTAACCTTGAGCAGAGTCATTCCCACTTCTAAATTTCCTTTCTGTGGTTTCCCCACTGTTTGCCAGCCTTTGGCCGTGGTCAAGGTCCTCAGCCTGATCTCCTTCCGTGTCTCTGCTTGTACGTCAGTATTTGAGGAAAGAAGCCAAGTACTCTGTCGTCTTCAGGTTTTCTCAGCCTGTCTCCTTAATCCTGGCTCTTCCCCAGCTCCAAGCCCGAAATCTCATAAATAACCTCAAAGGAAAGCCTTTACCTTTTCCCGAAGGAATCGTCTTCCATTGTCTCCATCTGCTTTCACAGCACCTTCTGTGACCTTGGGAAGTACACTCTTAAGTGTAGACTCTGGGTCCATTTCCTCAACTGGTATAAACAGAAGATATCATTTCCTCAGATGAAAGACTGAATACTCTTGACCTACATGTGTTTACTCTAGTTTCCCAGGAGGAATGAGCCAGAGACAATAAAATCTGTGGCCCCCATCAGTGTTCACATGAGACAAAGAATCTATCTTGTTAGTTTTGCACTGACCAAGAATAGTCCTTATAGGAAATGCTAACATTTTGAACACTGTTTTAATTTCAACTGCACAGGAATACTTATTATTAAAGGACCGAATATATAGCTCTGAAGCTGATCTTTTTAGCTTATACTCCATATGGAAAGTTTTCTGATGTTTTCTAGCTGCAATATGCTTCTCTTTAATCACTCACTTCCTCCTGGAGATTTTTCTTAACTCTTTGGAAAGATCAATTCCAGATTGTCTTCAGAGGAACTCTGACTTTCTCTACAAGCTCTGAGTTAAACGGTAGTATTAGACTGCTAAAAATGTGTAATCTTTGACATGACTAAAACTAGGAAATTAATTATTGTTTTGTTCTTTCTGTCACTAGTTTTGCCAGACATACATGAAAGAGACTCATCTGCTGACTGGAGATATCTTTTCTTTCTTTTTTTTTTAAAGAACTATTATTCATT